>NW_005842255.1:1173879-1247258 GCF_000455745.1 Alligator sinensis
CCCCTCCCCGGCGAGGCGTCAAGAGGAGGTGAGATAGGCAGCGAGCTGGGGTCATCTAAACCCAGCACTCTTGCCTGCCTATGCAGGGGGTCGGACTCGATGATCTATTGAGGTCCCTTCCGACCCTAGCATCTATGAATCTATGAATCTTTTGTTTCTTGAGTGCTGAGGGTGGTTCCAATGGCTGGGTCATTGGTCCAGGTATTGGTTTTGATGGTGGGGTGATTTACTGGGGGGTCCTGCTATCATTGTATTTCACTCATCCATTCACTCTTTTGCTTCAGGCATTCAAGGAAAACCAATCTACATGGGAGAGGTTACAGACTTAAATCTGAGTCATAATTGCAACATACTTACAGAACAGGGCATGGGGACAAGATGGGGACAAGATGGGAACCTGACACACACAAAATGGATACTTGACATCACTCATGCCAACCCGCATTGCAGGCCTAAATACATAGAGACACTTAAGACACAATAACCGTACCATGTAATACATTACAGTAATCCAACACATACAGCAAAACACTATTACAATAGCTCATGGTTATTTATAGAAGTGGATTTATGTACACAGGGTTTCAACTTATCTCATAACTATATATATATACCCATAGGCAGTAGAGGAGGGGAGAGAAAAAGGCAGAAATGATGGGGGAAAAGGGAATGTTATATTTCTAAGTAAAAAAAAAGAAAAACCTGGGGGTTTTGCTACAGAATTTGCAGCCCAAAGATTCTTGACAGCTCTTCAAGACATCTTTTCTTTAAGCAGAATTAGACCCAATGTAATCTATTCCATTAATTCTGTACCCTCTGAGTCCCTTACATGACCAACTCTGAATCTTTGCAGCACATAGTGACAACACTTTGTCTTCCCCAAATGCAAAAGAATGGATTGCATACCAAGCAGCCAATAGCTGCTTTAGAAACAAGGGCTATGTCCAGAAAAGCGTGGACATTTGGTTCCTCAGGGAGAAGTCATGGTGGTACACCTTGCACCGTGGCTACTTGTCCCCAGGAAACACTGGTGCCATGCTTGCCTTGGCATGCAGCAAGTTACCCCAGGTTGGGTAGAAGAGGCCAGGGCCAGCTCTGGCCTGGCCCCAACAGCCTTACCTGGGGTCCTGGGAGACTCCTGGGGCCTGCAGCAGCAGAAATTCTGGCATGCAGAGCCTGGCCAGCAGCCAAAGCATGGCTCCAGGTGGCTCAGCTCCAGTTTTGAGCAGTGCACACTGCCTGTGCGTGTGCTGCTTCAAGGGGATATCCGGGGGGTTAAAAAAACCCACAGAAAAAAATCAGAGTAGTGCATACATGGGCAGCGTGCCCTTGCAGTGCAGAGAACATCTAAATGTGCAATATGTGGTGCCACAGACATGTTTGCGGTGCCACATATTGCACGGCCACACTCGTCTGGATGCGGCCAAGAAGGGTAATCCCAAAGAAACTGTGTAGTTTTAAAGTTAGGCTCACTTCAATTACATCACTATGAACTTCAGATGAAAGAAAAAATTAGTGATATAAAAAATCAGAGCCAGATGACCAGAAACATAGAACTAAATTGCCTGCCTTGCATCAGTGTGTGTAAGGTGGGGTATGGATTAAGGGAAGACAAAGGGAATAAGTCCAAAACTGAAGGCCTGCCAGACCTCCCACAAAGGTTTGCTCCCCACCCACAGGAGGCTTCAAACAAAGAACAAAACATGTCTTTTCACGTTATTGGGCAACTGCTCCCTTCCTGGAGTCTGTGCACCCATCAAGGGTCAGATAAAAAAAGAAAAGAAAAGAAACATAAGAGACTAAAGTAGGACTTGGGCAGAATTTAGGCACTTAAGTCCAAAGCTGTGATTCTGAACCTCTCCCTCTCAGCTGCTCGATCATTCTGAGCTGTATGTCCAGGGCAGCAGGGACACGCATACACAGCAACAACTTCTGGCTGCTGCTGTGCCACTACTGCCCCAGTTGCCTTGCCTTAGTTTTGTTAATGATTTTGAAGGTTCCTGAAATTCATAGGTACCTCCCTGTCAGACATAAAATTTCCCAGGCACCTAGAGTTCCACTTCTATGCATACCTTGAATTGACCAAAACTTGTCAGGGCTGTGCATCCCAGTGCCTGATCAAATCCAGAAGCCATGTGTCCTTCTGATTAAGTCTTCTGAGGGGCTTGCTTTAGTCAGCTTTCTTAGAGAATGCCAAATACAGTATGACGTAGTTAGGCTCCTTGAAAATGTAGTTACAGCCATTATATCCTTTAAAATGCAGTGGGATAAAGTATGGTGCTGCCTATATTTTTGTAATAGCCTGGACCAGTGGTGCACAAATTTTTGGCCTCTCAGGCCAAATGACTGGTGTAAGGCTGATCTGTGAGCTGGATCAGACCCTGCAGTGAACCCACACACCCAGATCCAGATGATGCTACTCCCATCTGGGCCAGTGTGTTGGGACTGGGGCCGCATACCCTGCACCACCTCCACCCAATCCTGCATGCTGAGATCACGGCACTGGTGCCTTTGGAACCTGCACTGCCTTCACCCAGTTCTGCATGCAAGGATTGGGGCACTGGAAACCCATGCCACCTCTGCTGGGCCCCACATATAGGGATCAGGTTCTGGGGGCCCATGCTACTTCTATTCAGCTTCATAAGTGGGGATTGTGCTCTGGAGCTTATGCCATCTCTGCCAGGCTTCATCTACCAGCAATGAGATCCCAGGTCCCCATGCCACCTCTTCCTGGGCCTGTGTGCTGGGATCAGGCCCTGTGCCACCCCATGCACCAGCTCTAGCAAGTGGCACCATGGCCCACAGGCTGGATGACAGAATGTTGGGGCCTGGATCTGATCCTGGCACAGAGGATACAGCAGTTGCACTGAAGTGAGAGACCTGAGTTCTATACCTTCCTCTGCCTGAGGGGGTATGAGAGTGCTGTATGACCAGGCTGGTGGAGGGACAACCTTCCTCCCTCCTGTTTTGTGTCACTGCATGGAAAGTATTCAAGATTCACTAAATTTCATGGAGAGGGAGCATGAGTCTGTGCTGTAGCGCTTAGGCCATGCTCCTTGGAGGGTGAAGTTTGTCCTATCTCTAACCCAGTGTAATGTATGCATTGTGTAATGTAATGCATTGTGTGCACTAAAAATGTGATATGAGTGGGTAATAGAAAGGGAGCAACCTTGTGGAGCCCCACTGACTGTGACCATGGACTACAAGGCCCAGAGGCACCTGGAAGCAGGAAGAGGAAGTGATAGTGATGAGAAACCTTACAGAGCTCTGCTGCTGTGATGCTGGACTGCAAAGTCCAGAGCATTTGGGGGCAACAGGAAGAGGAAGTGAATGGACATCCCTGGCTGGCTACATGCCAGGGGTCCCGGGGGGGTATGGTGATTGAGGCAGACTGAAGGAAAGGGAAACTTCTGCACAGCATAGTTGAATCACAAATTGACTGCACATGATCCCTGACCTAGAGACCTGCACAGAGTGACTTTGGAGTAAATGCTGGTTTTTGAGGACACCTCTGGAGTGTGGAGGGGACTGCATGTGCTGAATGTATGTACCCAGCTGTACTGACCACTACCTGTTTACTTGCCCTCTAAGTGTATGTTGTTATACTATGAATGCCTATTTACCTTTACTTGTCCCTTCCCATTGGCCTCTTGGCCTGTGACCCTAATCCCTAGAACACTTTATATAAAGTGAGTAAACCCCTCATTGTTTGTAGTGATTTTGCCTGACACTGCAGGGGCCACCAGCAAAAGCAGCCACGCCACTTCCGGAAGTGGCCATGGGAGTTCTGGAAGCAGCATGACTGCTTTTACGGTGAGTGAGATTGGCCGTGGGGAACACCACCCCCCCACCTCCGGTCAGCGCAATTGGCTGCCAGAGGGACCTCCCACCCAGTTGCTGACTGGTGTCAGGGGAGGCACATGCCCCCCGCCCCCGACTCAAGAGGCATTAGACACCCATGTGGTCTACTGTGGTCTCAGCAGTGAAACCAAGCAGGGCTATAAATGTCTAATTGAGGCCCTCAGGAAAGCTTTTGAACCAGCTACAGATCCTAGCTGGGCTAGTATAGATTTCAGTACAAGAGTAAGGGCACCCAGTGAGTCAGCCCAGGATTTCAGCCTGGTGCCCAGACAATTAGCCATAAAGGACTTCCCACAGTTTAGCTCAGATGTATATATATGACAGATTTGCCTGGAACCATTTTGTACAATGTGCCTGCAATGGAGAGGTGGAAGCTAAACTTTGGCTGGGAAGACCCCAGAGCCTGCAGGTGGCCATACACTTAGCCACTGACTTGGAGCTGGCACAGCAGATAGGAGCCCTAAGTCCCAGAGACACAGAGGCCAGAGTACATGGGCATGCCAAAGAAGATGAGCCAGCAGTGCACACCCCAACCCTAGAACCATCAGTCCTGCAGGTGGTAAAGGAGACTATGCAGAAGCTTCAGGGTAGAATAGACAAACTCCACTAGGCTCTGGAAAGTCAGGGCCCAAGCAGATATGGCAGTGGGGGCCTGCCTGGACCACAGCAGCTGGGGTTACATCACAAGACTGTTGGTGGGTGCTGATCCTGTGGTGACTATAACCTTTTCCAGAGGGACTGGCCAGAGAGAAGGTGGTGTCCTAGGCAGGGAAACTGAGACAAGCAATGCAGAAGGGTCCATCCACTGCTGATACACCCTGAGGCCTACAGGAGGATGTACTAATTGTGGGTTCCACAGGATTGGGATACTACCCGGAAGGAAAGCTAAGAGAGGTCACTTACCAATTTCTCCTGGATTCAGGTTCCCAGGTATCCCTTGTATATCACCAAGTATCAGTGCAAGCTACAACCAGGACAGAAATGGACCTATGACCCTGTAGTCTACTAGTCAGCCAGTGGGGAGGCACTCCCAATCTAGGGGGAGTGGGGTATGACCATGTACTTCTAAGACCACAGATAGCCATGTACATTTCTCACACTGAAAGATGCCAGGCAAGATGCCTTGTTGGGAACCAACTTCCTAAAACAATTCCAAGTCACTATAAACTTTGCTGACTGTTCCTATTCCTTGATGGGGTGATGTTTTCCCCTGTATACCACAGATAGTCAAACTAAAGTATGTGAAGTGGTAGTGGAGGAGAGTCAGACAGCACCTCCTATAAGTGAAAGTGATGATCACTGGCAGATTGAAGAGATAGTGCTGCAAGGATGAGGAGGGTTTGTTTGAACTGAAGTCTAATAAGCAATTGGGGCTCCTGGTGGGAACTGCAATGGGTAACAGTCACTGGGGTGAGATTCCAGTACGCATTGCCAATATGTCAGTAGAACCACAGGGTTGTTCCCCTTCTGTTATACACTCATATCACATTTTCAGTGCACGTAATGTATTACATTACACAACACATACATTACACCCTGATTGTTACATTACGTAGCCACCTGTTTTCATTCCTGTCACTCTCAGCAGGGATTTATGACATGCTTTGAAGAGCTACTCCAGCTAGCTACTGCACTTTGCAGAATTCTTTCCCCCTTTGTTGCCTTTGGTATTCTGATGTTTGGTCAGCTAGTCTCATGATCTTGGAAAAATGACTGCCCAATCTGTGGGCTGAGCCTGAACTTTTCTTAAAATCCCAGGTTCCAGGTTACCCAAAGCCAAAGATCTTAAGGGCCAGACCAAAAATGTTTAAATTTTATTTACAGAAGAAAGGGATGCTACTGAAGCAATTCAAGAGGAGGTGGATGTGATTTTAGTGATATATATAAAAGAAATCAGTGGTTGCGCTTTGTAGAGATTGAAGAGGGACAATGTTGGCATGAAATAATCATGAGAAGTATGATCGCATGACTCTTAATGAAAGTTTTAATTGTTCAGCTCTCAAGGAAAATCTAGTGTCTGAAGTGTGCGGAGGAAGAGTTGTGAGGGTCATACAGGCTAAGTACAGACAGTCAAAAGGCCTGAGGCTAAATTAATCCAGTCTTTGCGGGTTAGTCTAAACTGCAAGGATTAAATTGAAACAGAAGTGAACAGACATTTACCTTTAATTCAGGAAATGCAGCCACATGTCTGCAGTGGCTTAGGCCAGAAGGCAAGGGGGTGCTAAAGCTTGGCTCTCTGGCAAGTAGCCAGCATGGGCTGTATGTTCAATTCCTCTTCCTGCTGCCCCTGAGCTCAGTGGGATTTGCAGTTCAAAATCAAAGCAGCAGGACTCTGCAGAGTTGCTTATCACTTTCTCTTCCTGCTCCCAGGTACCTCTGGGATTTCTAGTCCACAGTTGCAGTCAGCAGTAAGTTTGAGTGGCAGAAGGGGTGTTTAACTCCCTCCCTGGCCTCACACCCCAGCTGGGGTTTGCCTGGCAGCCCACAGATTGCACTGCATCCCCAGCCAGGCTTGCCCTTCGTCAGCAAACCTTCACTGCTTCAGCTAGGGAGCAGAGGGGCAGGACCAGCCTGGAGCAGACAGCACAGCCCAGCTACAGAACTTTCTGGGATGCTGAGGGCTTCTGATTTAACTTCAACCAGGGGTCTGGGACAGAAGTTTCATAAACCAATTTGACCCAAATCAGTTAAGTCTGATACTACATTCAACCAGGTTTATCTTAAACCAGTTTCAGCCATTTTAAAACTGGTCCCATGTGCACTGAGCTTCTGTTCTGTTACAGGTTTAAACCAGTTTCTGATCACTTAAACCTGTTTATGTGTAACTTCCGGCCCTAGCCACAAAGCCTGGCTATAAGGCTGAAGAAATTTAACCAATGTCTTGGGTGTTGGCTGAAGATTCAGGTTAATTCCCTAATTTAGCACAGACTTAATTCTATTATTTATATAAAGAAGGAAATTATATTTCCCTACTTCACAGGGCTGTTATGAGTTTAAATGCATTAAAGATTTTTATTTTAGTTGTTCAGATACTATACTATAGATGTACATAAAGATAGCAGAAAGGGGAGATGAAGAAGATGGTAAGAGATGAGCCTGAGAGATAAGGACAATAATGATATTGTCACCAGTAATAGAGAATAGATAGAATAATCAGTTGGTATCTGATGAGATACAATTCTTTTCCTCTTCATCTGATGTAGTAAGCTGCTGCTTACAAAAGCATATGAATCACTGATATAGTTAATTTAGTCTAAAAGGTGAATGTCTACCCTGCCTTCTGCCTGACTTCAGACTAATATGAATAGTTACCTCTCTTTGCATAAAATAAAAATGACAAGCTACTTGAAATAGTTGTATTAAGAGATATGGAGAAAAATCAAAGAAAATGTGATCAGATTTCACCAAGTGTTAAGATGTTCAAAATATTCACGCTGTTAGTGAATTTTGTCTTTTCACAGGGCCCTTTTTCAGTCCCAGGGCAATACCAGAGCTTCAGTGTTTCTGAAGTCTGCACCACCTGTATTTGAAAAAGTCTGGCCTTCCAATGACGTTGTTAAAGTAATTATTTAATCTTCATTTACAGGCCAGTCAGTCATCTGTGAAAAAGTGCATGCATATGGAGACACAGGCCAAATGCAAGGCAATGAACAGCAGGATTAATGTGGCACTCTCCCATGCTACAGAACCCCAGTGATTTTTTTCATTCCCAGTCTGGCTCTGGAGTTCATGAAAAGAAGCTTCCAAGAACAGCTGGTATTAAACCTGAAACCTAATGACCTTACCAAATATTTCAAGGGGTCTGGTGACTGGGCAAGAGACCAGGACATCTCAGCCAACAACCATCTCAATTAGCTACAGACTTATTGCCAAGTTGCTCAAACTGTTGCATATGATGTGTCTCTTACTTTAATTGATCTCATTCAATCAAAGCCCTTTGAGAACTTGACAAATGGGACCAGACACAGAATAGCTTATATTAAAAGCTGAAGATCGCAGAAGGCATTCAACAGTAGTTCCTCCTTTAGAAAGGAATAGTAATTCTGTTACAGATTCAGGTCTTCCTCTCAAGCCAATACTTAGGGAAAAAATATTTTGGTAAAAAATATTTTGGCAGAAGGTTAACAGTATTGCTGACCAAAAGACTCCAGTTCCATTTCACAGCATCTTTCAAAGCTTTGGAAATTAGTTTTCGTTATGCTGTAGAATGAAAAAAAAACCCCAAAACTTTTACTTATTATTTTGTAAAAACAGAACTGTTTTTGCAACTCTATGACCTTTGGTTGTAGTTTCTGCTCTGTCCAACTGAGACCAGAACTTTTCTTTTTACAAATCATCTATAGCAAAGACTTGACTGTCAATATCCAACATCCCAGACCAATATTAATCAGTTAGCCATTATGTCTCTTCCTTATGCTTTTTCAACCAACATTTTTTCAACTAGCAACATTTTTTTAGTCCCAAATGGTCTTTTCAATAAAAGCTTTCAAATAAATAACCCTTTTATACACTCATTTTGTTTTAAATTAGGAAACCCTTAAAGGAAAACTGCAATTTGAAATGAAAACTCAAAATGTTTTGTTTAGAAAATATAAAAAAAAAGTATGTCCTAAACTAAGTATTTTATTTTGAAAATACTGAAATAAAATGTGTTGACATTATTACTCATCACCCTTTTTCTCAGTCAAAACTTCACCAAATTTCATATAACTTCACAAACAGTTTTGGACCTCCAAAATTTGACCTGGGGGGGGATTTTACCATTCATAGAAAAAAGCCCTCAACTCTAGTTGACATGTCCTTATAGTTTGAATTCGTACCATTGATAAATATTCTTTGGGCATGTCTACATGTTCATTAATACACTTTTTGCTAATGTGGATTAAATTTCGTACCTCCATTGTGGGGTACTAGAAAAAGGCACGTTAGCCTATGCTAATGCGCATTAGCAAAAGCAGTTTTTGTGATGCTTAAATGCACATTAAAATAAGCTAATGCACATTAAAGTGCACATATAGATGCACCCTTTGAGTATGATTATTGAAAACCTTATATTCATTGAATTTATAAAATATTTCTTCAGATTTCTTATAGTAAAGAACTCAAAATTCTTTAGTATGGGACTGCATCAAAAGCTTTCCTAAAGACAAGAAGTATCACATCTAGAGCTTTTACCTTAGCCTCCATTAGGCACCCAATAAATGAATTAACTGGCACCATTGCTCTTTACAGAGCATGGTGTATGTGTTCATGGGTTCTTTGATGATCCATGTTTCTGAGCCATATAGAAGCATGGATAAATAAAAATGTACATCCATCATCTCCTGCATCTGATCACTTTCCATTCTTCATAGATCTAATTAGTTTCTAAGGTGCTACCCTGCTTTGTCTTCTCCTTTTCCATTTTTCAGGTAATCATCATTCTTATCCTTATTCTTTATCTTTTAAAAAAGAAAAGACAAAAGTTTGCCAAATTCCCTCTTACAAACTAACATGCAAACAACTTACAAACTGTTTTTTTCCCCATCTGTTGCTCACCCATCTTACCCCTTTTAAGCTTAAACCTCTCATTAAGGATTAGCTTGACAGTGAAATACTGTCCAAAATCAATGAGCAAAGGCAGAAAAGCCTCACGCACACTTGATCAGAAGACCTCTGTCTCAAACACAACACATGACCGACAAACATATCATGCTAACTAAATAGTGCACCAATACCACCAAGCAATGGACCGCAAACTAGACAACTTCACTTAAGCCCATGGAACACGAAGTCATGCTAAAATCTCCCATTTTCCACTCTCTGTTTAGTGACCCTTCTGATGACTGGACTCATACAAATATATAGCGCTTACTTATACTAGGCCTGACTCCAGTATTATACCACAGTAAATCAGGAATAATTCTATTGACATTAACAAAATTGAACTGCTGTAAAAGGATAACTAAATGGAGAATCAAGTCTAAATGATAGTGGGCAAGATTTTCAATCATGCAAAGATAGTAGGTCTCATTCACAGTTACATAGTATAAGTACACTATAGAACCTGCTTAGCATGAACTCAACTAACATGGCCCTTTCTGTAGCAGAAACAAGCCAAGGACACAACATTTTTATCAAGATGTAAATTCTGTTTCCCTCTGCACTTCATCAACCAAGGTTCAAGGGTATTCTAATTCATGGTCTGGGTTTAGTCCAGTTTTAGTTTACAAGAAACAGAATGAAAGTTTAAACTTTTTACTGGAACAACAAAGTACTTTAAGAGTAAGCCTCTGTCCACAGTAAATTTATTGTGTAGGAAAAAAGAAATATTTCCCTTCACAAAGGTTCCATTGTAGACCAAAATAATGTCATTATAAACACTATTGCTTATTACAAAGTAGACTTAAGAGAACATATACAGTAACCAGTGCTCATAAACGAGGCCATACTAGGTAAAACCCTTAGAGATGGTCAGTGTTTGGACTTGTTTTGACATGAGATTGATCTTTGTTCCCTGTTCCAAGTGGTCCCTCATAAGACCACATAATGGACTTGATGGTTTATTCAGTTTCTAAGGACATAAAGAGGTAAAAAAAGACATCCACACTGGAAATATAAAATACATATTGCCATATCTAGCTAGAATGCAATTATAAGACTTTTTAAATGCTCTGAAGTTGTTTGTCTTTCCATTGCCATGCACGGTCATTTATTATGTTTATGTAAATTACAGAAATTGATTAGTGCTGAAATATTAACAACCATATTCGTAGCCAAGCTTTTTGGTTTTCAAATGTGTATTGTGCAAAATTGTTCCCTCTTACATAAATGCACCTGTGGTGACTAAAACCACAGTTTATAGATCCTAAAATATGCAAATACTCTACTCATTGATATTCTATGGAAGTCCTTTTTATCCTGTTGAATTTTCATTATGTAATGAAAATATATAGTCACAAGTGTTGAAAGACAGTTTGGCTATGCATTACAGTGTTTGTGTATGACACAACTATATATGTGTACTCATGTAATTTTGCAGAAACAATTAGAGATTAGAGGTCCTAACATTCAGACCTACGTGGTTAAGTGATATAGTGATGATCTTAGTGAAAGTCATAATGTTTGGTTAGCAAGCAAACGTCAGATTAGTTGGAAAGAAGTTCCACTTTAACATACCATACAATTAAAGTATTTAGCCTGACTTTTCACAGGCTTTTGGAAATCTCTCATTCTCACTGGGCATGCTCAGAAGCTGAACACAGGTTTTAGCACAGTCTCATTCACCATTGCATAATCTTGTTTGCATATTCATCCTGATACTTATGCACTGATACCTATTTTTACAGGGGTCAGTAATTGGTGGTGGAGGGTGCAGAAAATGCATTCTGTCACTGAAGAAGAGAACATCATGGACAGCCTTCATCAAAGAAGCCAAATCAAAGGAAAGACGATCCTGAAAGGTGAAGAAAGCAGAGTGAAAAGAGCTGTAGGCAGAATGAGACAGGTCAGTAACTGAGAAGTAAAAAAAATGAAAATCTGGGCTAGAGAGGGAATTTTAATATGTGGGGAAAGAGGGAAATATGTGGGAAAAGGCCACATATAAGAGGACCTCATGCTTGTAAATCTCATTGGCTTTTAAACAAGGGAATTAATAACTGAAATGCTGCAAATAGAAATAGTATTCTAGCCATGTGCATATAAAGACTGACTTCCCAGTGTTTCCTCCAAACACTTTCCACCTGAAACCTGTATTACTTCCTCCAAGTTCCAAGTAGGTTGCTATATCTTTCCTTTCACTAATATTTGTTCTTGGTGTATCTTTTATAAAGGCATTGTTTACTTGCTGAAACAAGTAAGACATAGCCCACCATAGGGATATAACCTTACTGTTATCCCAGTATGGCCTATTAGACTGAATTGTCTTTCAAGTATGCTGATCTTTAAAGAATGCTAATCTTCAAATCAGTTTTCCACATCTTGATTGTGCTATTTTTGCTAGTGGGGGACTTTCCCTCACCCTGTTTGTGCCCTCATTCTTATTATAGGAACACAGGATCGTACAACGGGAAAGGTTCTTTTGGGTCACAAAAGTCCGATCTCCTACAATTGCATCATACATCATACATCGTAATCATACATCCTACAACATCATCATAGTTTCACAGTGTCATAGTTTGTAGGGTCAGAAGGGACCTGAGTAGATCATCAAGTCCGACCCCCTGCCATGGCAGGAAAGAGTACTGGGGTCAAATGACCCCAGTCAGGTGTTTATCCAGCCTCCTTTTAAAGACCCCCAGGGTAGGAGCCAGCACCACTTCTCTTGGAAATTGGTTCCAGATCCTAGCCACCCTAACTGTGAAGTAGTGCCTCCTGATATCTAGCCTGAATCTACCCTCTGCCAGCTTGTGACTGTTATTTCTAGTCACTCCTGGGAGTGCTCAGGGGAACAGGGACTCTTCCAATGCCTGCTGGTCCCCCCTGACTAGTTTGTAAACAGTCACTAGATCCCCCCTCAGCCTTCTCTTGTGGAGGCTGAACAGGTTCAGGTCCCTTAGCTTCTCCTCATAGGGCCTTCCCTGCTGCCCCCTGATCATGCGGGTGACCCTCCTCTGGACCCTCTCTATGCTGTCCACATCCCTCCTGAAATGCGGCACCCAGAACTGGATGCAGTACTGCAGCTGCAGCCTGACCAGTGCCGCATAGAGGGGGAGGATCACCTCCTTGAACCTGCTTGAGATGCATCTGTGGATGCGTGACAAGGTACGGTTGGCCTTCCTGACCGTGTCCCCACACTGTCGGCCCAGATCAAATAATACCTTTCAAAAAGTAATAAGACTTTTAAAACCAGCTAGCTTTTTGCCCAGACCCAAAAGCCTCTGATGGTCAGAAACTTGTAATTTCCCACCTAAATTTATTCATAGCCAGTGATACATATTTGTTCTTGTGCCTTTATTCATAGATTCATATTCATAGATTCATAGATTGTAAGGCTGGAAGGGACCTCGGAAGATCCCCTGCACCAAGCAGGAAAGACAACTGGGTTCAGGTGACCCCAGCAAGGTAACCGTCCAGTCACCTCTTGAAGATTTCCAGGGTAGGCGATTACACCACTTCTGGAGAGAGTTTATTCCGCAGTCTGGGCACCCTAGTTGTGTAGTAGTTTTTTCCTAATGTTGAGTCTGAAATGGTCTTCCAGGAGTTTGTGACCATTACTCCTCATTTTCCCCTAGGGTGCCCTGGTAAAGTTGCTCTCTGAGCCCTTGATGTATGCCTCTGATGTGGTGGTCAGCTGCTACCAAGTCCCCTCTCAGCCTTCTTTTTTTCAGACTGAAAAATCCCAGATCCCACAGCCTTTCCTTGTATGGCTTGCCATTCAAGTCTCTGATCATATGGGTGGCCCTTTTCTGGACTCTCTCCAGCTTTACCACGTCTTTGTACCATGCAGTAGTCCCGTTGTGGTCTTACCAATGCTGAGTAGAGTGGGAGAATCACTTTTTTGCTGCAGATGCATTGATTGATGTGTGCCAGGGTATTGTTAGCCCTGCAGGCTACAGCATCGCACTACCGGCTGATGTTCATACTGTGGTCTATTATTACTCCCAGGTCCCTTTCATTCGTAGTGCTGGTCAGGCTGGCATTGCCAAACTTGTAGGTGTGCAGGGGAGTGTTCATCCCCAGGTGGAGCACTTTACATTTCTCGACGTTGAACTTCATCTGGTTCTGGTCCGCCCAACTTGCAAGCCTGTCTAAGTCCCCTTTAGCTTTAGGGTTTTTTTTCCCCACTAAAGAAAAGAAAGCTAAATAAGCAAGCTACTTTAGTTTCCAGTTTCCTGACCATCCTATTAGCCCTTCTCTGCACTTGTTCCAATTTAAAGAGGAAGTCACTTGATTGCTTTCAGCAGGGTTTTTTCATGAAAATCCCTAATAGCCTGTGTTTAGAATGCACATACATTTTGTGCCCGAACATGCAGCGATGGAAATGTTCCACTGCAAATGGTACATCCATCCACTCCTTTTCTGTCAGAGCACATCACATTTCTGTGTGAGTGAAAGCTTAGCAAATTCAAAAAGTGCAGCTCATGGCATAAGTGCTGTTCCTAAGCCTCCTTCTGAGGTATCACTCTGTAGCTGTACCTGCTTCACAAGGGGTGCATGTACATGTACTGTTAATGTAACTCAATACAGTCCTGGGCAGTTTGTGCTGGAGTTCTTGGGCACCGTGTTTACATGTGCACCTTGGGACCACAGCACATTGAGCCAGGTTAGAGCAGCCCCAGCTGGAAGAGGGCCTGGCGGGGATGGCAGGCAGGGAGGTCAGCCTGCCAGCCCAAGGCTGCTCCACCCCAGCTCAACATGCTATAGAGGGGCTTTTGGGACATGAGGGTACTCCAGTGTGGGGCTAGCACTATAGTACCCTTGTGCCCCAGCCAGCCCTGTCAGCATCTATATGTGTGTTGCAGTACACTAAATAGTGTAAGACAGCACTTGTGTTTACAAGTACTAACCTACAGCAGCATTTATTAGTTTACTGTAGCCTAATAGGGCTGCACGTGTAGATGCTGAGACTTTACTGCAGAGCTAATTAGGCAACTCCACAGTAAAAATCTTGTGTAGATGTGCCCTCAGTGTCATAGATTAGTACTGCTAATGTTTGGTTTTTTTAATTTAGTATTTCAAGTAACTGTAGGTGGGTCTCCAACAATTGCCACTGAGCCTTGTGATGTGTTAACTGGTGCAAGAGTTCCCCACCTTTTGAAGTTTGTGCCCTGTTAGCTGTTCAGGGGAGGTTACCTGGTTAATCACTCAAAGTCCATAAAGTGGGTCCATGGGGTCCCCAGCTGTCTGGCTGCAGAGTGAAGAATAATGGAACCTATATTTATGTCCCTGGAGGGAAGCCACAGCATGCCAAACTACTTGACACCCTCCCACCATCTCTCCCACCCCAGCTCATCTGGGCAGTGCAGTCCATGGCTGCCCCTATAGTGCTCCACGTGGGACTCAGGACAGCCTGCACCATGCTCCAACCTGCGCCTCCTGGCCTGGTCCTCAGTGCACACAGCTTACTGTTGGGGCTGCTCCAGGTGCATTGGAGAAGACTCGATTAATCAAGTCTCCAGGAGCATAGAAACTGATGCACTCCAGCAGCCGTCTGTCATGTGTATCAGCTTCCCAGCACATCTCTGCATTGAAAAAAAGGTGGCTGGGCACTTTGAAATGAAACATATTCGATGAGCTTTAGTTCAGAGTGCTCCACCGCCATTTTTTCAGCGTAGGCACATGCAGGGACACTGATACATGAGTGCTTTTAATTAGCACAGCCTGCTAATTAAAGCTCTCAGCACTGTGTCACACAACACATGTAAAAATGCCCTATGATTCTATGCATAACTGAACACTAAAAGCAGAAACAGCTGAAAAGAAAGTGCATGATCATTATTAACACTTATAAAATAGTATTAATTTCTTGCACACAACAAGATGTAGAAGTTGTACATTTATCATTGCATTCTAAGTTATTTTTATTTGAAATATTTCCCTCCTAAATTCAGTAAAAAATAGTACATTTTTAATTACCTAAAATTACATACCCCCAACATCCCAAGTCTGAAAGAAAAGTTCTTGGGAAAAGAAGACTCATAAAAAGACTCAAAGATGACTCAAAATAAGTAATTTTTACACTTGAGATAAATTATAGTGAGAGTATGGTACATTTTATTAATCTGTATGAGATCCAACATTGGGGTATAGATAAGCTGTAAATAATTAACTAAAGATGATCCACATAAAATTTCATGCTTAACAGCCTGTGAGAAATGTAATAAATATTATAAAAGTTTAAAAGGATATAAAACATAAGAGACAGAAACATACTTTCCAAAACTTTCATTGACCATGGATAGTAAAATTAAACAAGGGTGAAGATCTGATTCAGTTAAGAGCAAACGTGGACACCATAGGACTTTCCTTAACATGGTATGTAAATGAACTTCCATAAAATTAAGTTCCAGAGAGAGCTTCGACTTAAAATGGTACAGACAATTCATCATCGTACATAAAAAAAGCTTTGATTTGCTATGGTAGATTGGACTTATGGCCTTAAACTGGAAATGGTATCTGTTGAAAAGGAAGGTTTTCTGCCAAACATTATCCAAGCTCCTGAGGTCAATAAAGGTGCCAGGTTTCCTGACTGGCATCTCTCTTTTTCTGCTTTGTTTGTAGGAGAACACCTCACAGGCATTGGCTAGCCTCATTTATTTGATGCAGTTTTGACACTTGAGCTTCAAATAACTAACCAGGATAACCAAGTTATGGGTACATTTCAGATCTGTAATATAAAACTTCATTTTATTATTTCTTTGCTTCCAAGCTCACTACAAACGAAGCAGATGGGTATTTTTGGGATTCTGTTTCTTCCTAGAACAAGTCAAGACATCTGCTTGTAAAAGTTATGATCTGCCTGTTCTTTTCTTTTCTTTTCTTTTTGTTTGTTTTTGACTAGATCTTTTAAAACTACGGGGATAAAAAAAGGAATGTTTATTGGATTTCAGATTAGGAGAATTCATTGCTTTGGTTAATACTGTATTAATAAAGCAAACCAAAGCAAAGGCATTTTCTGATACATGCTGTAGTGCCCAGCTTTTGTGTTCTCCTCTCTCAGTATGTGGCTTTCTGATATTCAAGTGAAATCCATGCATTGCTGGATGATTTTAAGAGCAGAATTTTGTCCTGGTGAAACTAATCAGAACAGAGAACTTGATACTTTTTCAAAACATATATTTAAAAAGGTTGATGCTTAGATTTTGCTAAGAAACTCCCCGCCCCCATAAAAAAAAAAAATGGAAGAAAACTTGATATCTAGACTTTCTTCAGAAAATGTTTTCCACATGCACTCTCTCAAATTATTCCCACTGTTTTTATTCACTTACAGAAAGAGAAGTTCAATTCATGCTGTTTTCCTGAATGTGGTGTTTTGCTTCAGCTGATACTTGAGAAAACAAATGAAGAAATGTAATGAGGCATTATGAGAAAAATCTCCATAGACTCAGAATTTAGGTTCAGTTTGGCTAAATGCTTCATGGTCCAGCTCCTACTTTGATGTAAACTGGCATAGAGCCATATATTTCAGTGGAACTATACTGATTTACAACAGGTAAAGATCTGGCCCCACATATTAACACAAATCTCTTAAACCTCTGAAACTGAGCTTTGAATCCAGCAGAAACTTTTTTAGGCCTATGATTTTTTTTAACCTGGATAAAGGCCCTTTGACTAGGGACAGACAT
The DNA here is from genome assembly GCF_000455745.1 of Alligator sinensis. Lineage (NCBI taxonomy): Eukaryota > Metazoa > Chordata > Crocodylia > Alligatoridae > Alligator > Alligator sinensis. The sequence continues at coordinate 1,191,006 of NW_005842255.1, forward strand.
TCAAAAAGCCTGAGCCTGAATTGATTCATAGATTCATAGACTTTTAGGGTCAGAAGGGACCTCAACAGATCATCGAGTCTGACCCCCTCCCCTGGGCATCATTGAGTCCGACCTCCTGCCCTGGACAAGAAAGAGTGCTGGGGTCAGATGACCCCAACCAGGTGCCTGTCTAGCCTCCTGTTAAAGACCCACAAGGTAGGGGAGAGCACCACCTCCCTTGCAAGCCCATTCCAGATTCTGGCTACCCTTACCATAAAGAAGTTCTTCCTGATGTTTAATCTAAATCTGCTCTCTGTCAGTTTGTGGCTGTTGTCCCTAGTTACCACAAGGGGTGCCCTGATAAATAGAGCATCTCCTATTCCTTGCTATTCCCACCCCCCAGGAATTTGTAGGCGGCCACAAGATCACCTCTCAGCCTTCTCTTGTAGACATGAACGCTGCATACCCACAGATGCTGCCGGAAGCAGCAGCAGCAGCCAGCAGAGATTAGGGACCACACACAAACACTGCCGGCGGTGTCAGCAGCGAGGGGTGGGTGGCAAGCGGTAACCACCCACAGGCACCACTGATAGTCAGTGTTGGTGGCGTTTTTTGCAGTGGATGCACCACCAAGTTCAGGGGGTGCACATGCACCTGCATGCACCCCCTAAGCATCGCCAGTGCTTGCAGAGGCTGAAGAGTTCCAGAGCCTTCAATCTCTCCTCATAGGTCTTTGCCTGCAGGCCCCTAATCATGTGAGTGGCCCTCCTCTGAACCCTCTCGAGGTTGTCCACATCCCTCTTGAAGTGTGGTGCCCAAAACTAGATGCAGTACTCCAGTTGTGGCCTGACCAATGCCGCATAAAGGGGAAGTATCACATCCTTGGACCTATTTGTCATGCACCTGCTAATGCATGATAAAATGCAGTTAGCTTTACTGATCACTTAATCACATTGATGACTCATGTTCACCTTGGAGTCAACAGTGACTCCAAGATCCCTTTCCACTGCTGTGCTGCTGAGAAGGTCCTCCCTCAGTCTGTAAGCATGCTGGTGACTATTTCTTCCTAGGTGCAGCACCTTGCATTTATCCTTATTGAACTGCCTCCTATTCTTTTCCACCCACTTTTCTAAACTGTCCAGATCTGCCTGGGTTCGTTCCCTACCCTCTGGTGTGTTAACTTTACCCCATAATTTGGTATCATCTGCAAATTTGGACAGAGTGCTTTCCACACCCTCATCCAAGTCACTGATGAAGACACTGAACAGCACCAGTCCAAGGACCGAGCCTTGTGGGACTTCACTGCCCACATCTTTCCAGGTTGATACTGACCCACCCACCACCACTCTCTGGGTGCGACCCCGAAGCCAATTTGCCACCCACCTGACCATGTAATCATCTACATGACAATCGCTCAGTTTATCTATGGGAATATAACTTGATACCATATCGAAGGCCTTCTTAAAATCCAAGTACATAACATCCACCTTGATTCCTGTGTCTAAGCATTTTGTAACCTGGTCATAAAAAAAAAAACCCAAGGTTAGTTGGGCAGGAACTACGTGCTATGAATCCATGCTGGTTGCCCTTTAGCATTGCTTTCCCTGCTGGACTCCCACAAATGGGATCCTTAATAATTTTTTTCAAAGGTTTTTCTGAGGATAGAGGTGAGACCAATTGGTCTATAGTTACCCAGACCCTCCTTCCTCCCCTTCTTGAAAATAGGGACCACATTGGCTCTTTTCCAGTCTTTTGGGACCTGACCTGAGCACCAAGAGTGCTCAAACGGCCATGCCAGTGGCTCTGCTATGATCCTGGCCAATTCCTTCAGCACCCTTGAATAAAGATCATCTGGGCCTGCTAACTTAAACACATCTAGCCCCTTCAAGTTCCTCTTCACTAAGTTGGTGCTGACAGTTGGTGGGCTGGTTTTCTCTTTATGCCTGTCTATGATCCAATTGAGAGATTTGTCCTGATCTGGGTTCAGGAATACATTGGCAAAAACTCATTGAAGAGCTTAACTTTGTCCCCACTATCTGTCACTAATTGCCCTAGTTTGTCTTTCAGGGGGCCTATGCTACCCTGTATCTTATTTTTGCTCCCCTTTTTGTCTCCTTCTGTGCACATAGGATTGCTCCCTTTAGGAACAACCACCCTTCCTGGACTCCTATCTCACCAATTCTCCTGTTCTTCAGTGCCTTGCTAACTGATCTCCTGAGCACACTGAAGTTAGCCTTTCTGAAGTCTAGATTCAATCTTTGCAGGTTATTCTAACATGGCTAGATTAAACCAGTTTGTAACAGGACAGACATTCTCTCTGGAATAAGGAAAATCAGGCACATGCCTGCAGTGGATCAGGTTAGAAGCCAGGGGGTGCTACAGCAGTGTTCCCTCCCCTTTCATAGTGCTCAGCTGAGGTGTGGGGCGGGGGGGGGTGCCCAGGCCCCAGCAGGACACTCTGATTAGGGAAGCATATAAAACCCCAACCTGCCTGCGCCATCCTAGGATTTTCCCTGCTGGGTGCTCAAGGGGCAGGAGTGTTGCCAGACCCCAGACCCCTGCCTGCTGCTAGCACTCTGAGGCAAAGGGGGGGGGGGGGCAGGGCATGCATCTGTTGATGATATGGGGCTTTTCAATCTTCTTACCTGCTTCTTTATACTGCCTGCAGCAAACTGATAGGCAAGCAAGCCAGCAGGGGGATGATAACAGTATTTATCATCCCATCAGCAGAATAATAGTCTCTCTCCATTAATTCAAACTCTTCTTAAACGGCTTAACAGCTGATCTGTTGAGACCTGTTAGTTAGCTCTAAAAAGCCCTAAGTGGTTATTGTTCTGTCTGCCTGTCCCAGTGAAACTGGAGACACACATAGAGATACCTCGCAGCATTAGCTAGCATACTACATGCCTTGGGTCAGTGGGGCTAGGGTTCATGCTGTGGGAGATTGGAGGGAGGAAGCGGGGGATCCCTGCTTGTCCAGGAAGCAGCAAGGGGTAGGGCATGGCAGGGGGAAGCCAAACAGACTCTGCTGTACCTGTAGTCTCTGCTAGAGCTCCAGCCAGGGAGCAGAGGGGAGAGGCCAGTCCTGCTGTGGAGCAGAAAGCACCACCCAGCCCAGAGAGCATGCTGGGATGCTGGGGGTATATGGTTTCAGCCATTTTCAAACTGGTTTATGTGTATTGAACATCTGTTCTGTTACAGATTTAAACCAGTTTCTGATCACTTAAATCGGTTTAGATGTAATGTCTGTCCCTAGCCTTTGAGTTGGCATTCATTTTTTCAGGTGGTTTTGAAGAATCATTATATAGAGACTGATCCCAAGCTGAACAATAAAATGGAAAGAGGATCCCTTTTACTTCAGCTGGGTTTGGATCAGGCCCATAATGAAATTTCTTTTGCTGTGCATTTCAGTGAGATTTCAGTTCACGCACAGAGTTTGGAAACATGCCTTATTGACATAGTCATAACCTGAGATGCATAATTTTCAGAACTACTTTGGCTGATTCTACATCTGCCTGGAAGTAACTGGACTAGAAAAGTTGACTGAATGTCTCTGAAACTCAAATAAATTAATGAATAAATAAATCAATAAATAAAAAAATACTTTTGAGTTTAGTTTGAGTGATGAAGTATGAAAGCCTTTTTAGATTGATTTATTTAGCATATCCTAAACACTGGTAATTTGGGGGGAAATGTAACCTTGATCCAAATCACCATGGTTTTACCAACTCTAGAGACAGAACAAAAACCAGATATTTTATCCAAACCAGTTGAACTTTGATAGTCTGAATACAGGTCTGAAGCACCTTTCAGTTTGCAAAATCAAATTTGTAACTTGTCTCATCTTGAGCTCTAATTATATCTCAACAAAGCCACTAAACCAGAAAGAGTAGATCTAGGACATGGCTCTCAGAATGCTGTGTCAATGTGCCTTAGAAATGTTGTTTTAAGAAATGATACTATTAATCAGGGCAATAAAAAACTATTTTAAGGCCTTGTCCTGCAAGAACATCAAGAGGGTTCCATTTGGAAGCAAAGATTCTGAATCTAAGTGGTTTGTAGTATCATTGATTATTGAACTTTCTTGTACACTGAAGCACCTTCAGAAGGAAAAAAAACCCTAGTTATTACTACTAGGAGTAAACATTAAAGGAAAATAAGAAAACCACAAATGCAGGAAGTTCATGTTTGACATTTGTTGTCTGCCATTACATAGGAGATAATTCATTTAAAACTGAAAAGGAAAAAGAGATAGTATTGGTGTGGTTTCTTCTGGAGTTCAAGTTGGTGCAGAAAAATGGAAAAATGCCTGTTCAGCCAATATAGCTAAGCCTCTGTACTTGGACAATAGAGTATATATTCAAGACAGAAATATAAAAGAAGTTGATTTTTTTATGGTCCAACCACTGCAATTAGTTCATTATAGCAGAGCATTTTTCAAAGATATGCCAGAAGAGGAATCTTAGTGTGGAATACAGAAACTTAACTCTGATCATAAAACTAATGCCTCCCATGCAGTAAAAATAAAGGATACTGCCGCAGTAAGTACACACAATTAACAAAGAAAATAAAGCAGTGATGAAAATAATTGATTGCATCTGTCATCTAGACACCTCTGATTTGTAGATTCTTATTAAATTTAACTTTTTTTTTTCCTTTCAGTTGAAGGAAGAGCTTAAAGAGAATACTTAAATAAATAGAATGTTAAATATGTGAGCTAATTTTTACAATGGATTACAGACATCCATTTAGACTTCCAGAGAACTCATACACCAGGCAGGTACAGTCTTCAGTGTTGTAGCCAAAATGCTCCAGGAAACTTATGAGAGGCAAGGGACTTTTTTTCAATAGATTTCATTGGACCACCTGTATAGCTTAATTTATCTAGGCTTTACATGGCTCCCATTATAACAGTATCTAAATTCCTCATGACTATCCTGTGAAATAAGAGAGGTAGTCATGTTATAATAAAAAAGTCAGATTTTAGAGGTATTTAGTTTTCTAAAGATGAAAGATGGATATGAATGCCTACTCGAATTTTCAAAAGTACCTAAATGCCTAAGTCTCATTGAAATGTGATCCAAAGCTCTTCTGAGCAAGAACAATTTATTAGTGTTCAGCAGTGTCAAGCAGTCCTAATTCAGGTTTCTAGGCACTATTATAAAAAATAAATCTACCCAGAAAAATGAATAGGCCTCATCAGCCATCTTCAGATAAGACAGTCATGGAAGACAATCATCCTTGACTGCAAGGGCGTGCCAAAGAAGAATAAGAAAATAAATAAATAATACCACCCATTTTGGACCCTTATATGAATCTGTATCCACAATGGTGGTTGAAGGGGAAAAAAACAGAATTTTGTGACGTGGTGGTTACTAGTCTACTGTCTCTCTCTGTTTTTATACTGTGGTTTGATGTAAGTTGGCCTGATGTGGTGCAGCCCAGAGTAAGCACACATGCAGTGGAATGTGGTATGTAGCAAACAAAATATTTCAAATGAGACTTTTTGCATCACTTAAGAAGTATCTGCTATGTAGCTTGTACAAGTTGCCACAACTGCCTGTATTTCAGGAAATTGCACTGTATGCCTGCAAATCAAAGAGAAGCTGAAATTGCTTTGATTTTAGCTTTTGGAAAGTTTAATTGTTTAGTTGTTTGATTTGTTATGCATAGAACAATTCCTGTTCATACTTCCATACATCATTGTCTGCTGAGAAGGGGGAGGATGTTTGCAAGAAACTTACTTTAGAATGGCTTACTATCAGCATAGTTGTTTGATGTCTTTTATATAGAAATGAGGATCTCTCTCTGCTTTGGTTACGAGAGAAAAGGATTCCCTCTACTTTTATCTGTTGAATCAGATTTTACCTGACATTACAGACCAATACCTGGTATGGCTTAAGCTAGATGTAAATATTTCTCTGCAAATGATGTGCCAGTTAATGCCATATAAAATGTAAAGTGTCAAGCAGTTCACTCGTGATCTCACAAAAGAGAGAGAGAGAAAGGAAAAGACAGAAACATTTAAACAAGCTAAAGCACTTGAGATAATGCAAGAGAGTCAGTTCCAGTGAGATTGTTTGCAGTATTTTGCTGAACTAAGACATTTGGAAAATATGGGTGTATCTTCAGGTAAAATATACAAACTCTTGTACACTTGTGCCAACTTCTAGGCTTTGATGGTCCACCCATCTGAAGGAACAGCAAAATGCAGGTGAGTCTTAAAAAAACAGCAAAAATCAATAAAGTTAAAAAAAACCCCATCAAATTCCAACCATGATCTTTGTTTTAGGGAACTCTGAGCAAACCGCATACTGCTGTTTAGAACATTTCTGGTTTATTTGTCATGCATCATGCCTGATTACATTGACAGAACCTATTTGGTGTGATGTGTCAGACACAGAAAACTGTAAAGCTCTGTGGTTCAGTAAAACCCACAGCTAAGAAGATCATGGTTTTTCAGTTAAACTAGGCTTTTATAGTTTATTTTAAAGATATCTGATTTTTTGCTGTCACTCCTCTTAACTTTGCCACTGCTTGGTCAGGAATTTTGAGTCTAATAGGCATGCTAGAAGCCAGATTCTTCAGAAGGTTAGGTGAAGATGAGGGTTTGCAATCCAGCCACAAGTCATCTAAGGCTGCAGCAAACAGCTGTATGATGAGACAGCTAAAGTGCTCCAGCTCTTTGCTGTGACTTTCATTTCAGTGTGCCAGTTCTCCAGTCAGCTGTGTAGGACCATGGCTATCCTCCAGCGAAGCAGAGAAGTGGTGTCCTGTGGAGTCAAAGCAGCAGCAAGCAACTGACTGACTCATGCTTAATTCATCAACCTGCCATATATTAAGTGTGTTGCAAGTGATCCCAATATAAGAACAAAAAACCCATCTAAGTTCTAATGTACAAGACCTCCAGCTAGCTGGGTGAATGGATTTTCAGGTGTACAGGAGAACACTAAATTATATGCACTTATGTTGGTAGATGTGACTGCACATTTTCTAATTAGAATATTACAATGCAGGGTTGAGCTATACTGTTGACATCTTTTCATTGTCAAAAAAATACATAATAGAACCTAAGAGGCTGTTCTGAAATGCTGTAATTCCAGCATGTCAGAGCAGACTGGATTAATCGAGTCTGCTGGAGAATGAAAATTACCATGCTCCAGCGGACTCCAGCGTCAGGTGTATCAGCATCCCTGTGCTGAAAAATGGTGGCAGGGCACTTTAAACTAAAGCTCAGTCAATGAGCTTTAGTTCAAAGTGCCTGGCTGACATTTTTCAGTGCAGGTATGCTGATATATGTGACACTCTAGGAGCTTTTAATTAGCATGGCTCTCAGAGCTGTGCTAATTAAAGTGCACCTGCCCTCCCTGACTCCTGGAGCATGTCTATAAATGCCCTAAGACATTAAGACAGACTAGTTCAGGGTAGTAATTAATGTTAGTAGATGACTAAGTAAAGATTTTCTAAGTAAAGATGGTGGCTAAGTAAAGATGTTCAAAAAGCCCGTGGCAGAATCACTCTAGCACGCCCTATCTAAAACACTGTAAGTTAGAGCATAAGGAAACAGAACAGACATTCGCTGTTCAGTGGGGGGGGCTGATGGGGGTGCTCCTGCATGCCTCCCAGGAGGCTGCCAGAATGGCCTCTCTCCCCTGCCCTGTCCTCCCCACCTCTAGCTGGCGAGTATCAGCATCAGCTTTGGGGGGACAGACCCTGGAGCCCTTCCCTGTGGTCCCCATCCCCGGCCAGGCAGCGGCTCGCCACTGCCTGGCCTAGGCTGCTGCAGGGGGAGATACCCTGGAGCCCTCCTCCTGCAGCACCCCCCACCCCACCCAGGCTGTGCTGCAGTGTGGCCTGGCAGGGGCAGTTGTGGGGGGAGAGACCCCAGAGCCCTTCCCCCATGCCCTCCCCCACCAAGCAATGGCGCACTGCTGCCTGGTCTGGGCTGCTGCAGGGGGGAGAGACCCCAGAGCCCTTCCCCTGCATCACTCCCCCCAAGCCCCAACCAAGCAGAAACATACTTCGGGAATAGAAACCCACCTTCCCCCATCCCTCTGCCCTTCCTCCTGGCAAAGCTGTATACCAGGCTGGAATCAAAGGCTCTCTCTCAGTGACAGCTGAGGAAGCAGGGCTGACCCAGGCTCAGGCAAAGCAAAGGAGCTCTGCCCAAGGGTAGAGAACAGCCCTGTGCAATGTCACCTGCGATGGCAGTAATCACACTCTAAGTTAACCCCCAGTGGTGTCTGGCACAGACATTTGATAAAACACTCTGATGTAAAGTGCTTTAGGTTAGTATACATTCATCCAAGGTTAACTCAGAGTGTAGTCCACAATTTTTAAATCACTCTAAGATCCATGAACATCTGTTCAGTTATGGTTTAGAGTGCTTTCTGCCTGCTTAATGCATGTACCTAGCCAGAATGACTATGAACTGATGTTATGATGCCATGAAAAAAGCCAATATGATCAGGCAAGATATTTGCAGGATTTAAATAGAAGTATTAATGGCATTATACCGGCACTGGTGAGACTTTGTCTAGAATACTGGGTATCATTCTGTCTACCCATCATTCACCCATATTCAAGCAGATGAATTCACATGAATGCAGAAGTGCTAGTAGGATGATTTAAGAAAAAGAAATCCTATCTTATGAAAAGCGGCTTAAAGAGTTTGGATCATGTAGCTTTGCAAAACAAGGACTAAAAGGGGATATGACTGGTCTCTATAAATACCTTCCAGAGGGTAAACACGCTAGAGGAAAAAGTCGTTGCAGTTGTATTGCAACTTTATGGATCAAGAAAGTAAAACTCTAAACTGAGGAGAGGCCTCCTTGGATTCATTTCTTACAAACAGGAAGCAGGAGCAGATCCAAAGACGTGTGATCGCACTGCCACAGTATGGACACACAAAGGCTGCACCCTGCTTTGACTGCGCTCCATGTGCAGTGAGCAATATGAGCTCACCAGTGGTCAGCATACAGTCTCCCTTGAGTCCCTACTTTCAAGTAGGTTCAGAGCCTGCTGCTTTTTCCTCTTCCTCTCCCTCCTCAGGGGAAAGGAGACGAGAAGTGTCCAGCAGCAACATTCAGCACCTGCTTTCATGCAATTGTGAAATCTCTCTGCCACTGCTGAATTCAGGGTGGGGAAGAAAGGAGGGGAAGGCTCTGGAGCTGTTTGAAAGTTGGGATTTCAGGGAGCTCCTGCACCTAGCAGCTGATGAGCTCATTGAACTCAGAGTACCTGAAAAACTCCCATCAGGAGCTGCACTGACATGCTAGTGGACTGAGAGCTCACTGGCATCCAGGATTACAGCAAGAGGTTGCTATACGGCACATGCACAACGAGCTCTCTTTACTATGTCTGGGGCACATAGCGGAAGGGACATGGTTGCACCCCTACCCCTGACCCCACAATCTTGACTCCGTCCATGAAAGAAAGGATGAAAGGAATGAGAAATAGAGAGAAGTTCAATTGAAGTGACCACACACTAATTGAATTCTGCATGTTGTGCACACCCTTTATGTGTGTCAATATCTCTTGTATATACATGGCAGAAGGCCACCTCTTTTTGTCCCCAAAAACTCTGCTCTGTGACAATTTGATTAGGATGGGGCCAGCAGAGTAGACACACCTTTACCCTATCTCTTTAGGTAACTGAGCTGGATACATTCCTGAGGGAAGGGGGAAACCTGCTCCCTCTGCCTATGTGACTGGTATCACATACCTGGGTGAGGGGCTTCCTCTTGGTGGGCTAGAGACTGCCAGTCTGCCCGGCAAATAGTGATGTATTTCAAATTGGTTGGCTGACAGCCAACAGGTGCTGGCCTCCATTGGAGCAGGTAAATGAGGTCACAAGGGCTATGTAAGTTAAGGACTGCCCAGGAGGTTGGGGCAGCAGCCATGAGGGAGACTCAGAGACAGAGAAGAGCTGGACCATCTGAAACTTGCTCTCTCTCTCAAAACTCATGATCAAGGAACTGCTTGCCTCCAGAGGGAATTTCCAACTGCCTCTGGATGATACTTGTGAGTAAGCTACCTGAGATCTAACTAGATATGTAGCCCTGCAGTAGCTCAGATGCGTGATCAAAGGCTACCCAGCCATGGGAGTTTGCTCTATGGGATTTCTCTGATATTGCTCTACCCTGTACCCTATTCTAACCCTACCCCTTGTAACCAATAAAGTTCTCCTTTGTACCTAGTGTGGGAGACTTATTGGGAGTGGGTCTAGATTATGCCGTGGGGTCCCCTTGGTTCGGCTAACTAAGGGAGACCACTACTTGTGCTTCTGACTGAGGGAAGCATCCCAACTTCTTGAAGTGAATCAAGTCCCCTTGAGGGCTACTAAGCCTGTGTTTCCCAGGGTGCACAGAGCCAGAATCAGTCCATATATATATATGTGTATATATATATATGTATATATATATATATATATATGTATATGTGTATGTATAAGTTTCAATGGACTCATGGGGCACGTCCAGACAACTGCACACATGCAGTTTGCAACCCTCACACCCATTTGAGGAACTGCAAATCACACATGGCGCATGCATACAACTCTTTGCTGCACTGCAAATTTGCAGGATGGTGCCAAAATTTATAGCAGGAACTCCTGGTATATAAAAAAGAACTGCTGCAAAAAAAGCAGTGTGGCACAGGCTCCAGGAATGTGTGCTGACAAACACAGAGGCTTTGTCCTCCAGTGAGATGCTCTGCTTACCAGCCAAAGCATCTTCCCTCCTCTGGTTGTTCCCCAGTTCCTCCAGCACTGTGAGAATAGGGAGGAGTGAAGAAACGGCCGTTTCCCCAAAGCAGAGCATTTTGCTCCCTGCCAAACCCCACATGCAGGGGAGTGCACAGTGGCAAATTTGTGCCACTGCCATTTTTCCTGCAGCAAACTCACAGCCCTGCTTGTAGGGATGACCCCATGAGATCTTGACAGGAACTTAATGGGTATGTCACCTTTTCTATAACAATTCCACTAGGTTATGAGAAAGTCTTTCATAAGGTCCCATGAGCCACTTCTTCAGACAGCTGTGTTGGCCTCAGGAATTGTGGGACAGATATTCAGAGGGCAATGCTATTTGCAACTATGCTATATACTAACGGTACAGACCTGAGGCAAAACTGAACCTGGAATGCCCTAGCAAATGTAAGCTTCTTGGTGTTGCATCTTGTGGTTTTATGATGATTTTATAATGTTTATTTGCTGTTTCCTTAAAGTCCCATCTTGTGAATCATAGTATCAGAGTTGGAAGGGACCTCATGTATCACTTCAAACCCCTGCATAGATAAAAGACTGCTATTCCTCAGCTATCCCATATAGATAATTACCCAGTCCCTTCTTGAAAACCTTCAGTGAAGATTTGGCAGGTTGTTCTATTGCCCTTCTCTTCTCACAGTTCAGAAGTTTTTCCTGAGATTTGATCCAAATCTGCTTTACATGCTTTAAACCCATTGCCACATGTTCTTCCCTTTGTGGGAAGGAAGAACATGATTCTTCATCTCTATGGCAGTCTTTCAAAACTTTAAAAACTGCTGTCATGCCATTCCTTAATTTCCTTTTGTCTAAACTAAATATTTCTCATTGTTTCTTCATATGGCTCACCTTCTAATATATTTGTCACTTGCCTCTGAATCCATTCCTATTTCTCCGAATCCTTCTTAAAATGCAGCACCCACAACTGGAAACACTGTTCCATCAGATGCCTGATCAGCTCTAAGTGCTAGGGTGGAAGTATTACCCTGTATGTTTTGGATACAATACTTTGGTTGATGTGATCCCAAGTTGAATGTCCTTGTTTGTAACAACATCACCTTACTGACTCCTGTTGAATTTCTGCTCAACCATACCCCCCTGCCTCGATCTTTCTCATTATTGCTGTTGTTTAGTTACCCCAGCCCAGTATTTTTACTTTTTTTACCCCTTTCCAAGGTATAGAACCTTACATTTATCTTGGTTGAATTTCATTTCTCAATTCTACAGTTTATCAAGATCGCTTTTAATTTTAATCCTACTCTGCAAAATGTTTGGAACATTTCTCTCCCAGTTTTGTGTCATCTGCAGACCTATTCAGGAATGTCTATATTCCTGAATCCAAATAATTAATTAAACCTGATGACCCAAAACCAACCCTAGTAGAATTATGCATCTGTAACCACCTGCTAGTCTGACATTTATCCATTTGTAGTTATTCTTCTTAGTTTACTTCTGAAAATTGCTTGTGGACTGTGATTAAGGCTTAATAAAATCTAGGAATAGATTTATTTCTTTGAGTCCTGTGAATATAGAGTAGGGTGGGGAAAGATGGAGGGGGTAAATATCTAGTCATCATTGTAGAGAAAATCCTGAAAATATGGACGCAAAGACTTATAAATCGGAAAACAAAGAAATACAGCATAAAAAGCATTATTTAAAAAATGTTGTTTTAAAACAACATCATGATGGTTTAAGTTTTTCATAGTTTGAGAGCTGGATGTGGCCTTCTTACACTTTATCCCTCTCTCTCAATTCTTCTATATTTTCATTTGAGAGAAACTGGGTCTCAGAGCCTTTCTAGGCCTCACATGAGCGGTTAATGAACTACCATAGTAAAGACCCCTTTTATTACTTTTATGTAAGACAAATATTGGCTGGGGTACAATTCTTACAGGCACAAACATTTAGAAAACATTACACAGTGGTGAGCAAATATGACAAGATATTGAGAATCCTTAGAAATTTAGGTTGGCTTCAATAAATGTATTTTGATTCTACAGAAACATTTACACTTAAACCACTCCCTGCAAAGTAGATTGTTGCCTCTTCATGTTATTCATCGACTAGTTGAGTAACTGCATTTAGTTTGTCAAGATGTCTTTTCGCATTAGACAGTCCCAAGCTACACTTAGGAGACTGAATTAACAAATAACAATTTCCTGCCTAAAATGATCATAAAAATGCCAATCTTTCATCAAATTACTTCTGAGGAAGGGCAATGATACAATGAGCTTAACTTTATTTATGTTTATACTTGCCTTTAGCTATGGAAGCACAAAACTCATAATTTAAAAAAATGACTTCTCTTCAGCTGTTACTGTAAAATGGACTTACTATGTTGTGTTGTGTTCACCCTTCAATAAATCATTTTGGTTCTGAAGCAGGAGACCTCCACAGACTTTACCAGATACCTGAAATTAAGCATGGTATCAGCAACATAGTTTTTAAATGATGTAAGAGAAGAAAAAACAATATTTTTCCTTAATTTCCATTGTTTCCTGATTAGCACATTGAGAAAATATGTGTTTCAATCCAAGTGCTGTTCCTTAAGGTGATATAAATATAGCTTTGGTCTAGGTCTCACAATTCTTGCATTCTTTTTTGCCAGTTTTCTCCCTACATTGGTCTGAACCAGTTTTTGCTTGGCATTAAGTAGAGAAGAAGGTATAAGGAATCATTCAACCCATCATATGGTTCTCTTAAAGACGAGGAAAATGTGTATTTCCTGCCCTCGGGAGAACTCAAAAATGACTTGGTTCCTGCTCCTCAGGAACTGTGTAGTGGCCCCAGAAGAAGTCAGGAGAGGAAAGCAAGACCTGAAACCATAGCCCAAACTTTACTCTAGACAAGCAAGCAAGGTTTATTGGCCAGGACATTAGGAAACTAGGCCTCCCAAAGGTGCATGGCATTGATGCATACACCCAGAAACAGTTCCTCCTCAAGGCAGACTGCTACTTTTCCACTATTCTACATAACCTCTGACTGTTGACTGTGCACAGAATGGGAAATACCGTTTAAAAATGCCCTCCCTGCGTCAGATGATAGAAACTAACCTACTTGAAAGGGTGTTAAGGGGCTTAATTAACACATTACCTTTTGCAATCTCTGAGTGAAAAGAAATAACTGCCAAATATTATGATCGAAAGGACCTAAACATTGACCAGAAAATGATGTATTCTGTGGGTTACTCATAGCAGACAGTCAAAAGATACTTATTCCTGGGTCTTGTGGGATTTTCACTGCTTGTTTTACATATCACATTTTTTATTAAGATAATAACATTAAAGCACTTGAACTTACAGGTTTTGTTACATAAAAACCAGGCATCAGAGGGGAAATGTATTCCATTCTTCTGAATGGCATGAAAGACACTCAGACCTAATCTTCCAAAGCACAGCACTTGCTCTCAGAATATATTCAGGTTTAGACAATGATTAAACATTAACCCTTGACATGGTGTTGGATTTATACAGCATGACTACATTTTACACTCCAATATTTATACTGAGCACCCAGGTGGGAGAAAAGGACATATAGTCAAATCCCCTGTCTTTTCCCCTCTCTCTTTTTTTCCTTGCAAGCTCACTACATTGAATAGTGTATGGAAAATTGGCATTTCAAGTGAATAAAATTAACTGGCAAACAACTAAAGCTGAAAGCAGAGAATGCTGCTGAATATTAAGCTTGTCTTGTCTCATTGGAAAAAGAACATGTGTGAATCAATTGGTATAAAATGGATTTTACCAAAATAGCTCACTCCTAGTCAGATTGCCTAAATTACTGATGCCAAGTTGTTAGTTGAAATGTCTGAAAATTGTTTTGTAAATTTAGATTAAAGAAAAATACAATACATGTTCCCTTTTATGCCCTAGTCCCCTTTCTTCAACAGTCAAAAAAAATGTTCCACTTAGAGAAGCTCTTTGACTTGTTTTCTCTTTGGGAAACACTTGAGAGAGAAAAGAAAACTCAAGTAGCCAGTGAAGCAACAAAAGCATCTGAAGTCCTTTGGCTGTTTGAGAAGGTTACTAATCTGATCTTTGCAAAAGAATCTTTCCTTTAGGAAGAAAACCAAACTTTTCTCAATTTAAAATGCATGCTCTTAAATCACAGTTATTTGTTACTCTGTTAAATGTGGTTAAAGCACTTTCCAAAACTGTTTGTTATTAAACATTGCTTTCTTCACAAACATAAAAATATGCACCCTTAATGTATTCTCTAAAGACAATAAATACCAGCTGATTGCCCTGGAATCCTTTTAGGAAGTTTAAAACAGCTGTGCTGCAATATTGAGTAATAGATGCAGCAGGACACTGCTCATAGCAAATCTGGACCTATTCATAATGAAACCAAGTAAAGGACATATTTTTTTTTAGGTTTTTGCCACAAGAAATAACATCTCCAGTTATTTTCTGCTAGTAGATGGCTTGTTTGAGTGATCCACCAGGCCTATACAGTAAAAATGGTAAAAGAGGATGTAGTTCCATCAGATAAACATCTTCACAATTCTCAGTAAAGAAAGGCTTCCTTAGATCACCTTGTAAAGTTACTACCTTTCAGCTAAACTCACCTCCATGGTCAATGAGCCTAAACCAAATCCACCCTTAAGGTAGATGATTGCATGTTAATTGTATATAGCTGCTTATGGCTACCCCTGACAGAAATGCTACAAAATCTAACTTGGAGATTGGATTTTAAAGATTTGCAGATGTGCACACTCCTAGAGCTCTTGGAAAGATCTACCTTCCTCCCCCTGCACAGCCCCCATACCCAACCTTCCCATGATCTTCCACTATCCCAGTGCACCCTCACCTGCTGCCCTACAGTCCATCTCCCCCACAGCTCCCCACCCCACCAAGCCCCTACAGTTCATCTTTCCCCCAGCCCCATCTTAACAGCCTCACAAATTATCCCCACTCTTGGTCACTTGGCAAGCATGCTTCAGAGCCACACAAGCTAGCTTTCCCATGATAACTGTAGACTACAAACAGGAAAGCCATATTCATATGACACTGTGCCTCAGATAATTGGATCTGCATCTCAGTAGAGCTAACAAGTGCCATACTAAGCAGGCTCTGCTACTATCCATTCGAGGGCTAGCACATGTGGAGCAGGTTGAAAACTGGCTCATCTCAGGAAAAGAGTCAAGTTGGTCTCCCTCCACCATATCTGCCTTTGAGGCCCATCCATAGCATCTCTGTGTTCTGTTAGCTGAGCACCACTTCATAATCAGATACTGAACATGCACCAGACCACTAACCATGCATACCTAGGTATCAAGGGAATCAGTCATAGTAGCAATCTGAGCAGTGGGTTGGAGCAGAATGAAGATACCTTATGATGGAAAAAGACTTCATCATAAGATTCTACTATATTGAACACAATGACTCAAGGAACATTTCTCATGTAGGTTAGTGTGTGAAAGAATATCCAATCCAAGTATTGTATTGTCACTGTGCTAGAGAATTTGAAGAGAACTCGTTCCAAAAAATTGTCAAGTCATCAATTAAGTTCTTCTGCTCCATTTAAAAACTAGGCAAATTTCCCGCAAATTTATCTAAAAAATTTGGACTATCCCAGTTTTCATCAAATACAGTCTTAAATATAATTTCTCAAATTTGCTGACAGAAATTTGACTTCTCAAAAACCCAACAATATCTCTAAAAGGCCATGATCTTTCCATAAAAAACAGTCACAAAAACAGTGCTAATTCAAACAAACCCAGGTTTTTCTTATCCAGGTTGTTCATGATATACTTCATTTGCAGCATAATCCCAATTCAAGAAAGAGCTGCTCCAGTGATTGCTATAGGTTTCACTCCAAGAGCACTGCTTCACCATTCAGCTGGAGCAGAGCTGTGACCCCACACAACTGCCTGGACAGACAGTGCCCTTTGAAAAAAACTGCAGCAAACAGCCAGAGCAGTCCCTGCACAGCTATAAATTGATGGTAGTTCACAATCCTCCTTTTTGTCTGGGTTAAGAAATCTGATCCTCTAAAGAATCTGGGTTCCACTGCATTTTAACTCCTTTGAGGCAGTAGGAAACACATACAAATTATATTCCAGGAATTATTAAGTGAAAAGATGTCTGAGTCAATCTTAGTGAGAGGCAAGGATTTTTATGGTTGGTTATCTTTTATTGGACCAACTACATGGTTGGGATAGACTTAGACAAGCTTTTGAATGCAACACATTCTTCAGTCTAGTCATTCAAACAACCCTGGCCAAACATTAATGGGTATTTTTCTTGAAACTTCTTAACCTCCTCCCAGAAAAATTTGCATCCCTGCTGGGCTTGTGGTGGAACACCCAGTGGCAATAGTGGGATGTAAGATGATGTATCATTGTTTGCACTGAAACCAGTAGAAATGTCATCACAAGAGCTAGGAAACTTAGTTTCTTCAAACTTAGATTTCATAGTCTACTGGTACTTTGTTGCAATTATCAACAGCACTAGCCAGAATAAAATAGTGTATGCATTCTTCAGCAGAAGGACTGTCCATTTCAAGAAGTGGAACAAGAAAATGGTTGATCTTAAAAAGTCACCTCCACACAACGCCAGCTTCCATTTGTAGAGAAATGTATTGGGCTGCGTTCTCAGTTAATGTAGAATAGTGTTGTTTCACTACTGGCCATTATATTTTGTTCTTTTACTTAAAAAATGTATATTCATTAAATCAAAAGAAGTAAGAATGTAGCAAGTCCCTTAATAAAGCTTCATAACACTTTATACACTTACTGGATACAAAAAATCATGGACCAAATATAGACATTGGATTTATGGCACATTATAACCTGCCTAACATCTGACTCCCCAGGTAGCCTGATTGCATTTTACCAGCTACATTCTATTACCAGTTCAATATTCCCCACTTTCCCCACCATACCTACCTGTCTTACACCTATTGTCTCCCATTTCCTCTGACCCTCACTGCCATGCATTTGCATTTTTACAGACTCGCATTTTGCATGTTGCTTTCTATTCTACCATGGAGAACCCATAACACCAGCAGACTCTTCCTATGCCTGAAGAAGCGTGTTTGTGCCCGAAAGCTTGCAAAGAACCATTTTTCTATTAGTTCATAGTATCATAGTGCTTAGGGTTGGAAGGGACCTAAACAGATCATCAGGTCTGACCCCCTGTCCCGAGCAGGAATTGGAGCCGGGGTCATGTCACCCCAGGCAAATATCTGTCCAGCCTCCTCTTGAAGACCCCCAAGGTAGGAGAAAGTACCACCTCACTTGGGAGCCCTTCCAGAGCCTGGCAGCCCTAACTGTAAAGTAATGTCTCCTGATGTCCAGCCTGAACCTTCTCTCTAACAATTTGTGGCCATTATCCCTAGTAACCCCAGGTGGTGCCCGGGGAAACAGAGCCTCCCCCAATTCCTGTAAGTCCCCCTTGGGGGGTTTGTAAATGGCCACCAGATCCCCTCTCAGCCTTCTCTTGTGGAGGCTGAATAGGTTTAGGCCCTTTAGCCTATCTTTGTGGGGCCTGCCCCGCTGCCCCTTGACCATGCAAGTGACCCTTCCCTGGTACCTCTCTATTTAGTTGGTCTAATAAAAGATATCACATATACTCAAAGAACCTCATCTCCCTATGTCCTTAGACCAATAGAGCTACAACCAACAATTCTAAAGCGAGTCCCTTCAGGAATTTAATCTGAGGCATTCCTTGCAAGAAAATTGGAGGATTGTAGGCTTAACTCTGAGACAGTCAGGTGCGCTTAGAAACTAGTTGCAGGATAGGACCCAGAGAGTCATAGTGAATGGATCTGTGTCACCCTAGTGAGAAGTGGTCAGCGGTGTCCCACAGGGGTCACTGCTTGGTCCAGCACTTTTCAATATCTTTATTAATGATTTGGATGTGGGGATGAAGAGCTCACTGGCCATGTTTGTGGATGACACCATGTTATGGGGAAGTGTGGTCATGCTTGAACATAGGCTATAGATGGACTTAGACAGGCTAGCAACTTCATCAGGCTCTGATCCACCCAACTTAACATCGAGAAAAGTAAAGTACTCCACCTCGGGATGAGCAACCCTCAACACACCTACAGACTTTGTGGCACCAAACTGACTAGCACCATGAACGAAAGGAACCTGGGAGTAATAATAGACCGCAGTATGAATATGAGCCAGCAGGGCAATGCTGTAGCCAGTAGGGCATTACTCTGGCATACATCAGTCGATGCATCTCCAGCAAAGCCCAAGGAGGTGATTCTTCCACTGTACTCAGCACTGGTGAGACCACAGCTGGAGTACTGTGTCCAGTTCTGGGGACCACACAGTAACAAAGATGTGGACAAGCTAGAGAGAGTCCAAAGAAGAGCCACCTGTATGATCAGAGTCTTAAAAGGCAAGCTATATGAGAAAAGGCTGAGGGATCTGGGACTCTTCAGCCTGAGTAAAAGAAGGCTGAGAGGGGACCTGGTAGCAGTTTACCACTACACTAGGGGAGTACATCAAGGGCTCAGTGAGCAACTGTTCACCAGGGCACCTGAAGGGAAAACCAGGAGTAATGACCACAAACTCCTGGAAGATCAATTCTAGGCTCAACATTAGGAAAAACTTCTTCACAGTCAGCGTGTACAGACTGTGAAATAAGCTCCCTCTAGAGGTGGTGCAATCGCCTACCCTGGAAATCTTCAAGAGGAGACTAGACAGTCACCTGACCCCCAGTTATCTTTGCTGCTTGGTGCAGGGGGCTGGACCCAAAGACCTTCTGAGGTCCCTTCCAGCCTTACAGTCTATGAATCTATGAATTCCCTGATGGAAGCTTATAGTTGGATATTTCTGGGAATATATTCTCTTACCCTCTTCTATCTCATTGCACTCCTCAGGGAGTAGAAACTGACCCTACTACACTGCCTTCAAACACATTGTTTATTACTGGCCAAGGCAACACCTATGCCTCAACCACATAAGCCCTTTTCTAGAGAACTTGTCAGGGAAGGTGGGGTATGAAGAGTGGTAGGTACAGGAATCATCCAATGTGTGATGTACTCTGAGCAATATGTTATGAGAATGAGTTCTCCAGGAGCCACAGAAATGCTCAGAAGATTCACAGAACTGGAGGGAGATCCAAGGAGCTTTACCTGACTTCCTGGTAGCTCCATTCTTTCCTTAAGGCAGTCCTTTTCAAGGAAACGTGGTGTAGGAATAAATGAGCCCATTATTTTTCAAATTGTTGGCAATATCAGGAGCCACCAAGGATATTAATAGAGATAAGGAAGGAGGTTGTAAATTGTGGAGTGGAAGATGGTGCCCAAATCTAGAGCTGCTAGGCGGAGAGCGGTGGAAGCCCCCCAGGTTCAGCTGGGGAACAGTTTTGATGCCTTGGCAGCGCTGACGGATGAGGGCAGAGGAATCGGCCCTGCAGGGGACGATGCCGCTCCATGCAAGACAGAGACTGGGAGGAGAGAGACCACCAGGAGGAAGAAACGCCGGGTCCTAGTCATCGGGGACTCCCTCCTGCGAGGGCTGGAAGGTCTGATCTGCAGGCCCGACCCCATGTCACGGCAGGTCTGCGTCATGCCTGGGGCTCGGGTCAGGGACATCACGGAGAGGATCCCGGCCTGCATCTGGCCTGCAGACCGGTACCCCATGGTTGTCGTCCATGTGGGTACGAACGACGCGGCAAGAGGCAACCCTGACCGTATTATGAGGGACTTCGAGGCTCTGGGGACCAGGCTGAAGGAGACGGGGGCGCAGGTGGTTTTTTCCTCTCTTCTTCCGGTGAGGGGGCGGGGACAGAGGCATGGGGCCTGCATTGGTGAGGTCAACCAGCGCTTACGCAGCTGGTGCCGCCGGGCAGGCCTTGGGTTCCTTGACAACGACCCATGCTTTCGGGAGGGGGGATTGCTGGGGCGGGATGGGCTTCATCTCTCCCCTAATGGCAAGCGGACACCATCCCATAAGGATAAGAACAGACTGAGGACACTCAGGACATCTTTCTTGATGAGGTCAAGATGGGTTGGTACCAGCCTCCAAAGGGCAGTTTTCTGCACCTTCACAGCATCAGTGTAATCGATCAGCAAGACTGTGGTTTTGGGCAGTGGCATAAGTCGGGCAGAGCAAACATGGCAACCAGCCTGGGCGCTGACTTGGGGTGGGATGGGTGGGACAGGGGAAGGACAAGCAAAAAAAGTGGTTGTTGACAGCTATGTGATTGCAATTGTAAACTGCAGCAGCAACTGGAAGTCACTGCTGCCCCTGTGTACCGGGCACCTGGCTAGGTCCCTATGCTGCTGGTTTTGACACTTGGTAAAGTCCTTCTGTAACCCAAAACTAGTATAAGAATGGAGCTATAGTGGCTGTTGACTCACTGTGTATCTCGCGCAGACTTGTAATCAACCTAAACTAGTGATTAGTGAAAAGATGCCTAGCAAGCTAAGTTTATGCCTCTTCTCTGTTACCGTGTGTGCTTAGCACTGCTACAGGTATCATTAAAGCTCTCCCTGAGTAGCACCAAGGGCCTAGAATGGTATAAACTCAAGTATATGCTCTGAGAACCTAATCAGCATGTGCATGCTGGTTTTGTCATTTGGATATTTGCATTGTAGGTATTTGCACAAGTGAATATTAAATTTGGTGGCATCACTTCTATAAGTTTGGTCAGACTTTCAGGTAACTACATGTAACCACATATAAAAAGTTACTTGTATGTAGTATACTATAGTTACTTTTTCTTCCTGTACATTACCTCTTCACTTAAAGCCATGTTCCTTATTCTGGCATGCCTGTGGGTATCAGGGGGGGGGGTGGGACTTTATGTCAAGGAGCACTACACATCCTCTGCCAGCAGTATGGGGTCAGGGGAAGGGCGAGCTGAAGTGCTCTGGGTCAAGATCCAGGGGGGGCAAGGCGAGAGGGATTTGACGGTGGGGGTCTATTACAGACCCCCCAATCAGGAGGAGGAGCTGGACAGGGAATTTTCAGGCCAGCTTGCGGAGACACTAAAAGCAAGGGATGTAGTTGTCATGGGCGATTTTAATTACCCGGACATCTGCTGGGAGGAGCAGTCAGCCGGGACGGACCGCTCCAGGAGGTTCTTGGCCGAGTTGCAGGACCTCCACTTGATTCAGGAGGTGCACAGTCCCACCAGAGGAGATGCTCTGCTGGACCTGGTCCTGGCCGCAGGCGACGACCTGGTAAGAGGCCTCCAGGTTCTTGACCACCTGGGCAATAGTGATCATCGCGTGCTGGAATTCACCATCCAGCGTAGAGTGTCAAGGGCCCGCAGCAAGGTGGTGGCCCTAGACTTCAGGAGGGCCAACTTCAGTGAGATGAGGAGATTAGTGGGAGAGGAACTGGGGTCCTTGAGGGCAGAGGAACTCAGCGTCCAAGAGGAGTGGTCGTTCCTTAAGGAAACGATACTCGGGGCCCAAGGGGTGTCCATCCCGACAAGAAGCAAGGCGGGCAGGAGTGTCCAAAAGCCCCCCTGGCTCACCAAGGGTGTCCGGGAATGCCTGCTTGCCAAAAGGGTGGCGTACGCCCGGTGGAAGGGGGGTGTAATCTCCAAAGAGGAGTATACCTCCTCTGCTCGGGCCTGCAGGCGGGCTGTTAGGAAGGCCAAGGCGGAGATAGAGCTCGGATTAGCGTCCAGGATTAAGGATAACAAAAAGTCCTTTTTCAAATATATTGGGAGGATGAAGAAGGCGCCGGGTAATGTGGGGCCCCTGCAGGATATGCGGGGCAATCTGGTGGTTGCGTCAGAGGATAAAGCGGACCTCTTTAACCAATTCTTCACCTCCGTTTTCTTGTGCAGGGACCGGGACTTCCCTGCTGTGATAGAAGCCGGACGCGAGGGGATCGCCTTCAGACCTCAGGTTGGGGAGGACCGGGTTAGAGAGCTTCTGGAGGGGCTGGACGCGTTCAAGTCAGCGGGTCCGGATGCTCTCCACCCCAGGGTGCTGAGGGAGCTGGCTGGGGTTATTGCAGGGCCCCTGGCACGGCTCTACGAGCGATCGTGGTGCTTGGGCCAGGTGCCAGACGATTGGAAGGTAGCTAATGTGGTCCCCATCTTCAAAAAAGGGAAAAGGGAGGACCCGGGCAATTATAGGCCCGTCAGTCTTACCTCAATCCTGGGGAAACTCTTTGAGAAGATCATCAAGGAGCACATTTGTGATGGGCCGGCATCCGAGATGATGCTCAGGGGCAATCAGCATGGATTTATTAGGGGGAGATCATGTCAGACCAACCTGATTGCCTTTTATGATCAGGTCACAAAGGCCATGGACGCAGGTGTCGCGGTGGATGTAGTCTTTCTGGACTTCAGCAAGGCCTTTGACACCGTCTCTCACCCCATCCTAATTAATAAACTAGGCGACTGTGGCATAGATGCCTACACAGTCAGATGGATTGCAGATTGGCTGAAGGGTCGCACTCAGAGGGTGGTGGTGGATGGATCATACTCGACTTGGGGGGAGGTGGGTAGTGGAGTCCCCCAGGGCTCGGTCCTGGGGCCTGCGCTGTTCAATTTCTTCATCAGCGATCTTGATGTTGGGGTGGAAAGCAACCTGTTTAAATTCGCTGATGACACCAAAATTTGGGGGGAGGTGAGCACGCTAGCAGGGAGAGAGAGATTGCAGAAGGATCTGGATAGGTTACAGGGGTGGGCAAACAGGAACAGGATGTGTTTCAATACGGACAAGTGCAGGGTGCTGCACTTGGGTAGTAGGAACCAGCAGCACACTTATACGATGGGGAGCTCCCTACTTGAGAGCACGGAGGCGGAAAGGGATCTTGGTGTCATTATTGACTCCAAGATGAACATGGGCCGACAATGCGAGGTCATGGTTGGCAGGGCTAACCGGACCTTGTCGTGCATCCACAGGTGCATCTCGAGTAGAGCCAGGGAGGTGATCCTCCCCCTCTATGCGACGCTGGTCAGGCCGCAGCTGGAGTATTGTGTCCAGTTCTGTGCGCCCCATTTCAGGAGGGATGTGGACAACATGGAGAGGGTCCAGAGGAGGGCCACCCGCATGATCCGGGGACAACAGGGCAGACCCTACAGTGAGAGACTGCGGGACTTGAACCTATTCAGCCTCCACAAGAGAAGGCTGAGGGGGGACCTGGTGACCGTCTATAAACTCACTAGGGGGAACCAGAAGGGTTTGGGGGAGACGCTGTTTCCCCTAGCCCCCGCTGGCATAACAAGGAGTAATGGGCACAAGTTGAGGGAGAGGAGGTACAGATTGGACATCCGAAAAAACTACTTCACAGTTAGGGCGGCTAGGAGCTGGAACCAACTTCCAAGGGAGGTGGTGCTGGCCCCTACCCTGGGGATCTTTAAGAAGAGGCTGGATACCTACCTGGCTGGACTCATTTGAGACCCGTTTTTTGTTTTTAGGGTTCTTTTGTTGTTCTCCTGCCCTGGCGGGGGGTCGGGCTAGGAGATCTATTAGGTCCCTTCCGACCCTGAAACTATGAAACTATGAATTGTATACAAAATTTAAATTCCTATATTACTTAATAGTCTTTGAAGTTACTGATATCAAGGGTATGTTATTTTTGGCCTGGAAACAATCCACAGGATTTATCCAACCAAGAATTTTCTTAAAATGAAAATAATATTTACAAATATATTATATGAAAACTATGTTCCCTGACTAACTAGACACAATAATCCATGGATTTATGAATTCTAGAGTAGGTATATTTGGGTCTGCCTGTGCAAGCTGCTCAAAGACTGCAACAACTGAAAAAAGCAACAGCTTATCTTACAAGAGGGATATGGTAACATCTGTGCTTTATGAGATGTGGTTCTCTTTTGTTCAGGGTGTTCGCTCATTCTAAGAGCCTCAAATTATATAGAATTAGCAAATTATATAGAATTAGCAAATCTACATGAACCTTTGTTTGCCAATGTCAATGTCAAAACCCCTGATGTCTTCATCAAGGTCAGGATGTCATCCCAGTCTATCTAATTGTCAATTGAAAAGCATAATGTATTACCAGATTTGCCCATCACTTTGAGGTATGCTCATTTATTAGGGATTCATTTCTAGGGTCTTGGTAATTCTGTCAATGTGCTGCTTGTGTTACTTGTGTTTCTATACAGAGCTGTATATTTCCCTTCTGCAAGTCCTCACCCCCAATGGAGCTATCTTGCAAGACTCAGTTTCAATGGGGCTGGGTTCCTCCAGTCATCAAATCAGCCATACACATACAAACACATACAGATTAACGTGACATGCCTGACCTGGCCGGGCTGATCAGCATGGGCAGACTGACACCCTCATATGCCCAGAATCAGTTTATCAGAGCAACAATAAACTGCAGTCAGACACACGCACACAGGTAAACAGAATACCTCTGAATCCAGCTGGGTGTCCAACTGACACCCTTGTGGGCCAGCATTCAGTTCATTAGGGCACGCCTGAGCCAAACTGGGTCAATCAGCCTGTATAAGCCGATCCCCTTATGTGTTTCAAACTCAGCACGTCCCAATCTTTAGCCTCTTGATGAGCAGACCCCACAGTATTTTTGGGCTTCACAGGGATCTTTAGCTTAGGTAAAAGAAGCATTGCTGCAAAGCAAATGGGGAAGGAGAAGTAGAGAAGGAGAAATATACCCAGTTACCCAGTTACTACCAGTTTGACTATAGTTATATATTGCTAAGTATATGAAATATATAATGGTACTAGTAGTAATAGACATGCAAAGGAAAAACAAACACAAACAATTACAATACTACCCTGGTTTCATTAAGTATTTGGGGAAGCTTAGCTCAAGCTTAACTAATACAGTTCAGGTTCAGAAATCTATGCCTAGAGAGAAAAGAGAAAAGGGAGAGAGAGCACGAGAGCTGGGTTCTCACCAGTCCAAGGCACTCGGGTTGTAATGCTGACAGGTAAAATTCTTAGCACAATCTTTGAAGGGAGACGATCTGTTTCTTCCAGCTTCTCAAGAACAATAGCAGATGGTGTCAGAGAGACTCCTCCTCTTGAAGCACACACACACACTTTGCTGCTTTTCCTTACAGATTTTTATACCCTCAGTTCAGCTTCTTCAAAAAATTCTCAATCATGTAAATCATTGTCTTTTCTATTGACAAGGAGTTATCTGGTTTGGAACATCTCAAGAAACTGATCAATAATCAGGAAAACGTAAGGCTAAGGAGTAACCAGACACTTAGGAGCCAGCTTGAAATTCCTATGGATAGTAGATATACTGATGGAATATCTTATGGTTTCTTCGGAAACAATAGATAGCTTGCAGCATCAGGGTTTTGGATTTTTACTTGTTATGAACAAGCCTCAGCTTAACATGACTTTCCAGATCTTACTATAGTCTTTTAACAGACTTAAGGCAATTATTGGAGTGTTCATAACCTTCTGTGGGGAGGACTTCCACCAGTCATCCCGGGAAAAGTATGACAACACTTGTGGTTAGGGTTCCAGTGGGCTGGATGCTGTGATAAACCCTTTACCATTGTTCAAATGTTGCCCATACCCACTCTGACTTGGTCTCTTTGCCTCAACATTCCCTAACCCGGCAACCGAGTTTTAGTCAATCAAGTTTAAATAGGCCTCCCATAGTGGGACTGGGGAATGTATGGCCTGAGATGCTTGTTAAACTTTACTTCTGCTTAGTTCTGGTTAGATGAGGTGTGTGTGTGTGGGGGGGGAGGGGGGAAGGTCCTTTGTAAATCCAAATTAGAACTGGTCTGATAAATGCTGAGCTGGGTGTGTGTAAATGTGGGTTGATTAGCATTTGGAGCACAGATTCCCCATCATGCAGTGCTCCCCTGCTAGTCTGATCCCAGAATTCACTGCAGTCATTGCTTCGGGCTTTCTGTTCTCCATCTCTCATGTAAATGAATTGTCATCTGGTTCCATCTTGGATGCAAATGAGACCTAGGGCAGTTGTTTCACTCTTGTCACCCTTATCTGGAGGATTTTAGGTGCGTCTCCCACTGCATCTTCATTGTCTTTTGTAATAAGTTTTTGTTCAGGTAGAGGAGGGGCAGGGGATGGGGTGGAATTCTTTGAGAGTCAGACAGGCTGCGTCCTGTGTCAGGGTTCCCCAAGAACATGGAGCTGAGAGGTAACAATTGTTGAAACTACTTATAATCCCTCATTCCAATCTTGAGAGAAGGAAAGCAAGAGCCAACCTCAGTTTTGAGTTTAGGCAATAACTATTTCTTCAAATGTACACAGAAGTATATCTGCAGCATCCCTTTAGGATCAAGACTTATTACTGTCATTGCTTATATGTATTGTGTGGTGCAATCCTGGTTCTTTGCTATTGTCCTTTCATTTATTCAGCCATGTGTACATTGAAAAATAGGACTGGAAGGGGCATCAAGCCAGGTTTGCCACAATTATGGATAACTCTGTAACAGATGATGAGCCTGGTAAAATCCACGGGAACATCTGTTTGCTTCCGCACACATATACCACAAACCAGAAGTGCACTTCTCCTTAAAAACCCTCTGAGAACTCTAAGACCCAGGACTAGATTTTACTCCACCTATTCGGTATCTAAAAGGTACTTAGGCACCTAAGTACAATTCTATTCCATCCTGTTCAAGCCCTGAAAATCTATTAATGTGTCTATTTTTGTAACGAGAAGTCATCTTATCCTTAAGACTGAGTCCGAAAAACTAAGCAGTGAGGACATAGGTATATCTACCCTTTGCTTTAACTGTTTTTCAGGGACTTGAACAGAGTAGAATAGAATGGTACTTAGGCACCCAAGTCCACCTGTATGTCTGATAGGTAGACTAGAATCTGGGCCCAAAAGCCTCAACAACTATAATGCAAGGAGAGGGAAGGAAATATCAGGGAGGTCACCAATGCTTTGGTCCCCTGGAATGGCAAAGAATTCATAAGTTTAAATATAAATTTAATCTTATGATCCTAGAAAATGGACTGTGCTCCATGATATAGGGGAAGGCATAACATCCCCATATATCATTGCTAATCAGATCCAGGGGAAATTTTTTTCTTGATCCCAAACTGGCATGCCAGTTAAGCTCCTGAAAAGTTTACTAATATTAGCAACAACCACATGCCCATCCCAATCCCCAGTTTTAGCTGTGACCAATCGTTGATGCTTTAGATGAAGAAGAAAAAACTGTGTTTCTGTCTCCTCTAGATGACTACCCTAAGCATGGGAAAAATAATTCCATAGAAGATAAATACAGTGCAATAAGTATTGTATTTATATGGGTCAAATTATTTAAGATTGAAAGCCCTTACCTCATTCACATTTCCTTTTTAAAGATAATTTAGAATTTAATGTGATATACGAGCATGCCTATGTTATGCAAAATTATGATAGTTTACCAGTTAAACGTTAGGGCTGTGCGAAGCAGCGCTATTCTGTTTTGACTTGCGTTTCGACAGAACAGCATTTTGCTTCAAATTTTGTTTCTATTTGAAACCACTGTTCCATTTCATTTAATCAAAACAGTGATGCTGTTTCACGTTTCACATATAGGCTATAATGGGGAAGCTAAAAACAACTTCTCTCATCCAGCAGGCAAATCAGGAGCCCGCAACCCCGGGAGGGATGCAGGGGCTGTGCCAGTCCTCCTGGGATTGTGGGCCCCTGATCTGCCTGTCAGATGAGGGAGGAAAGCTGGATGCTGCTGCCTGGGACTGGCACCAGCATGTCACCAGTCCCAGGCAGCAGCACTCAGCTTCTCCATCCAGCAGGCAGATCGGAGTCTGTAGCCCCGGGAGGGCTGTGGGTGCTGTGCGATCGGGCTCAGTTCCCTCCCCCAGCCCAACAGATCACAACACTGGGGAGGGGAACTAAGCGATTGGGCTCAGTTCCCTTCCCCAGCGCGATGGATTGCAGTACTGGGGAGGGGAATGGAGTGATCAGGCTTAGTTTCCTTCCCCAGCCCAATGGACTGCAATGCTGGGAGGGGAACTGAGCAATTGGGCCAAGTTCCCTTCCCCAGCCCAACCCTAGCACTGGAGCGGGGAACTCAGCCAGGTTGCTTCGAAACTCTAAACGTTTCAAAACTTTCAAAACATTTTGACTGCCCTCATTTTGTTTCGAGGCTCTTTTGAAGCCCTTTGTTTCATTTTGATTTTGCTATTTCGAGCTCGGAATGAGTTGAAATAGTGTTGAAATGAAACAGCTGGCAAAATTTTGCACAGCCCTATTAAACACAAAGTGTTACATGCTAACTTATTCACCCAAATCAATGGCAAAAATGTCATTAATTTTAATGGGATCAGGATTTTAATCCAAGTTTACTTGCTCATACCCACTGTTGTAGCTCAGTGGTAGAATTCTTGTCCCCCATGTAGGAGACCCAGATTTGATTCCTAGATGTGCATATAGCTACAAGCCATAGAGGATTCTGTCTAAATTGGGGATGGAAGGTCTGGGCAGCCTTCACTCCTGCCTAGGCATGCATGTTAAAGGTCCTTTCATGCATACACCATGATCCAAAAGGATTGACAGTTGCCTACTACTACTTGCTCATCTTCACTAAGATGATTGATGAAAAGAGGAGGACTGGTGAAATCTTATTTGTTCATTAACCAAAACCACAGACTCCAGGCAAAAAAAGAATTAGCAAAGCTGCTTACGTGACAGTGACAATGGCTTACAATCTTACTTCATTTACTGTTGTATTGAGCCTATAGAAATCAGCTGTTCATGTGCTTATCTGATCATATGATTTGTGCTTTCAATTCTTATAGGATTGGCTTGTCTAACTTGTAAAAATCTGCATAATCAATATATTTAGCTCATTTTTTTCTGAGAATAAAATTTCATTACTCTGGTGGACCTTACTCTGAGCTGACTCAGTTAGCTCATGCTTTTGGATTCAGTCGTAATAGAATGTGTTGGGGTTTTATCTTTTTAAATTTTTTTTGGCAGGGGGAGGGTTGTCCTTCATGGAATTCAAGGGATCGAAGCACCCTTGTCAGTGTTGCAAGCCACTTTTCAATGCTAAATCTTGTGTCTTCACTTGGGCTTTGTATTGTCCACAACTATGTGTATTATCCATTTTCTCAAAAGAAAGAAGCCCACAACCAAACCTTCTTTGAGAAAAATGTGTCATAATTTTAACTGAGACAATGCATCAGTTGACTGCTCCTTAATCTAATCATTAGGCTTGAGTGAGTATCCATTGAAGACATCTGCACTGCTGGTAACCTGGTGAGATCACTCAAAAAATGGTTAATGGAAAACAAGAGGCTAAAATGCCCACAGGAATTAGAATAGTTCTAAATTTAGCCTGTAAACTTTTTATTGATTTGCCCTTTCTTTTGTATGCCATTCAAAGGAACCTGTCAGGGAAAAAAGGAGATTTATCTGAAAGCTGCTCTGTTCTTTCTTTGAAATGACTGTTTTGTTGTTATAATCAGCCAGTACTTCCTTTTTGTTCTCAGAATGATGATATGATTATCTCAAATAATAGCAGGCTTATAAGGAAGCTTAAAGATTAAACCTTCGTGTCCATCTTTCCTGAAACAGCTAACAAACTGGTAAGGAGTCATTTCCACTCCTGCCCAGAAGTGAGAAGTATTGTGGGTGTGATCAGAGCACTAATTATTAGATATTTCAGTAGCTGCCTCCCATGATGAAGTATTTAATTAGGGGCCCTGAATCTCTCTGGAACAAAATAGTCATTAGGTGGTATCAGGCAAACTAACCCAACTGTGCTAGTGTTCTGTATACCCCTGTCTTCAGGAAAGTAATCCCTTTATCAGTTGAAGGGAATTTGATGCATGTTGTTGTTGCCAGTTACCCCATATTCATTCTTAGAATCAAAGTGAACACCTGGATTTGTGCAGCAACTAGGATGTGGCAGAGCCCTTTCACTATGATAAATATTGCTAGAAAAAGAATGAATATAACATTGAGAAAGGTAACTTATCTCATAAGAAATGAAAGACTTTCAAGATCTGTTCTATAAACAAGGATATCTTCTATACAAATTACGGGTCCCTGTACCGACGGCCAACCAACATACAATCTATTCATCATTTACTTCCCACATAAGCCTTCAAAATAAGATTTATGAGGAATTTAAATATGCGTTGTGTGGACCCTGTGCAGAGGGATGAATTTCACCTTCACTGAATGTACAGAAAAAGTATTATGGAAATTCAGACTTTTTATAGTGTTCCAAATTTACTTTTTAATTTCTTTCTTCAATTTTGCTTTTCGTTTCCCCAGTACTTTTACCAGTTGTGGAATCTGTAGCTATAGTATATTTAATTAGTACCATAGCCTTAATAAAGAACATCAAGGATATTCAGGGTGTGAACCCAAGTTTATCAAAGTTAACAGAAGTCTTTCCATTAACTCTAATGAGCCTTGGACCCAGCTGTTAATTTCAGATCATTGCTTAGAAAGACTGAAGAGGCCCCTTTGATGCCATAATATACTGTCTCATCGAAAGCCTGTGTGCTTATGAATATAGTAATGAATAACTATATGTTCTGAGTGTTATATTGAATATAAATGCTTAGTTCTGCATCCCAAACATCCTTAGGAAATACATGTATTGCGAATGGAAATCTGTTATTTGGATCCTAATATTTCAGTGATTCTCTTTCTTTTGTTTTCCCTGAATGCACATGCTTTCAACATTTGCAGAAGTGTGTTTTTTAAATGCATTCAGAACTAAACAATCTAAAGGGGGGCGGGGGTGATATACATATGCATATTTCTCCAAACCATGTCTACCTCCTGCTCCTTAAACAACCAATCCAAGGTTATTCAAACTGAATTTCAAATGATCATTTCTGTGCTGAATCCTCTTTGTACTTAACTTTAGTGATTATTTTGGCAAAGTGAAAAGCTAACAAAGAGTTCTTTACTATTAAAAGATTCCTGTGTGCTGCTAAAGTACTGTATATTCCACATACAATTTAGTTTATTACCTCCAAGCTGGCAAAATGACCTTATATTGATTCTTTCTTCACTGAATCATTCAAAGGTTTTACAACAAGCCATTAAAAGAAAAGAGAAAAAAATTGTGTGAGTTCTTAACAAGTACCAACTGTTTGTTTTGCTTAAATTACCTTTTCACATAAAGGACATTTGGTTATATGATATACATTTAGCGCACGTACTACAGCACTTGGTTTTATTTTTGCAATGTTTCACAGCATTTTAAGTAAAAATTGTAGTGTTTAGTTGTATTACATTGAATGCAGTACCTATAAAGCAAAAATTAATAAATAAATAACTTCCAAGAACTGGATTGTTTTTCAAAATAAAGAACTGAAAGCTGCTCCCACATGTAGCTTCAGCACTATTTAAAAAAAAAACATGTCTACTCCATGTAAATGGTTTTAACTAAATTTGTAGTCAACTGGTGTCCATTTCACATGGCAGTTTTTATTTTTGTTACCACTTATCATCCAGCAGAAGGATAAATTGAGCATATCACACATATAGAAGTAACCCCTCTACTGAAAGGATAGCATAGGACATTGGAGAAGTAGTGGATGAATCTACTCATAATAGGGCACTTTCTATTCCCTCTTTCACATAGTCAGATGGATAACAGAAAGCAAAATGAGTACTTTCCAAGACAATGTGGGGTCACCCTGGAAAAGGATCTTTCCCTCCTACTCACTCTGCTTTTCTTTCCTCTGATCCCTGACACAGCTACTTTGTCTTGCTGCTAAGGCCCTGCATTGCCCATCATTTTTTTTATAATGATAAGCCTTTTCTTCACCCTGACCTTTTCAGCTCCCCCAGCATTTCCACACAACAACCTTCACTGGCCATGTTTTTCATTGCTATAAAGGACACCTTATAAGTTGTGATACATACATATCAATATTCAATATTTTCAAGCTTCCCTTGTTTACCTGTCCTCCCTACCTTGGATGAGACTGTTTAGAAAAGAGTTATCCAGCCTGGGATTGTACTAGATGGCTTCCTGGGCTACGGACAAATGTTCAAAAAGCCAGAGACTGAATTGATTCAATCTTTGCACATTAGTTTAACCTGCAAAGCTTGAACCAATTTGGAGGTGGATCAACATTTCTTTTTCATTCCAGAAATGCAGGCACATGCCTGCAGTGGCTCAGGCTAGAAGCCAGGGAGTTTAAGAGCAGCCCTCCCTTCCCTTCCACAGGACTCAGCTGAAGGGGGCTCTGGCCAGGCCCCAGCAGGATGCTCTGATTAGCCCAGCATGGAAATGATAACAGTGTTTATTACCCCATTAAGAAAACAACAGAGGGACATTACCAGCTACCTACTGATTTTGCCTTTGTCACACCACTGACTAAGGCCAGCATGTGGTCTGCTAGCTAATACACAGATATCTCTCAGCAAGGCAGAGGGGAGGGGGGAATTCCTGCTTAGCAGGAAGTGGTGAGGGGGGAGGGGGAGGAGCCTGCAACTGTCTGCCAGAGCTTCAGCCAAGGAGCAGAGGGGAGGGGCCAGCTCTGCTGTGGAGCAGAGAGCCCCTCCCAGCCCAGAGAGCATGCCGGGATGTTGGGGGAGTCTGGTTTATCTTAAATCAGCAAGGGGTCTGGGACAGACATTACATAAACCGGTTTCAGCTAAATCAGTTAAGTCTGATACTACACTTAACCAGGTTTATCTCGAACTGGTTTCAGCCATTTTCAAACTGGTTTATGTGCTCTGAACATCTGTGCTGTTAAACCAGTTTCTGATTACTTAAACTAGTTTATGTGTAATGTCTGTCTCTAGCCCTAAGGTTCCTTCTAGCCCTACTTTGCTATGATTCTATGATTCCCATTCCAATCAGATCTGTATATTACTTGAGTAAAGTGACAAGGTATCAGAATATTGCAGTTCCTAGTCAGAGAAACACTAAACTGCATCAGCAGCAGCACTTTAAAATGGTAAAAATCAACAGTACATACCAAACCCCAGCAATTAAGCACCGCTTACCACTTAGAGCATCCCTAAGCACACTTCTCAGTAATGATCTCAACCTCTCTTGAGACAAAATTGCTTAGAACAGCAGCAAGGCACACTCTCTGGATGGCTCCAAGCTATATATACTGACTCACTGCTGGGCTTGTGTGCATGTAGAGCAAATTGGTAGGGTTCATTTCTTCAGTAGTGGTCCAAGTCTCCACAGGGAGGCAGCATAGACATGAGCACAGCGAAGTAGTTAGCCCTGTTAGTCTGAAGTCAGGCAGAAGGCAGGGTGGATTTGCACCTTATAGACTAACTAAGTCAAAGATGCATAAGGTTTTATGAGCCCAAGCTTACTTCATCAAATGCTGATCATCATCATCATCTAGCCTGCCTTCAGCTTAGATGTGGCCAGTGAAATACTATGTTGCCTATTTAATTAAGCTATAAAGCAGAAATGTACTTGAAGATGCTGGAAACATCCACCAGGATCAAAATGCATGTCCACTTTATTTTTATTTTTGAAAGATATGCTTAAAAATGATTCTGCAATCATTTAGACTAAGCCATAAAGTATGTTTCTGTGTTCTG
This sequence comes from Alligator sinensis, assembly GCF_000455745.1. Classification (NCBI taxonomy): domain Eukaryota; kingdom Metazoa; phylum Chordata; order Crocodylia; family Alligatoridae; genus Alligator; species Alligator sinensis. The sequence continues at coordinate 1,225,163 of NW_005842255.1, forward strand.
CCACAGATGCCTTTTAATGTGCCCTCTGTTGTTTTCCTGCCAGCCTAGAACTATAGTGTGAGCAACAGGAATTGAAGGTCACAGCAGGAAACTCTTTTTGTTCATCTTTGAATCTGACCTAAATGATCAGAGGTTAAACTGCACTATTATCCTTTATCCTGTAGAAATACCCCAATTCCCTTGAGCTGCTCAGTAGAGTTCTTGGGAACATATTGTTTAAATTTCCCAACAGCTACTCTTGGGTTTCTTTGCAAGTACATAAATTCAGTTTTTAAAGCCAAGAGGGGACTATTGTGATCATTTAGTCTGACATCCTACGTAACACAGGCCATGGAAGAATTCACCCAAGAAATTACTGTATTAGCTCCAACAGTTTGTGGCTGAACTACTGTGTATCATTTAGACATCTGATCTTAATGCAAAGATTTCAAATAACAGAGAATCTACCCTGACTCCAGGTGAGTATTCCAAAAGTTAATTGCAATTACCTTTAAAATATTTATTTCTCCTCTGAATTTGTGTCCTGTCAGATGGCAGCTGTGGATTCTCCTATGGTTTTATCTGCTAGATCAAAGAGCCCTCTACTACCAGATATCTGTTCCCCAGCAGGTATTTCTAGATCATAATTAAATCACATTTAAACTTTCTAACTTCTGGCTTGCAAATCCCAATTCCTATAATTTAAAACATATTTAAAACATAATAGAAATTGGGATTTTCAAGCCAACATTAGAAAGTAAAAATGTGATTTGTGGGCTATTCAAAATTCTGTTATGGCTCATTAAAATACCTGCATCTAAGTGCATTTTTCATTTAATAGAACTACATTTACAAAGCAAGGGATTATTTGAGGTTCAAATCCTACCTTTTCTTCCAGTTCTACAAGCTTATTGATATTTTTGCTTTATCCTGTTACTGTTACAGCATTGATGTCATTGTGCTGGTATTTACAGTGTTTGGGTTTTTTAATCTATTGTCTTCTCAGAGTTATTCACTTTTTATCTTTCTTAGTTGCTTTGATTATCAGGATGTTTAATTTATCTGCAGAACATAGGGCCAAGAGAAGGCCTGGTATAGGAAAGCATGGCTCTGTTGATTTCATCTAAGTAGAGCGTGTTTATACTGGAACTGAATTTAGTTTGATTTGTCTCTAAGACTGATTTATTTTTCATGAAGTGAATTTATGAACAAACTTTTCTTTTGGTTTCTTGTTCCTTCTACTTCAAGGGGCAAAGATGGTTCTTGGGTAATGTGTGAGGTTGACCACTGTAGAACAAAACAACCCACCTTTCTTATTCATGCTTTGGATTTTCTCTCTCTTCAAACTCTCCCTCAATAAATCCCATCACACACAAGCAACAGTTTTAAGAAACTTTAAATATTTAATCATTATTTCCTATATTCTCTGATTCAGAGCACAGGGCATGGTGGGGCTTGAGAAAAGGGTTTGTTTTTTTTTTGTCTTCCTGAGATGGTTCAGACAGTGGTAATCCAGCCTTGAGCAGGAGGTTGGGCTAGGGGCAGAAATTACACACAAACTGGTATAAGTGATCAGAAACTGGTTCAAATTTGTAACACAGCAGAAGTTCAGTACACTTAAATTTTCAAAATTGCTGACACCAGTTTAAGATAAACCTGCATGGTAGTATCAGGCTTAACTGATTTATGTTGAGTTGATTTATTGAACTTATGTTAGAGATGCCCTCCAGATTCAAGTTAACTCACAGTCTCCCAGAATCCCAGGATACTTTGGACCTCTCCCACAAACTTCCCGCCCCCACAAGACTTGTCCCAAGCTGTCTGCTCCAGCAGAGCAGGGAGACATGATTTAGTGCCCCCTCAGCTTCTGGTGTGCGCCACTACAGGCATGTGACTGCATTTCAGGCAAACAGAAGTGACAATTTATGCCCTATCTGGCCACAGAAAGAAGTCTATAGCTATGACCAAACACAAGTGCATAGTTGCAGGTAGCTTCAAAACCATCGATTGGATGAAAGTATGAACCCTAATTACATGAGGGCTCAAATGAAGACATTTCAAAACAAAGCATCCTTTGTAACTTCTGCCTGTCCTGCTTCTTCATACTGTCTCTGTTTTCAGAATGGGAGGGGGGAAGTAAGCAGAAGGAGTTTGTTCTGGGGCTTTTCAGCCCGCACTGGAGGGAGAGGGTAGGGGTGGGTGTATTGGAGGCCCCCTGAGGTGGGGGGGGCTCCCATTCACCTACCCCCTCAATGCCAGCAGGGGAACCCCTAGAATAAGCTCCCTCACATCCCTTTCCCCCGCTTCCCATACTGAAAAACTTGTAGCCTTGCAGAGAAGAGGGGACATTGCTAAAGGAAACCAGCTGCAAGCTCCCAGCCATCAGCTAGATTCCCCTCCCCCCTAGAACCAACAGTGAACTTCATTTTGTCCCAGGGGATCATTGTAACTCAGAATACTTCCTGCAAAGTGCTCTCAGTTATAGTGGGGCACTGCACTTCTGCCTGCACCCTGTTCACTTGTTTATCAGTTCAACCTATACTGTTAAAACTAACCTATGAAGATTGAATCGATTCAGCCTCAGGATTTTTACTCTCTGTATTTAGCCCTGAGGTCATTTTCAGCCCTAGATTTATGAGTCAGTGGAAGCCTCATCAAACATATCCATTTAGGAGGTTCAAACTCCTTCACCTGTTATATTGTTTTATGTGGCTAGTCCAATGGATTAGAAATAGCTGCAGATTTCCCAAATAAAGCACACTCAGACATGAAAATTTAGAAAGCCAAGGCTCAGTCCATGTGAATTACCCTTTCCAGGGAATTGTCTTTATTATTCTTTTAGCCTAAGGGCAGACATGCAAAAACCGGTTTGCAAATGCAGACATTCCCTCTGGACTGAGGGAATGCAGGCACATGCCTGTAGTAGCTCAGGCTAAAAACCAGGGGGTGCTAGAACAGCCCTCCCTTCCTTTCCATAGTGCTGAGTTTAGGTGGGATGTGGCCAGGCCCCAGCACAACCTCTGATTAGGGAGGGGTTTAAACCTCCAGCCTCCCTGCACAAGTCCCAAGCTTTTCCCTGCTCACTGCTCAAGTGGTGGGAGTGTTGGCAGGGGTGGGAGTGTTGGCAGACCCCAAACCCCAGCTAGCACACTGAGGCAAAGCGGGGAGGGGGAGGGAGGACTATTTGTGTGCAGTACATGCATCTGTTGACAATACTAAGCTTTTCAAATCTCCCTCTCCCTGCTTCTTCATACTGTTTGCAAACTTGACAGGCAAGGAAGCCAGCAGGAACGTGATAACACAGTGTTCAGCAACCCATCAAGAAAACAAAAGCCTCTCTCATTAGTTCAGCATCTTCTTAAACAGCTTTTTCCAAGTAAGGAACAGAGGGATATTACCAACTGACCTACTGATTAGCTCCAAAAAGCCCAAAGTACACACTGTCTTGTCTACCTTTGTCCTGTCCCAGTGAAACTGGAGATACACACACAGAGACACCTCTCAGCATTAGCTAGCATACCACATGCTGGCTAGGGTTCATGTAACTGGGGTCTGTGCTGTGGGAGATGAGAGGGAGGGATGGGGGGATCCCTGCTTGAGGTGGGGATGCAGCAGGAAGCCAGGCAGACCCTGCTGTGCCTGTAGTTTCCACTGGAGCTCTGGATAAAGAGCAGAGGGGCTAGGCCTGTTCTCTCGAGCAGAGAACCCAGCCCTGCCCAGCCCAGAGCTGCAAAGCATCTGGGATGCTGGGGGACTCTGGTTTAACTTAAATCAGGAAGGGGTCTGGAACAGACATTTCATAAACTGGTTTGCACCAAATCAGTGAAACCTGATACCACATTCAACCAGGTTCATCTCAAACTAATTTCAGCCATTTTGAAACTAGTTATGTGCACTGAGTTTCTGTTCTGTTACAAGTTTAAACCAGTTTCTGATCACTTAAACTGACTTATGTGTAATGTCTGTCCCTAGCCTTAAAAGACACAGCTCTATTTATAGCTGTATAATAGCTTTAGATAGTGCTGTACTATCATGGAAAAGATAATAAAGTAGACAAATCACTTTTAGAAAAGACTCCACACTTTAAGAATGATTAGCCATTAATCTGTGCGATTTCCCTCAAATGCTTTGTGGAACAAGATGGAAAAAATGATGATAAACTAGATTTAAAAACTGTGAAATCACATTGTCACTTTTATGTGCTGTCATTATTCCTGAGACAGATAGCAATAAAGATAAGCTCCATACTGAGGACCTCTGTTCCCCCACACCCTACCACCCACATTCAAATTCTGAATCAAATTTAGACTGATTCCTGTATCTGTTCAGGAAATTGCCACCCAGAGATTTCCACAGAATGCTCAAAATCAGAACTGCTGAAAGAATAGATAATGGTTTGTTTGGAGGGAGTGTCTTGAACTGGTCTTTTATTCAGTCCTTGAAGGATGCCTTGGCAGACTAATGTTTTCCCATAGTATCATGTACAAAATATTTTCATGTGCTTTGGTTACACTAGATAGATACAGTTGGTCTCTACAGCTAACACATATGTATTATATCTGTTGTAGAGGGAGTACATCTGGGATAGTGAAAGTTCATTTTAATATTTATATTGGAGGTGGAGGATTAAGGCTAGTGGATAAGGCCTAGTCGGCAATAAACAATGACCTCAGGACTTTACTGATCATCATCATCATTATTATTCCACCTCCTCCTACTGCTGTTGTGAAAATGCTACAGGAAAGAGCTCTTAGTTAGAAATAGATGTCCTTAAGAGACTACCTCAAATTGCTACTATGTATATAAAACATAGTACTGTTATATCCCTGCAGATCATCTTACTTAAAAAACAGCTCTTTGCCAACCCTGTAAATAGTTCCTAGGTTTGTACTGATGCCTAGAGACCAGGTACTTCTTAGAAGGATTCACAATCCACATATAGATAAAAAAAGAAAATACACTTTACAATGGTGTGACAAACACTAGGTTGAAGACAAAGGAGAGGATAGATGAGGATGAAAACATTAAGATTATATGGAGGTTGAGGTGAGTGAGTGACATGTTTCTGCTGGGTGGCTATTCCTTTTTATATTTGTTATGTTAATTAGAGCTGAAGATTCAGGTAGAAAGGCCTGGAATTGACCATGAAACATGTGTTGTGTACACCAGCTATGAATGCGGCACTTTTGGTGGATCAAGGATGCTGTGTAAATGCCAGCTTCAAAGTGGCAATGGGTACCTATCTGGGATCCCATTCTATAATAAATTAAGAAACTGGGAGCTTCTTGGTATTCTCAAAGAACAAAGAGTTTGTCACTTACACCCAAAGAATGCATCTCTGAATCTGTTAGTATTTAAAGGCCAATTTGCACTTAATTCCTAGTTTAGAGAGGGAACACTGTACTAACAACCTGCAATGGTAGGAGATGTAGTAGAATATGCTGGCCTTATATTCGTTTATTCAGGCCTTATCCCTGTATATTACAGTCACAGTCTATAAGCATAGATAAGTAAAAACAAGAGTTAGAACCATTTTTGACAATCTGGTATACCAGACCAGACCAATGATCCATGTATTCCAGTGTTATAACAGGGGCTGGTGTCCGATGCTCAGACAGATATAAAAGTATTAACAAGTCGTCTTACTGAATATGAATAGATCTGTGTGCCAAGCCTTTTCTTCTAAACCTCAGACAATTAGTTGCCTTTATATCTGTTGATATATAAGAACTGATAACCCTTATGTATTTCCATATTACACAAGGACTACAGAGTGTCAAAAAGTGATTGGAGTTCTGGCAAATTAGGTGCTGTGACATCAGGAAGGATGACATTGTAGAAATACTCAGCATCCATGACAGTGGAGGCCTTTGAGGGAGCCAGTGCCTTTCAAGTTCTATCTCTTGCTGCTGCTGTAGGGCTCTGAGGAAGCTGTGGGACTTCACTATTTCAGCTCCAGAAGGCACTGAGGAAAGGAAGAACCCAGGTGTCTTGCCAGGACCTAGTGTAAAAGGTTGGATAGATATCTGGCCGGAGTATTAAGATCCCAGCACTCGTTCCTGCCCAGGGCAGGGGGTCGGACTTGAAGGTTCAGGTCCCTTTTGACCCTAGAAACTATGAAACTATTAAACTATGAAACCACAGTGGATCCCTTTGGCTTGAAGAGCAACAGATTTCTAATGACAATAAAATTTTTAAATAATTGATTTAAATGGCAAAGACTAATAATGAATAATAAGGCCCTAGTGACTATATCATAAAATGTTGTATCTTCATGCACTTGTTACTATTATCTAATTAGACACTGGTGTAAATGTGTTTGGATGTGCCTATCATTTTCAACTACCTGTAAAAAGCTGACTTTCTTGATATGGTAGCATAGTCTTGGGCAAACTGTTCAAACATCCCTCTGGTCATTTACATAATAAATTATAACTTTTAATAAAGAATGATGCAGTGCTACACTATATAGGTGGATGTAGTCAGTTTTCTCTGTGTATCCACATCTAAGCCACAGTTACACTTCCAGCCTGAGTAGCTGCTGTTCATGGGAACTTCCTCATCATTCTTAACTATCAAGGAAATATTTTACTACAATTTGTGAATGCATCTGCGTAAAATAACCAAAAGGTGGCAGCACTCCATTCAACCCATATTTGGTTTGTCATGAAATCTATAGAACTATTCTACAGCCTGCAATAAACATATACAGTGCTTAGGGAACAGACCAACTCAGTTTTATAGCAAGCCAGCACATAGTTCATCATCAAGTCACCCGTTCCATCTTACAAAGAGGAACCGCAAAACACAGCTGTGATGAAGCAAGCTCTTCCACGGAGATAAGCAAGTCTGATTGTTTGGACCAATCACTTGCTTTCTCACTGTGACATTCTGTATCAATGGCGGCAATAGTCACAGAGACCCAGTTCTGCACCTCTTGCTCCCTTTGAAATCTGTTGGATAGCGGAAGGGGTCCAGCAGCATGAGGAAGGTGCAGCAGCATTGTGAGTATTGCAATATTATTTTCCAGAAGGTACTGGTTGCCTATTCAGAAAACTCAGCACAGAAATATGCACTCCTCACATTCCTGGGGTTTTAGTTGGAGACATTATTCCTCTTTTCCTGTCCTAAGCTGTGTTGTAAAAATTAATGGCCCGATTCTTTACTAGGTGTTTACCTTGTGTAGTTGTTTGTACCAATGCAGACAGGATATAACACTGTCTCTTGTTAGCCCTTTGGCCTTCCTTTGCATAAAAAGAATGGTCTATCCAAAGTATAAGACAAGCCCCCTCTGTAAGAGACGATTTGGGATATGTGGAAATGAAAGCTGGCATGTAAAAAGCATGGTTCAAAAGCACTTTAGATCACTCTTGACTTATTCATGTTTTTCCATGATATGCATCACTTGAGGGCATGTCTACAGCATAGTGGCAGCGTGCCCTGGCCAGGACAGTCCTGAACACACTTCAACCACCTGCTCCTATATTAATGTTCTAAACCCAGAAACATGCCAGCGATGCCCGTTAGGGGTGTTACTCTGCAGTCACTTTCAAGACCCCAGCCTCAAAGCATGCTTCAGAGTGGCTGCAGAGGATATCCTGGAACAGCTCAGCCACTGTATTTTGGCATTTGGAGAATGTAAGCAGGAGTAGGGATATGGATAAGTATGGGGATGTACCATCCAGGGCATGCTATTGCCATGGTTCAAGCATGCTTCTATGTCCCATGACAGTTTGGACACTGTTTTTCTACATAACGATGACTAATTTGAGGTACTGTGTGGTGCTGCAGCCTAAATTCATTTGTATAATCACATGGAGAAATTCGCATCTTTAAATGGCTATACCTGTCCTATGGGGTCAGGAGGTCATTTCCACCTAAAATGGCATTTTTAGCATGTGATCATTAATGTGCAATCACTATTGTGCTGTAAAACCCAGTGGAGACAAGGCAACTTGTTTTTTACTACACTGTACCTCACAGAGGCCATCTCTATACTCTGTGCTCATGGCAACTCCTTTAGTTTACGTCACTGTAAAATAGAAGAACTTGACTTCCATTAGGATTTTACAATAGGATAGGTACATTTTGAGAGACAAAAATTGCCAGATACGGTTATCCCAAACACATTAAAGATCCACTGTGTAAATGTTCACATGTAGCCACTAATTCCACCCCTCCTAGATGTCCACTTAGAATCACCCTCCATCTGAAGCTTTTGAGATTGTCTGGCCTGCCAAAGCTTCTTTTCTATATTGCAAAAGTCTCCATATAGCTGAACGATTTTAACAATTTCCCTAACAAACAGAGCCAAAGAGATTAACCACCACTTATCACATATTTGAAAGGGCCCTGGCCTGTAAGTCAAAGTGTCAAAGCCAAAGGCCAAAGGCCATTTGGTAATGAACGTTTAAGACCAGTAGAATTCCTGTTTTGTGTAATTGAAATAGATTTTAGTTCTCTCTTATCAATGATCTACAGTTTTTGAAAATGATTCCCAACCAGAGAGGTGCCCAGAGGTCCTTTCAAAAGTGCTGTGGGGTGCCATGCAATGTTAGCACTGTTAGGTGTGCAAACATAATTCACAAGCTATACCCAAAGATTTCAAACGAGAATGTATAGTAGTGGTGTAACAAGCAAAGTTGGCTTTCTGGGCAAACCTTGCAAGAATGCAAGGATGTGGGCACACAATTCCAAGAGTGGGTGGGGAGCACCATCCAAGAGTCAGGGCAGGAGTCGGGCAGGGAGCAGCAATCTTACCCATACCAAGAACTACTACACAGTCCCAGCTGAGCTGCTGCTCCTGCTACTGCCCTGCTCTACCTGCCCCAGATGTTGCTGTTAAAGCAGCAGCAGCCAGGCATTGCTTTGCAGTTCCTGACATGGGTATGTAGTGGGGGTGGTAGATAATTCCAACACTCCTTCTAGCTTGGAGCCCATAGCAGGGTGCCCCTCTTGCCCACCCCTCATTATGCTAATGACCCATAGCATTAAAAACATTCTGATCTGTTTTAGACTTCTTGAGTTTTTTGCAACAGAAGAATTGCTCTATTATTTTTCTGTAGTAAAAAATGTGTGGAAACTAAGACCTGACATTTTTCTGAAGGGTACTGTGAGTCTAAAAAAGGTTGAGAACCACTGCTGTAGATCCTTCCTCCTCTGTTTTCTGCTATTTGCAAACAAAAATCAGCCTCTCTCTCTGCTTCTCTACAAAGGGTTCCATAGCAGAGACCACTTTCCAGAGAGGACTCATGTTACTACAAACAATGGTTTGTATGAAACATAGCACAGTATAACTAAAAAGTTCCTTATGAAGTACTACCATAAGGCTGACAATATCTTTGATTATCACAAGTGGTTACGGGCCTGTTTTTACATGTCATCTGAGAAGCAGTCTTGCAACACTGCATTCTCAGCAGGCAACTGGATGAGAGTGCCTATCAAGCTTGCCCTTACCATGAATGTACAAGGTATGGAGAAAGTTTAAGAAGCCTCTTCTGTTGTACCTCCTGAATGTAAGCTAAGGACAACTGTAGAGCTAGGGACAGAAGTTACACATAGACCAGTATAAGTGATTGAAAACTGGTTCAGATCTGTAACACAACAGAAGTGTACATAGACAGCTTTCAAAATGGAGGAAACCAGTTTAAGATCAACCTGGATGGATACAGTATCAGACATAACTGATTTAGGTTAAATTGATTTGTTGAACTTCTGTTACAGATCCCCTCCAGATTCAAGTTAACTCACAGCCCCCCACCATCCCAGGCTGCTTTGCACCTCCCCTGCAAAACCCTCCTCGCAGGGTGGGCAGGCTAGACTTGGTTCAAACTGTCTGCTCCACCTGAACAGAGAGGCATGCTCTAGCACCACCCCCTGTCCCAGCTTCTGGCCCTGGCCACTGCAGGCATGTGACTGCATTTTTGGAATCAAAAGTGAATGTCTGTTCACTTGCTTATCGGTTCAAATTACGCAGCTTAGACTAACCTGCAAAGATTGAATCAATTCAGCCTTGGGCGTTTTGACTGTCTGTACTTAGCCCTGATGTACAAGACAGTGTACATGTCCTTTATGTGCCCCAGGGAAACACATCACATGAGAAGGGAGGGTAGGGAACAGGAGAGACTATGGCCCCACCTTCACTCTGCATTGGCTTTCAGAACTGGGTTGCTATGAAGATAGCACACTGCTTCATATCTTGGCGCAGCACACACTGTGCACCTGAGTCTCAGCAAGCTCTGCTAGGAGTTGAGGCTCTTGAAGCACAGCTCTTCCATATGTTCCCACTGGGTCTGTCACTATATCCCTTGTGCTGCTTTGAGTACCAGAGCACACCCTGCTTCTGAGTTTTCTCTGTGGTTCTCACTATTAAGCTTAGTGACATCATAGTTTCATAGTTTCATACATCATGGTCTGGGTGTAGATTATTTGATGTGCATTATCTTATGCCTTTGTTTATCTGCTTTGGAGTGAGGAGGAGCACATGGGGGAACCTGAAAAAATGGTTGTGCTTGTGATCTAATATAAAGGTGAAAAATGATGTCAGGCACAGTGAAAATAAATGTAGTGGGACAACAGTTACTGATGGAAGGTAGAAGAGCAGATCCATTTGGGCAGGATGGGAACACTGGAGGAATGGATTTACTAAGGGGAGTGGAAATCTGATTTGGGGGGAGGAAAGGATGGAGGGAAAAGAAAGATTATTCTACTCAATATGTCAGTGTCAACTGTTGGCAGCATGCTAGTGGGAAGGAGCAATCTGTACTATCTCAGTACTTCCAGCCTGATTTCTAAACCAAAGTAGTCCAGATCAGCATCATTTACAAAGCGTCACCTTTGAGCCTTCAGAGCCTTGCACTTGCTAACACATGCTAAAGAAAATAGATTATTGATGCTGGCAAGATGAATACTTTAGAAACAGACATGGAGGTTGCAGTTTAATTCAAATCCAAACAGAAGCCAGTTATCCAAAGCCAAATTCCTTTTCCAGGCCTTTCATATCACAACAAAATTGCTTGCTTTTAAGTTTTAGAATACATAGTATTCTAACAACCCCTAAGCCAATCCTACTAACTGTTTTACAGGAACAGTTCATAAATAAAGGAGGGGAGCCACTGACTTGTACAACTAACAGTATGTGAAATCTAATGAAATCTAAAAGAAATTTCACAAAAAACTTCAATGGGACCAATATTACACCTCCAGCCTTTTAGCAAAATAGGGTGCAACAGCAGAGAAGTTAAGGCATCTTGCAACAGCTCCAGGGACAGAAGAAACTTTGCTCTAGAATTATGCCAAAGGCCCTGCCCACTTCAACCAGGTATCAGTAGTTACCTGTTCATATGGGCCTGGGGAGTTGGATGTAATGTTAATCACATCGTTCTATGACGTGCTGTTGGCTGTAGACTGTAGTGCCTTAACTACGCTAGCACAATAAACCACAAGGGCCCTGAACATTGTTTAAAACCTCTGTTTGGCACTTATGTAGCTTTTAGGCATCTAAGTCAGTAGTGCAACACTACTCCACATTGGTCAGCAGACACAAAGGTTGTAAGGTGCCTAGATTCATTTAGACCTGACTTGGACTACTTCATATGACCTAAAGCAATCCAGAAGAGCTAACTTGGATATCTAAACCCCATGTTAATTCTAATCCAATCCCATGGAAATTCTAAATTACAATTCTTGTTTGGGAAGTCCATAAGATTTCCCCACGTCCCCAATCTTTAGATGGCATAAAACACACAAAGGCTGCCTATAAACATGCTCTCTTGTGTTCTGATTAGAACGTGTCACAGCAGACTTGATTAACCACTTTCTAATTAGAATGCTCCAGCATCACCTCACTGTCACATGTATTAAGCCCCGCCACTGTGTTTCAAAATGGTCTCAAGAGCACTTCACCGAAACCTCCTTGAATGACCTTTAGTTACAGTGCCCCCACAGCCATTTTGAAACGCAAGGGGGAGGGCTTACTACATGTGACGGTGAGCCATTTTAATTAGAGCAGCTGTTGGGAACCACCCTAGTTAAAATGCCCCCCACCTCCAAGCACATGTACAGGCAGCCTAAGTGACTGCCTAAAGCTTTGGTCGTGGAAAAGGAGGACCACCCACTTTTTGCCCTATACCTTAATGGGTAGGAAGTTGGATACCCGGGTTCTAGGACTCACACAACTATAACTGTCATTCCCCAAGAAATAAACTTTACAGACTATGAGCCTGGTGGAGCTGAAGACTTTCTCTTTTCCCCTGTTGAAGTTGGCCGCCAGGGTGGAAAGAAATTCAAGAGGCATTGGGCTAGGAAGACAGCATGCAAAGCCAGTGTGACTCTGTGGTCTAGTAAAGTCAGCATCCCCCTGAGAGGCAGGAAGGGAGACTAGATTTCTGTTTTCTGTTTCCACTTCAGTTTGTGTGTTTCATCTGATGACTAACTGTAAACAGTATGGGGAACAGTACTGGGCACAAACCCTCCATCTGTAGGGAGTGTGCTCCTAACTAGCCATCTGAGTCAGGCTTCATCTTGTATGCCCTCTTTCTGGCCTTATGAGTCTTGTACTCTTCTTCAACCTGTGGGCCAGATTCAGACAGGAAGGGTGGAAGATTGTGTCAGCCCCACTCTTAGAGCACTTCCCTGTCAAGAGAGAGATGTGGATGCAACCTCCCTCATGTGGATGCAACCTGTTTCAGGCTGACCCCCTCGGGTTTTCCACTTTCTAGGCAACTGCCCTAATCACTATGCCTTTAAGTAGAAATTGGATAGGTCTTCTTCCTCTTCCATATCTTTCCTCTATGTGAGCTAGACCCTGACGTGATCAAAATTAGAATGACCATATTTCCAGTTTCAAAAAAAGAGGACACCTGATGGGGGAGGGAGGGTAATATTATTGGGGGGGGCAGTGATGTGCTATGCCTGTGCCCTGCTCTTGCCTCTCACTCCCAAGGCACATCCTCCCCTGCCCTGCTGTTGCCCCTCACTCCCAACTAGGGTTGCCAACCTTCCAGCATTGCCCTGGAGTCTCCAAGAATTAGATATAAATCTCCAGGAGACTGCTGAGAGTCACCAGGGAGAAAAAAATTAAGGAATTAAAGGAATATTAAATGTTAAATCTGATTTATACAGTAATCTAGTGGGGCGGGGGGTTAAATGTAATATTAATATATTTGCCTTCCTGATGTAAAGTTTATGCACTGTAATCTGTAACTGATATAGGCAAGCATGTGGGCGCATTCGTATTGTGTGCCACGGGCACATTGGTGTTCTGGAAACCTCCCAGAATAGATTCAAACAGAATTGGCAACCCTACTCCCGACCCACAGTGCCTTGCTCCACGAACCATGCTGGTGCCCCTCACTCCCAACCTGTAGCCTCCTCTGTCCCTGCTGATGCCCCTCACTCCTGACCCACAGCCCCCTGGCACTGCCTGTTCCCTGCGTTCCTGACCCACAATCCCTGCAAGTGCTTCTCACTCCCAAACCACAGCTTGCCCAGCCCTCTCAGTGCCCCTCACTCCTAACACACAGCCCCCTACTGGTAACCATCAATCCTGACCCACAGCCCCCTGCTCCCCCCAGCCCTGCAAGCATCTCCTGGCTACCCCGCTCCCATGAGTACAGGCACCAGCATGACCCAGCCACGCAGCCCCCTGCTGTTCCGCCCCTGTTCCCCCCCCATGCTGGACAAGCAGGTACCTCTCTTGCTCTGCTGCAGCCCAGCGCCAGGGAAAACTTTGATGCTGAGCAGAGCAAAATCCCAAATCCTGGACATTTGTTGATATTTAAAAAAAAAATCCAGATGGAGATGGAAGGATCCAAAAAGAGGACATGTCCAAAAAAACCTGGGCTTATGGTAAGCCTAACATATATGCATAAGACTTTCCACCGAAAGAACTGAAGACTTATGTGTTCTGGTGGAATAGGATGTGGCAATGTGGGTAGAAAATGATCATTCTCTTAAGATGAGACACATTTTCAGCAAGAGGCTGCTGCTAATTTCTAGGTGTCTAGAAGGTGGAATAGGATCTCAGCCTTGATCTTTAACACAGTAGACAGGATACTCAAATACAATAATGCCAGTGTGGATTTCTTGTCATCCAATCATTAGTTCTTGTTATTTCCAAAGTCATATAAAAAAGTATTAATCCTTTTTAAACTCAAAGTGCAAGTGCAAAATGCAGCTATATCCTTTTATTAAAATCCACAGAAAAGATTGTCTTCCCCAGAACTAATCACTTCTCTGCATGGGAACAGCGTAAGTGCATTATTTGGAAATGAAGCAGTGAACACGCACATGGCAGTGAGGCAGCTGGAGGATCAGAAAAGAAGCACTCAGAGCCCCAGCTGTTCACATGGCCCTTGCAGAGTAGATGACCAGCCTCTAATAAAGCATCTACTGGACATGCCTTTGGGACTGACATGCTAATGGAAAACAGCAGGGCCTGTGACTGCAGGCTCTTATTTTAGCGTGTGGAGTGTGCCATATCATGATCAATAATGCTTCATTGAAATGTTTTTAAGTGCCCTGAGACAAATAACTATAGTGAAGGATTTGACAGCTTTTCCATAAATCCTGTTTTTGAAAGAAATTATAGCTCAGCTTGTTTTCATTACCTTAAGGTAGAAGTTGACCTATAAAATTTCTGACCAGAAGCATTGATTCTTTGCTAATGTGAAATATGATTCAAAACAAAATTGGTCTCTAGACTTGGAGAATATGAGAAGAATCCAAGGAATTTTTTTTGTATCTTGATACTTTTGTCCAGAACCTCAGCATAAGAATCAATTCACATTACAAATAAATTGCAAGAACTTTTTATTCAAAGCTTTTCTGTTAATATCTTAACTGCTGACTAAAGAATGCTAAATGTAAGTCCACAGTACACTATGTATGGCATATCCATGGCACGCACCCATGGAATACAATAAAATTGCATAAATGCATGCATAATAATTTTTTTACGGTGAGAAAAAGAGGTTATGTATAGAAGAACACATAATGTTATCTGCCTTTTTTAATATCCAGAATTATTATTTTTTGTTTGCCTGTCTGCCTGTCTTTTTAAAGAGCCAAAATTTTAGGTGACATAAATCTGTGTAGCTCTGTTCACTGCAAATTGTTGTGTTGCTCTGCTCACATGAACTGAGCAGAGCAACACAATATTTCAGGCCAAAAGTGGCTGCATTCCTATTATGCAGTGCTCCTTATCTATATGCATTTATTGGAGAAGCAAGGGATTTTTGGTGATATCTTTTATTGGACAAACTGTAGAGTTGGGAGAGGGCTTATACAAGTTTTCGAGCATGGAGTGCACTTTGTGCCTCAAAGATTTTCTAAGATCTCTCCCAACTATATGCTCAGTCCACTAAAGATATCACCAAAAAACCTGGCTTTTTGTATTTTTTCTGGACCATCATGACTACAAAAATATTCCAATCCTGCCACTGTATGTATACATAGCATTTACAGAGCAAAAACTGAAGTGATGTCTCCTGGACAATTCACAATGCTGTGCGCAATTCACAATAGCTGCCTAGAGAAAAAGCCATCACAATACTTTGCTGGGAAAGAAGTCAAAGGAAAGAAATAAGGCAGGGGATCTTGCAAAAAATATTTCCAACTAAATTATAACAACAATATTAATTCTGCAATTATTACAGAAGTTAAAAATTCACTCTTACTTCTAAAATATCACTGAGTGAAGATACATCCTGCTTCTCAGGCAAAGCTGTCACTGAAATTTCTTCTAGGTCTTTAGTGTCAGATTAACCTTGTAATCCTGGTAGAATGATGGAAAACAAACTAAATCCCACAAGTTTTAGCGGAGGCTCACTGAAAGATGTGCAAACCTGAATGCAATTTTGGCTTCTATTGCAAAAGGTTTGGCTAGCTCTGTTTCTGTACTCTACCCACTTGCATGGTTCTTTTTCTTTGTTTCTTTTAGAACAACTCCATATGGAAAGATGTAAATCCCCTTTAAGAAGTGCCTTTTCCTCACTTATTTTATTTAATGTAGAAAATAGCAGTTATTCTATCAATATACTGCCGAACCTTTCTTTGAGTTAGTCTCCTGGGAAGTGAGCTACCTGAAAAAATCATGTACACTACTTGCAAATGCCTCTCTCAGCCCTGAGGCCAGAGACCAAGTACCTATACGTTTCTAAGCAATTGCCCAAGAAAGAGAGTTAGGCTATTTGTTTCAAAAGTTTCCAAGAAACCAAAGGGGAAAAACAAGAGTTTGTAATACACAGCTTTCAAATTTCTTTTGCATAATCCCCAATAGTCAAGCTTCCCTTTATCAACTGACAACTTCATATAATGAATAGATAGTTCATTCTGGCATTTTCATAAACCATTCCCTCTCTGTGATGCATTGAGGATAGAAGAATAAGCATCCTGGTGTATTTCCAGCTTGAACTAGAAAGGTTTCAAGCTCATTGGACTTTGAAGAAAAGGGGGCAGAGTACATGCAACCTCTTTGTGCTGCATGTACATTTATACATAGTTATCAAGACTGCATTGCCAGGGAATGAGGCAGAAGCAAAAAGCAGGCAGAGCTGAAGAGCACTGATGGAGTAGAGAGGTAAGCTGTAGTCTGCATTTGGCTAGCACAATCCAAACAAACAGCAGAGTTGTATGTACCTAACCCCACCTGACTTCACATTTCAAGTATAGGAAAACCAATGTTAATAATGATAGACTAATCTGTTTTGTGTCAGCCACAGACATCTCTAACATAGGATTTCAGATTAATGCTCTGACTGGCATGGATATTATCATTTATTTCCTTTGCTGCTACATATCCAAAGCACTACTCGTGTTTGAGAATTATTGATGGAAATGTCTCTGTAAGCACTCTTCTCCTGGTGTTTCCACTGAAAATACCACAGGATTACTGTCTAGCCTGAAAAATGGAAGAGGTAGGAGGAATGAAAGTTGTGTTTTAGGTTTATCTTTCTACAGTCATTACAGAGACTTTAGGCATTAATAGCAGTTGTGCTGAGAACAGGGAAGTCACTCATTATGTAGGACCCCTGCTGCTAATGCAGCTAAGGAGAAACCTGTCTGCAGTTCAGGACTTAGCTCCAAATCCTCAGCATTAAATTCCTGCACCTTGTGAGGACTTCACTCACAAAGTAGAAGAAATGGTTTACAAGCTTTTTCTATATGGCAGCAAGCCTGGACATTTTTGTTCCTGATCCACCATAAACATTTGGCTCTCAAGTCACCTACACTCAAGATTTATTTTGTTACGAGGCTAGGGGGCACATTTTGGCAGAGAGTCTGCCATGTGCCAGTACTGCGAAAATATGAGCACAGGGGATCGTTCTTAACTGTTCAATCTTGTAAAACCGTGCACACAGAATAGTCACTGAGAGGCAGGTTGTTCCTGGTCCATATAGTATGCAGCACGGGTGGGGAGTCTTCTCCCCTCCTCTTAGTGGCTGAGAAGACACAGCATAATTGTTACAGAGTAATTTAGCCCAGATTTTACTTCATAGCAAATTAATTGGATAGTAAGGAGCAGACACACAGCCAGCTCTCTCTAGCCTGCAGTAAATACTATTACATAGCCTAGCTAAATAGATGGTGGGGCATCCATTTGTATTGAGCATGACAACCCTCAGATAAAACTGAGTAGGGGAGCAAACACACAACATGCCCCCCTAGTAACTTTTCCATCTAGTATAATTACTATGCAGTTTTCAAGGGGTAACTTTACCCTGGATTCAAGTGATATGTGTCATAGCAGGACTGTGTACCATGTACCTGCCCCTCTTACACTACTCCCTAATGTCAATTTACTATGCAGTCAATGTGTTGTGTCTCCATATGCAGAAAGTAGCAATTCTTGCATTAGAGAGAGCAGAAGTACTGTTGTCTTTGATATCCGCATTACTCTACGCTCTCTGCTGTGTACTGACCACTGATGTCAGCTAGGTTTTGTCTATTCCATCCACTAGGCATTAGATTAACCACTGAGGTGGGAGAGGTGGTTGGGGAGATAGAGGAAGAGTTATGAGTAAATTCATATTTGATGTTGCCAACCTTTTTGCTGAAAAATTACCAGGGCCTAGGACTAAAGAGATACACAGAAAAAAAGAGTGCAACAGCTTAGAGTGTGATCACCAGTGAGAAAGAGTGGGAGAAGAGTTAGAAAATGTCTGACTCAATGGAGGAGGAGAAATAAAAATTAGGGTTGTTAACCTGGTCAATTGTCCAGTCAAATATTGTCACTTAGCCAGGTTATTGACTGCATACTTTTTGACCGGTCAAAGATTATAGCAATTTTACCCCCCAAAATACTTTTTGTAGTTTTTTTGACAGAAATATGATTTTTGTTTGTTTTTTGACACATTTCTTAACGGAAAATTTGTACTTTATCTGTGTATTATTTGGACCTGTTGGCAAATGTTTACAATTTTTGACCAATATTTGACCAGTCAGTTGACTAAACTTTGACCGGTCATATACCCAACCCTAATAAAAATATACCAGTGTAGATGACCCAGTTGAAAGAGAAGACAAAAGTGTAGTGGAGACAGTTGTGTCTTGGCTATGCTTGAACTTCCACATTTGCTTCAGGCCCCACTGCGAACCTCAGATGTTGACAAATACAGAGCAGTGATTTGTACCAGCTGAATTTACTGCTGCCAGAAACTTGTGCTTTTCTTTTCCTTTAACCGTCTCTCAAATAGAGGCAAGGCCTGAGCCTGGTCAGGCACTTTCTCCAGAAGCACTCAGCAGCATGGAGACAAAAATGGAGAAAACAGTTGTACAGGAAGAACCAGGGGTCTGAGCTGATAGAACAGATGATTGATCTCTGGGGTCTGGGACAGACATTACATAACCTGGTTTAAGCCAAATCAGTTACGTCTGATACTACATTCAACCAGGTTTACCTTAAACCAGTTTCAGCCCTTTTCAAACTGGTTTATGTGCACTGAACATCTGTTCTGTTACAGGTTTAAACCAGTTTCTGATCATTTAAACTGATTTATGTGTAATGTCTGTCCCTAGCCTGAGAAAGGGGATGCATGATAAAACAAGGCAAAGAGAAGTTAACCTTGGTATAGTTAAGAAACATAACACCTTGACCAAAAGGATGCAGAAGCATCAAAATCGAAAACAAATGGTACTTCTCATCAAAGAGAGCTGCTAACTAACCCCATGCTTGGTCCTTCTACAGGATATTTCACACTCCAGCCTTGAAATACCACAAGCACTTGTAAAATGTTTACAGCCAGCTCTGTTGAACTTATCCCTCTTAACCAGCACCATGTTGGAGGCCTCCCCTGGAGGCAAATTTGCAGAAGGGATGTTGGTGAGAGGAAACAGAATGGTAAAAAAATATAAAAATGCCTGTGAACAGAAGCACAATGTCTCTTTAGTATCCAATATGGCCTAATTGTGTCCTCTAATATGCCGATGTAACTCCCTGGAGGACAGAATTGGCAGCTGTAGCTTTAAACACTGCCTCTGTCTCTCTCTTGCTCTCTCTCTCGCTCTCGCTCTCTATATATATATTTAATTTCCTAGAAAGTTTGCTGCAGCTTTTGGGATTAGGTTATGTTTATATATATGTATGTGTATATAAACCCAAAACATAACTTTCTAGGAAATTAATTGATTAGAAGGTTGGAGGACTATAAATGAGTTCCTCAAATCATGCAAATTACTGTGCAGAGAAAGATTCATACTAGACATTGCAGCTGTACCCTCATTTTCACTTTAGAAAGTATTTTAGCACAGAAACATTGGAAAGTCCCTTTCCCTGGCTGGCCAACCTACAAGTGTATTAATATTTGGCCTCAGTTCTGTGATAAGGAAGACATCAGATTTGCTGGCTCAGCCAGTGAATTATAATCTGCCTGCAGTAATTCTTACCTTTAATTCTGACGTGAGTTGATTGAAGATTAAAAGCTACCTCAAGCTATCTAGAGACATTTCACATTGTTTGCAATGCTTTATACTGTAGGGTGGGAGTATGTGGTATTAGTCTCCCCCCCCCCTCCCTCTTTTTTTTTTTAATTGTTTTAGCCTCAGTTTAAATTTAAGTTATGGAGGATATATGTACATTACTCATTTGACCAAATTTTCTGTCAGTGTAATCTCTTTCTGACACACACACTATTCTTGGAATACTGGTTTTTATTGTCTTAGATGGAGTCAGCAGAGAGTTTAACCACTTATGTTAGCCTGTATTACTGTCTAATTTCAGAGTAACAAAGGCATGGATTATTGTGGTGAGGGTCATGTTCAAAAGAAAATGTAGTGCCTTTCCCACAACCCAGATGGAAAAAACAGTCTTAGCTACAGCAACGAGCTGCACATCCAGGAGTAGCCTAAGATATATGATATCACAAACTGCAAATCTGGGTCACAAGCACAGCATATGCTCCTTTATTCAAGAAGACTGATATAAACCACGCTGTATTTCCTCCACATCTGAATGTACATTCAGATTAATCTGAATCTATTTGGATACACCATTATTTAACCAAACGAGTATCTGCTGTGGACCGTAGTTTGGTTTTTAAAAGTTGCTATAGGTATACAGCATGCTATTCCTTGGTATTTCCAACTCTCAGATATCCAGTTAAAGTGCTATTAAAAAAAAAAGAGATGTCCGTCAGAGGCCTTTGACCCCATTTCCAGCACACACAGTGTCAGAGGACAACAGAAAGTAGAGGAAGTAGCCCCCTGCTGGGGCTAATTAAGGAGGCTTCCGCAAAGACTGTTCTGGATGAGTAGTCCATTGGAATAATGACATAGCCCCAAACAAGGAAACTGGGGAAGGGGCAGCCTGATAGAAACAAAAAAGAAAATAAGAAGTTTCTTTGCTACTTCCTTCCAATTTGGAAAAAGGAAGACCGTAGAAGGAGCACTTGCTAAACTCTCTCCCTCTCTCCCTAAACTGAGCTTGTATCTCTCTGAGATTCTAGGTAGACCAGCGGTTCTCAACCTTTTTAGCCTCAAGGCCCCCTTTGGAAAGTGCCAGCTCTTAGCTTTCACTCATTTCTTCACTACAGAAAAATAATAGAACAGATCTGTTGAAAAGAATTCAGAAAGTCCACAACTGATCAGAATGTCTTTGATGCTATGGATTCTGTGCCCGCCTCTGCTCTACCAGGCGTTCTTGTGCGGCCTTAGCCCAGACTATCAATCTTGCCTGTCCCAGGCTTGCGAGTGGACCCCAAAGGCTACCCCGGCTGACGTCCGGGGATCCCCTTAACTCACCTGCCACAACTTCGACTGGAACCTCAGTGGAGGGGTTCCCCTTCAAGTCAGCCTCCAGGGTCATAACACCTCTCAGTGGGCACTCACAGGGCTCCGACCTCCCCTACACCCCGGCCACTTGCCACCTTGGGTCGCAGGTCTTATGGCCCTTTGGCATCCCTGGCTTCATTCAGTTTCTTCCCCAGACTCCCGTGGCCCTCCAGCCACGAGTCCCAGTGTCCCCGGGTCACGGCTCGAGCGTGAAGGCTTCAAGGCCCTTGGACCTGGATCTGACTAACCCGTATCCCTACTTCCCTATTCCAACCACCCTGTGACACAGCGTGCAATTCCCACCACTGTGACTGCCAAAGCGATGCGACCAGTGGACCTGGAGGCCACAAAGGAATAAAGAGTGCCCTTAACCTATGGGCCCCATGTTTTCCTTGTGCCTAGGTGCCCCAGCCCCAGTTGCTTTCCCCACTCGGGTATGCATCTCAGCTGATTGTTCTTGGGATGTTGTGGGGCCCGTCCGCCGCTTAACCGTCCCTGCTCGGGGTCTTCTGCTGCACCCCGCGGCTATCCCCGTTGGGGGTTCCCGTTGGCCCCGCCCTTGTTACCTCCTCTCCAGGGCTTCCCTGACGGCTTTCCAGCCAGTGCCTCTGCCGGTTCTGTAACCAGCTTCACTGCCTCTGCCTCTGTTGGCCTCGCTGCTGGTGCTGCTGCCGGCTCCGTTGCCGGCTTCTCTGCCGGTTCCTCTGCTGGTGCTGCTGCCGGCTCCACTGCCGGTGCTGCTGCTGGCTCCACTGCCGGTGCTGCTGCTGATTCCTCTGCTGGCTGCTCTGCCGGTGCTGCTGCCAGCACCGCTGCCCGCGGCAACCCCGTTGGGGCTCCCGGGGCCCCT
>NW_005842255.1:1247516-1268172 GCF_000455745.1 Alligator sinensis
ACACAGCGGCTGCGCCCCTCAGGGTGTGGGCTTCCCCGACGAGCCTCCACTCACCAGCCACCTTCCTGTGCCTCTGGGGCCGCCTTTTGTTTCCTCCGGGTGGTGTCTCCAGCTGACGTCACCTGGCCCCAGCTGAATATGAACTTGGCTGACGAGCTGCGTGGGCAGTTTCTCACTCCTTTTGGCCCCTGCAGATGGTAAATTGGGGCTGCCTTCTATTTTGGGTTGGGGTTCTCCTGCAACCCTGGCACCCCTGGGACAGATTCCTATTTGGAATCTATAGGTTTACCTTGTGAATTGTGCAGGGCTAGGGACAGGCATTACACATAAACTGGTTTAAACCTGTAACAGAACAGAAGAAGCTTAATACACATAAACCAGTTTTAAAATGGCTGAAACTGGTTTAAGATAAATCTGGTTAAATGTAGTATCAGACTTAACTGATTTGGGTCAAATCAGTTTATGAAACGTCTGTCCCAGACCCCTCCCTGGTTCAAGTTAAATCACAGTCCCTCAGCATCCCAGCATGCTTTCCAGCCCTGAACTGGGCTGTGCTGGCTGCTCCAGAAAGCAGGGCTGGCCCAGCTCAGTCTATGCAAGGTGGGGCAGGCCACCCCCAGGCAAACCCCAGCTAGGGTCTGGGGCCAGAGGGGGGGTTAAACACCCCTTCCCCCACTCAAACTTACTGATGGCTTCAACTGTGGACTACAAATCCCAAAGGCACCTGGAAGCAGGAACAGGAAATGATGAGCAACCCTGCAGAGTCCTGCTGCTTTAAGTCTGGACTGCAAATCCCAGAGACGTTAGGAGTAGCTGGAAGAGGAAGTGAACATACAGCCAGAGAGCCATGCTCTAGCACCCTCTGGCTTCTGGTCTGCACCACTGCAGGCATGTGGATGCATTTCCTGAATCAAAGGTAAATGTCTGTTCACTTCTGTTTCAATTTAATCCAGGGGCAGGCAATTATTCTGGGTGGAAGGTCACTTAACAAGGTTTGGTGAGCTGTCAAGGGCTGCATAGGTAGCCCTTCCCCTTGATAGGTGCCCTGCCCCCTTGGGACTGGAAGTCACACCTCTAACCCCAGACCTTTGCCACCAGAAGTCCCTTCCCTTGCCCCCCCCCGACCAAATACTCCTCTAGAACCAGAAAAAAAACAAACCATATACTAAAAGTCAAACACACATTATAACATATTTTAATTTTATTTCAAAAAAATATATTTGCCATGATTTGTGTTTCTGTACTGTATATAGAGGTGATTGCCTGAGTGGTGGAGTGTGAGGGGACTTTGTGAGGGGGGGGGCTGTGTGAGAGGGGTGTAGGGTATGTTGGGGGGTTGTGGTCATTTGCGGGATGTGGTTGTGTGGTTCTGTAACATACTGGTCTCTGGAACATGCTGTCCTCTCCTGCAGAGAATGCAGACAACACTGGGCGGTGGGGGGAGTGTATCTGTGTGTGTGGTTTGTGGGGTGTGAGGGAGGGTGGGAGGGGTGTGGGGACCCCCCCACACACGTACTCCCTCCATGGTGCAGCAGCAGGCAGAAGCAATGGTGTTTGGCTCTGGCCAGTGCTGCACATTGCAGCAAGAAGTGCAGCCCCCACCAGGCTGTTTGTTTCCCTGGCTCCCTGCATTCACTGGGCACAGGAGGAAAGCCCCAGGCAATGGAGCCAGTTGCTTTCCCTTCCCGAGCCTGCTCCAGTACCTGGGGCTTCCCTCTTGTGCCCAGTGAGTACTGGGAGCACTGGGGAAAGAAATGGCCCAGTGGGGGCTGCACTCCTTGCAGCACTGCCCAGAGCCAGGAGCCAGGCAGCCACACCAAGCAGTGCCACCCACCTCCCCCCAGCTGCTGTTGCTGCCCCCACACCCACTGCCTGCCAGGGCTGTGCACCATGGGGGAGGTGTGGGAGAGGTCCTCACACGCCTCTCCTCTCACACCCACACCCTGCCCAGCTGAGCTCCAAGCTGCTGCCACCCCCCTGAGTGAGGGCTCCATGCTGCAGCCAGCCATAGCCACAGCCCTATAGCTGCAGCTCTGCCTCCACCCCCAGGTTTCTAACCTGCTGCCCTGAGGGAGCTAGATGCCAGGGAATCCTGCAGCAGAAGCCCCACCTAGTGTTAGTGGGACTGGCCCTTCCACCTGCAAGGGTGGAGCAAGACATACTAGGGTTTGTTGAGGGCAGGTGCAGGTGCCTCACTCCCACTGTTGTGGGCTGAAGGGCTGGGCAGGGCACAATTCATTGTGGGGTGCCATGGGCCAGATGAAAGTACCTAGTGGGTTGGATCCAGCCCACAGGCCTTTTTTTGCCTACCTTGATTTAATCTGTGCATTTTAGACTAACCTGCAAATACTGAATTGATTCAGCCTCAGGCTTTTTGACTCTCTGTACTTAGCCCGTGTGTTTGCAACACCTAGTAGGGACTCATATTGCACAGCACTCTTAAAGGATCTCATGGCACTCCAGGCACTCTGACTTACCACTGAGCTAGAACAACATGCAGAGAATGGAAGTTACAACCTGGTACAGGCTGCCAAGAGGTCAGAGGACAGTTCAACCAACAAAACCAGTGAAGCCATTTAGGATCAGAAGAGAACTGTGTTCCCAGGATGGAAGAGAGAGAATATGGCAACACATATTTAAGTCTGTGCTTGGAAGGATGCTGAAACCTTTTCCCTCAGGATAGGCCATGTTAGCCATCCAGGTGCATCTACACATGCGCTTTACTGTGGAATCAACTAATTAGTTCCACAGTAAAGCATCACCAGTATTAGGGTGCAGCAAATCAATT
The DNA here is from genome assembly GCF_000455745.1 of Alligator sinensis. Taxonomy (NCBI): domain Eukaryota; kingdom Metazoa; phylum Chordata; order Crocodylia; family Alligatoridae; genus Alligator; species Alligator sinensis. Next base: position 1,250,305 of record NW_005842255.1, read on the forward strand.
AAATCCATAGTAGTATATTTTGGTGGAGTTAAAGTGCAACGAAATGCTTGAGTGTGTAGCAGATAGCTTCTTTGTACATCTCCATTCTGGACATGGATATAACAGATGCCCCCCGTTGCCTGCATCCCTCCCCCATTTTGTGCATTTCTTTTCCATCTAAGTATTGGCAGAGACCTTGCACACTCATTGCATGGGTGTGGCAAGGCTCAGAGCAAGCCTGAAAGCTGAAGTAGCTTTCTGTAGGAGAAACCTAGAGACTACATCTACATATCAATTACGCTCAGTGTCACTAAAGAAAGCAAAGTAACTAAAATATCCACTGCAAAGACTGTAAATATATCCTGGTGCTAATAACTTACTTACTGTCCCCAGTAACCTTTGATCCTCACTACCTCACATTGCATTTTTATATATTTCTCACAGGCATTTTTATATTTCATCTGTCTCATCTTTACCATGGCATTTTGTATTTTAAATCTTATACTTTTAACCCCTTAAGGAATGTACTCCCTGTAGAATGAAGTTATACCCTGGACCATTGTTAAAACTGCATTGAAATTGTAATTGTAAAGTGATAAAATCTGTTATATTGGGGGGGTCTCTTGTGTGAATGTGAGTGAATGGTGATCATCAGTAGGTATCTAAGTGACAATAGCTTAGCCAAAGGAACTCCTATTTTAAGCTAATCAAGCTAAAAGAACTGATTCCTGGAACTGAGCACTCACCCTATGGACTATTCCTGTAACCCATGACAATACACCCATTAAGTCAATAAGTCAAGGGTCGACTCCCGAAACTTCAGGTACCGGCAGGCAGAGACCCCCATGACTAACAGCTGTCAGGTACTACTCCAGACCCACATGGGACAGTGACCTCCGGACTGGGCAGCCAAGATGATGCTGGGGGATCTCACAAGTCTGCCAGAAAGGGATAAAAGGCAGTGAAGCATGACCCTCAGTGGAGCCCTCTCATCCAGCACCTGACCTACCAAGACAGAAGGACAAGCAAGTGACCCTCTTCTGGAGAAGACATCGCCTTGAATCCGGAGAAGACATTGTCTTGAAGGAAGCTGACCAGAGCCTTGGATAGGTAGATATACTGACACCAGCGCTCTCACAATCACTACAGCAGCTACTATACACTATACTACATGAGTTTGAATGAGTGAGTGCATGTGTGTGTGTGTGTGTGTGTGTGCATGTATGTGCTAAGGTGACCACTACCATCCATAACTCAAAGTTTGAATTTATGATTTTACTGGTAACTTCACATCCCATCCAATAAATTAGAATTTATTATGATCCCATGAGTTGATCCTTTGTAGTCAACCAGTGGATGGTGACAGGGGCTGACTGGAGCATGAGGGTGCTAAAGTGCGGGAGCTGCCTGTCACCTAGTCACATGGCTCCACAGGTTCTGCACCCTCATGCCCAGCCAGCCCCTCTACCACTTGCCACTGACACCCAGAGCTTGTGGCTGACCCCGTAAGCCAGCTGCCAGCCTGCAGCTGCTCTGCCCGGGCTCAAAGTGCTGCTGTTCCAGGCACACACATAGACCTTGCACCCAGGAGCAATTTACTACTGTGAACTGCTCCAGAGTTTATTGTGTCACATTAATTTACATGTAGATGCACCCACTGGGAAGGTGCCAGGAAAGGAGGCAGGGTTTGGAGGAGTTTGTAGGAATCAGGAGATGGGGAACCAGTTTAATTCTTGATGTTAATTAATTATTAGATAACCTTAGCCCATCCCTAGTCCTCCTATTTCCAAGTTCCCCTTTCTATTACATTGTTATATTTGCTATGACAAGGATTTTTTGTGGGTCATACCTTCTCCATGGTTGGGATAAAATAAGGTTTTCAGGTATAACAGCACCCTTCCACATATCTCTGGGAAATGAGCAGATATTTGGTATGCCTTTCCTACCTGGGATTTGTTCTATTTACTTTTTATCTCCAGTGTATGGCGTTCCTTACTAAATAAAGGGCTAATAATCTCATCTCTACTAACTTTAAGCTAGTTTGAGATTGTTTTTGAATTTGCAGGTTGTAAGCTCTTCAGCATATAGATTTTGTAGACATTAGGGCTGGAAGGGACCTCAAAGATCATCAAGTCCAGCCCCCTGCCCCAGGGTCAGGAAGTCAGCTGGGGTCAAAGGACCCCAGCAAGATAAACATCCAAGCGTTTCTTAAATAAGTCCAGTGTAGGTTCTTTTACTGCAGTTTTTGTAGTGTCCATATAGTTGAATCCCAAGCCTGATTCAGTACAGTTGGATCCCAGGCCTGATTCAGGTATCTAGTCATTATCAAAAAACAAAAAATGAATAGTAATACTTAAATAATATGATTGATTTCAACTGGAGTCTCTTCTGATTTACACCAGCCTTCCACATCTGTTTTATCTGGATTGACCTTAACCCTTAAGCAGCAGTCATGATCTAATTCTCAGTTTGACACTGATGCTTATCCATCTCAGCTGGTTCATCTGTGACAGAGAGACTGAGAGAGAGCTCAGTGAGGAAGATACTGGTTATGGACACACATACACTTGGAGCCATTTCAAAGGGCAGCAGCTGTTATGTTCTAATTGTTACTTGTACACAAGCTGTGAACAATACAAATGTTGCAAAACCCTCCAACTTTAACACTGCTTCACCCTTTGTTAAAGTTGGAGTACCTTTGCTACATTTGTATTATTCCTGGCTTATCTACAAGTAACAATTAGGATGTAACAGCTGCTGTCCTTTTGAAACATTCCTCTTTTGAAATAGTTCCAAACCTACGTACCCATTGAGAGCACAATAGCCTACATCTCCTTGCTAACTTTTTCTAGGGACTCACAGACACTGAATAGGAGTTTGATATACTATAATTAGAGCTGAATGACATTTTCCATATAAAACTTTTTCAACCGAAAAAGCAGAGTGGGTTGCCTGGAACATGGAATGAATTTGTGTTGAATTTGCTAAACTGCTTCAACTGAAAAAAAAAAACACATTGAAAAATCAAAACTTTTCATTACAAGCATTTGGAAAGTGGTCAAAACAATACCGTGTTTCAAAACCTACATTTTATTTAAATGCTAGAAAAGCTTTTTAAAAGTATTAAAACAAAACAACAACAAAAATGAAACATGTAATTTGACCTAAAATGTAAAAAATAATTCTTCTGATTAATTTAAATGACCTGAGGAAGTCCCTTCAAACCCAACTTCTCTATGATCCTAAAATGAAATTTTTCTTCTGACTTTGTCAGAAGTAGAAATAAACTGAAAAATTAAGTTTGACAGCTCTGTCATTGAAGTAAATAAGCAACTGCCCAATATTTCCTTGCATCTTAAAGAAATAAACATGAAAATCCTGCTAGTACTTATCTATCTCTAGCTAAAGAAACTGAAACGGTGTAGATGATCTAATGTTTCAATACCATGATCTGATTTTTGTTTTTAAATCCCTGTGTTCTCTTTTATGTTTCATGTTTCTTCACACTCATGAAAAAGGATAAGTCACAAGCTGAAAATCAGAAGGTTGAAGTGGTAGTATTACTTGTTTGGTATTTCTAAATGCAAAATACTGTGTCACTGTAATCGTGTTCCCTGAAATAACTTTAGAAGTGTCCTTTTAAAACATCAAAGGATGCTAACATGTGGTCCAGTTATATTCATTTCTATAAAGATTGGGGGGGGGTGGAAAAAAAATTACATTCTGTGTTGTAGGAACTGCTTCTGATTTGACCTTTTTTAGATTGTACATATTACAGCAAGAAGGAAACTAATTTCTCCTAGCCAGAAGCTGTAGTAATTGCTGTAATTCAAACATTACAACCTTCAAAAAAGGGAAACACAGAAAAGGAATTGTGTTAAAAGCAACCTATTTTGCTTTGTTCTTTCACACCACACTGTTCATAACACAGTGGGATTTATGACTCTACTTAGAGTGAGCACTCATAATGTGCACAGTACGCTACCACTTCATTTGAATTAGCTTTCCCATTTCTTTCTGTCTGAATTCTATACATTGTGCTCAAAAAAGGGCCTTCTATTTTAAAAACAAACTAGAGACAAATATATCTGATATGGCAGAGCAGAACGAGACTTTGAGGTAACAAGGTTGGTTTGTGCAAACCACACAGACATTTCAGCTATAAATCTTTAAAAGCCTTGATCCAATGCCATTAAAGTCAGTAAAAGTCTTTACATCAATATCAATAAGCTTTGGCTCAAGCTGTATGATTTCCAGTGCTTCCTGTTTCAGATCAAGAGAGAAATGCTAACCTTCTTGTGGTATTTCAGCACTTCGATTTCCAGTTCCAGATGAAACCAGGAATGCACAGGCACACAGGAAAAAAAAAGAATCAAAGGTTTTCAACTTTCAAAAAGGTGCACAGGAAACTAGAATCAGGTTCTTCTCAATGTGTGTATGTCAGCATTTTTGTGAAAACCACTGGAACTTTAAATAAAAACTATGAACTACAATAGACAAATAGTGTCAATAATTACATTTTTTTTTTCCTTTTTGGCCTTAACCCTTCCCTAGCTGAAGATGATTAGAAGGTTCCCATATTTTTCAGTGGCTGAGGGCTATTGCCTATATTCATTAGAAAAAAGCCAAACAGCTAAATATTTACCCATTAAAACTTTGATACATTTGACCCTAAACAACAATACTTGTCTTTGTAGCTGCAAAACATTCTGTACCTAATATTACTTATTTGCATAGAACAGTTTAATCTAATTCTTCCAGGGTCTGAAAGGTTCACATACTAACTCTGTAATGCTACCTGCATTTTCCTGCAATAAGGTCATTAGAAAAATCATTCATAATGCACTGTTAGCATTTCTTTTCTTTATTCCAAATGGAGTATTGCAAAGCTGCAGAGCTTTTCAATTGTTTTCTTTTTCAATTGATAACTTTAGTTCTGTTTCGCCTAAAGCATTGAAAAGTTTTGCTGCAATCCATATTATCCATATGTGATAGACTGCATGTATAGGGGTTTGGGTTGTAGCCGTTTGGTCTAAGGACATAGGCAGACAAGGTTCCTTGGGTGAATTTGATATCTTTTATTAGACCAACCCAAATGGTTGGAGAATAGTTATTAAGCAAGCTTTCGGGTTCAAAAACCCTTCGTCAGGCTAAGGAAGCTTCAGCAGTTGGTGTGTGCTATTCCTGGATGGAATTCCATAACAGAACAGAAGTTCAGTGCACATAAACCAGTTTCAAAATGGTTGAAACTGATTTAAGATAAACCTGGTTGAATGTAGTATCAGACTTAACTGATTTAAGTCAAACCAGTTAATGAAACTTCTGCCCCAGGACCCTTCCTGGTTCAAGTTAAATTACAGTCACCCAGCATGCTTTCCAGCCCTGAACTGGGCTGTACTGTTTGCTCTAGAGAGCAGAGCTACCCCCCACTCTGTACTCCCTAGCTGAAGCAGTGAGGCCAGCTCATTGGCTGGGTCACTGCCTCCTGCCCCAGGCAAACCCCGACTGGGGCCTGGGGTCAGGGAGGAGGGTTAAACTCACCTTTCCCAGAGCACAGAGCTGCCTTGCCCTGCCGGCTTACTTCCTGCTGGCTGCAACTGTCTACTACAAATCCCAGAGGCATCTGGAAGCAGGAAGAGAAAGTGACAAGCAACCCTGTGGAATTCTGCTGCTCTGATGCTGGACTGAAAATCCCAGAGACCTCAGGGGCAACAGGAGGAGGAAGCAAACATATCTCCCAGGCTGTGTTTATAATTTTCAGTTTTTCAGAGAGAGAAATTTTCTTGTTCAAGATTTTATGAATTCACTGCTACTACCTTCTCCTCCTACCCCACTCCACGCAGAGCACAAGCTGGGGCCTGGCCACAACCCCTCCACTCCAGTATGGAGGGGCAAGAGCCTTAGGGTGGCTGGCAGCCATGCTTTAGCACCCCGTGGCTTCTGGCTTGAGCCACTCCAAGCATGTGGCTGCATTTACTGAATCAAAAGTGAATGTGCTCAATTGCTTCTGAGTTCAAACTCTGCAGCTTAGACTAACCTGCAAAGACTGAATCAATTCAGCCTCAGGCATTTTACTGCCTGTACAGGAGTCTCACTGTTTCCTTTCACAAAGAGAGGCATTTTAAAAGTCATAAACTCTTATTCCATTCAGGATCTCTAGTTCCTCACCCATTCTGGAGCCACCTTGTTAGCGAAGTAAGGTTTTCCAACAATTACTTACATTTATATAGCTAGAGACAGGAACCAAGGCTGATGTTAATTGTAGTGCATTACAACTCAAGCAAAGTCAGCATCTGAAAGAAAGCCACAAACTAGTTGGACTTCTGGGGACCTAAAAAGCAGACACTAGCATTATCTAAAGTATTTTTTCATGCACATTAAAATATTATTCAGATTTCTACTTATCATGGCCAAGATCTTGCTCACTTAATGCACTATGAACAATAAGTCCTTCAGACCTAAAAAAATCCAATCATTTTGAAGGGAATTCATTCATCTTTTAAATAATGTTAATGCACTTTAAGATTTTCATTTTCTCTAATAGATTGGCAATATGGGAAAACAGACCAATGGAATTATAGTGGTATAACATACCACTACAGCTATGCCATTGTAAGTCCCAGGCTAGGGACAGAAATTACACAATAACTGGTGTAAATGATCAGAAACCAGTTCAGATCTGTAACACAACAGAAGTTCAGTGCACATAAACCCCTTTCAAAATGGCTGAAACCAGTTTAAGATAAACCTGGATGGATACAGTATCAGACTCAACTGATTTAGGTTAAATCAGTTTATTGAACTTCTTTCCCAGACCCCCTTCAGATTCACAGTCCTCCAGCATCCCAGAATGCTTTGTACCTCCCCCACAAGCTCCCCCTTCCAGGGTGGAAAGGTTAGCCTACACCTAAGTTGTTTGCTCCAGCTGAGCAGGAAGGTGTGCTCTAGCACCTCCCTCTCCTCCCCCACAGCTTCTGGCCTGGGCCACTGCAGGCAGGTGGCTGCATTTCTGAAATAATATATGACTATCTGTTCACTTGTTTATTGGTTCAATCTATGCAGCTTAGACTAACCTACAAACATTGAATTGATTCAGCCTCAGGCTTGTTGACTATCTGTACTTAGTCCCAATGTGGAAACACTCTTGTGGAACAAAAGCAATATAATTCCAGTTTAGTACTTTTTCCAATCAAAATAGTTACATTTTCTATCAAAACCCCCCCCCCCCCCCCCCCACCAACAACCAAAACCTATAAGTTCTGCCCTTTAAGAAGATTTTTGCAGTGTGGCATTTAAAATCTCACTTACTTATGTGGTCATAATTTCACAGGTTTGTGTGACTAACAATGAATCTTACCATATTTTGGTGGTAGAATGATTTTGCCAGTACAAATATGATGGTTGGAAAAGAATCAAAGATTTTATATCATAATTTTCTTGTTCAATATGAATGAAAATTATTTGCAATGTTAACTGCTGTGATTATTTTTAACAACATGTGAGTTACTTATTTTACTATCCTGAAGAACTTACATTACCGACCTGAAGAAGAATGCACTGTTTGAAAGCTTGACCAAGTCTATCCCAACCATGCAGCTGGTCTGGTGAAAGATATCACCCATAAAAAAAATCCTTGCTTCTGGCATATTTCTTGGTCATAGCTACAATATCACTCCAATATTACCAGTTACTAACATTAATATTGTCACCTTAACATAACATCTTAGGGCAATTGCCTAGAGTGGCTAGTTTAACTAAAAGTGAAGGTACATGTTACACTTAGACCATAGTCAGTCTGCAGAAAGTTAAGCTGTGTTAAAGTTAGAAAGTGCTATGAGCAGTCATATGGTAAGAGTTACTGCCATTTCTTGCCTACACAGCTTTGATATGCCAGAAGAGGGCTGGTGAGCAGGGGCATGGCTAGAAGCTATGGGGGAAGGGGAGGTTGGATGCAGTGCATTCTGGGATGCAGGAGGACTGCAAATTGTTTATTGTATCTCTACGGGAAGACAGAATTTACCCCAACATGAACTAGGTAGCATATCCCAGCATTATATGCAGTGGTGTGATTTTGAAATGCTTGGAGGGCACTTAGCGTGAATGAACAAGCTTTAATATGGAAATGCTCATGTTTTAAATGCCCTTAGTATGGCCTAAGTGTAGAATCTAACTTCACCCAGCACATTCTGTGTAACTGACTTGTCCTTTTGATGTGAAAAGTGCTAGTATTATATAATCTAGTCAGACTTCTGATAAGATCTGCTTCATGTAAATGCTGAGAGAACTTCCCATGCTTCCTGTTAAAGCTGACCACTGGGATGAAAGGAATACAAAAGGGATCGGCAAGAAGAAGAGCATGCAAAATGGACCATAAAATCAAAAGGTCCTTAAGGGTCATGTAGGCCAACCCCCTCCAGCACAAATACAGGAATTATATCCCTAAACTATCTGTATCTGGTGCTATCTAAGCTGACTCTTTAAAACTTCCAATGAAGGAGACTCCACAACTTCCCTGAGGAGTCTATTTCAGTGCCTTATTGTTCTAATAGTAAAGAAGTTATTTTTTTTCCCTGAGATCTTGTCTAAATACACATTGTTGCAATTTAAAACTATTCATTTCTAGTTGCTCTCTGCAGCAAGGGAGAACAATTTTGATTCTTCTTCTTTATGGCAACTTTTCAAAAGTTAGAAAACTGCTCTCATGTCCCCCTTAGGGTCCTTGTCTCTAGACTAAATATACTTACCTTTTCCTTCTTCAGCTTACCTACCAATTCCTTTATCATCTTTCACACCTACTTCAGCTTCTCCAAATTCTTCTTAAAATGTGGAGCCCAGACCTGCACACAGTATTTTAGCTGAGCCCTAGCTAGACTATCATTTCTCATATTTTACACTTAATACTCCTGCTGATGCAGTCCAAAATTAGCTTTGGTTTTGTGATGGTATCACACTGTTGACTCATGAAAGCCATCAAAACCCCCAGATCCTTCCAAGTAATGGAAGTGTTCAGCCAGTTATCTCCCAGCAAGTGAATACTCAGCTCACTAATCTATGAGTATACTCCCTCTTGCTTGGTCTCCTTCTGGACCTATGACTCTTGCACTTTTGGTTGCTCATTGAGCCAGCTTCAAGAGAAGGAATGGAGGGTGCCATTAGTTCTGCCTTGCAAACAGCCTGGTGTTCTTCCTGGGAAGTAGGTGATGTGAGTTCAAATGCCCTGAAGCTGAATGAATATGGAACCCTGGTCTCTCATTTGTTTGGATTAGGGCTCTATTTCTTGAGTAATCAATGGGTGGATTCCGCTGCTAGCTCAGATACACCCATGTGTCTAGTAGACATTAACAGGATCTGGATCTCATTATTTTAATATTAGTGATATCTTTTCCTCCAAGGAAATAGTCCCCTGAAACATATCTGTAGTTTAACAATCTGACCTTACTTATCTTAAATGAGTTGTTTATTATGGTATAGGGTCATTGATAATCCCTCTGGAAATGCATATATCAGTTTGATCATAAAGATTTGCATTCCTCCTTTATGCAGCCTTTCTTGCAAGCCAAGAGCCTTTACCCATCTCATCAAGCTGTGTGCTATTTATCTATTCTGTTTATAAAGGATGTTATTCCAGCTAACTGGTGCCATCCTGTTTATGACTGGTGAGGTGCAAAGCACTCCCAGATGGGCATGTCTGTGAGCAAAAACAGTAAGCAGTTTTGATGGAGTATAGAAACTGCTCAGAAATGCTAATTTTGTTTCTATGTATGTACAAGTCCATCCAAGAATGCTTTCCACATCTGTATTGGTGCTTGTTAGAATTTACCCCTGATGGTTTGCACAGTGGTGAAATGCAAAACTTAACTGGTCAAAGGGGGTCATGTGAATTACCAAACTGCTGTATCTATAAAGCCTGTGGAATTGAAAATGCCAGATGAAACTAACTACTGAGTTACAGTGCCAAGATCTCTAGCTGCCTCACCCTTTCCCTTGACAATGCTGAATAGTGATTAACGAATGGCTAATAATGTTAATTCTCATCAACTCAGTTTGGCAATGATTGTAATTTTCTTCTATTTGGGTAGCTAAGAGTGTCCCTCACATTCCCTACTCTAGTGATGATGATTCAGGGTAATATAAACCAGTGTCACATGCTGGAAATCACTAGTGCATTTCCAGTAAAGACTGCATCCATGAATAGAGCTGGTTAGATGGGATTTTTGGCAAAACAAAATTTCATTAAAAACATGTTGATTGGTCAGGCCTGAGAGGTTTTGTTCCAAGCATCTCAGCTTCAACAACCTTTGGAAAAATGCAAGCAAATACCCAATCAACCTTGCTTGGATTTTTGGCAGGCATACCCCAGGACGAGGAATCATAGAAGCTGTAGTTCCACAGGGCCTAGGATGCCAGAAGTGCAGCTTCCCTGGCCCCCAGGCAATCTGCTAGCTGGTTTTCCCCAGATTTGGGATAATTGGGGAAGAGCACTCGGGCAAATCCGAACTGTCACAAAGTATTCTCATGTGCGTGGATGACCTCTATGTGACCCAAGAAGTCTATGGGCCAACGAAAGGTAAAGCACTGCTCAACCTGGTACTGGCAATGAGAGATGACCTTATCAGTGACCTAATGATAAAAGGGAAGCCGGGTGACAGTGACCATGACCTGATCACCTTCATCATCCGCCGTACAGCTGGCAAGTCAGTCAGCAATATAGAAGTCCTTGACTTCAGGAAAGCTGACTTTGACAAGCTCAGGAGGCTTGTCAGTGAGGGAGCACAAAGGGGAGGGGCGTTCAGGATGAGTGGTTGATCCTCAAGGGAGCGATCCTTGATGCACAACCAAAGTCTATCCCATCTTGGAGGAAAGGCAGCAAAAGGGCTCAGCCACCCCCTTGTCTCTCCAGGGAACTAGCAGACCTCCTGCATCTAAAAAGAAAGGCCTACAATGGATGGAGGACGGGATCCACCTCCAAGGAGGAATATTCTGCACTTGTCTGGACCTGTAGAAACTGAACCAGGAAAGCCAAGGCTGCAACTGAACTCCAACTGGCTCCAAGTATCAAGGACAATAAAAAGTCCTTTTTTAGATATGTGGGGAGCTGGAGAAAAAGCAAGGGCAACATTGGACCCCTGCTAAACCAGATGGGACAGATGACAACCGACACCCATGAAAAAGCCAATTTGCTAAATGGGTACTTTGTGTCGATCTTTCACCAGTCCCAAGGGACGCCCCTGCCCATTACAGGAGAGGAAGGCCTGGGTGAGGGTGATTCCTCACCCTTCATCACTGCTGACCTTGTGAAGGAACACCTTGAGAGGCTGGACACCTTCAAGTCAGCCAGCCCTAACAGCTTACACCCCAGGGTATTCAAGGAGCTGGTGAGCATCATAGCCCAGCCCCTGGCATAGATCTTTGAGAACTCCTGATGCTCCAGTGAAGTGCCTGAAGACTGGAAGAAGGACAATGTGGTGCCTATCTTTAAGAAGGGGAGGAAAGGGGATCCAGCAAACTGCAGGCCCATCAGCCTGACCTCTATCCTGGGCAAGGTCCTAGAAATTATAATCAAAGAGACCATTCTCAGCAGACTGCCTGATGGCAAAATCCTGAGGGATAGCCAGCATGGGTTTGTTGCAGGTAGGTCTTGCTGACCAATCTCATTTCCTTTTATGACCAGGTGACCTATCACCTGGACAAGGGAGAGGAGATTGATGTCGTATATCTTGACTTCAGAAAAGCTTTCAATCTGGTATCCCACGATCACCTCTTGGCAAAACTGGTCAACTGCAGCCTCGGCTTCTCCGCAATCTGCTGGCTAGGGAATTGGCTATGTGGTCAGACCCAGAGGGTGGTAGTTGAGGTAAGTCAATCGTTGTGGTGCCCTGTGAGCAGTGGGGTCCCTCAAGGCTCTGTCTTTGGACCCATATTGTTCAACATCTTCATTAATGACGTGAACATTGGCATCAGAAGCAGACTGGCCAAGTTCGCCAACAACACCAAACTTTGGGGTAAAGCATCCACACCTGAGGACAGGAGGGCAATCCAGGTTGACCTCAACAGGCTCAAGAAATAGGCAGATGAGAACCTGATGGCATTTAACACTGAAAAATGGAAGGTTCTCCACCTTGGGAAGAAAAACCCGCAGCATGCTTATAGGTTCGGCAGTGCTACACTGGCTAGCACTTCAGACGAAAGGGACTTGGGGGTCATGATTGACCACAAGATGAACATGAGGCTTCAGTGTGATGCTGCAGCTAGTAAATCCATAGATGCTTCTCAAGAAAATCCCAGGATGTCATTCTCCCACTGTACTCGGCCTTGGTGAGGCCGCAGCTGGACTACTGCATCCAGTTTTGGGCTCCACAATTCAAAAAGGACATGGAGAAGCTTGAGAGAGTGCAGAGGAGAGCCACGCACATGATCAGAGGTCAGGAAAACAGACCTTACGATGAGAGGGTGAGAGCCATGGGACTCTTCAGCCTGGAAAAGCGCAGGCTCAGGGGTGATCTGGTGGCCACCTATAAGTTTTTCAGGGGTGCTCATCAGGATCTGGGGGAACATCTGTTCACCAGAATACCCCAAGAGATGACAAGATCGAATGGTCACAAACTCCTCCATGACCATTTCAGGCTGGACATAAGGAAGAACTTCTTTACTGTCCGAGCCCCCAAGGTTTGGAACAGATTGTTCAAACACCTACCTTGAATGCCTTTAGGAGACATTTGGATGTCTATCTTGCTGGGATCCTATGACCCCTGCTGACTTCCTGCCCTTTGGGCAGGGGGCTGGACTTGATTATCTTCTGAGGTCCCTTCCAGCCCTAATGTCTATGAAATTAGGACCCCACCCCCTCCCAAGCTGTAATCAAATATCAGTAAATTAAAACATTTTATGGAGAAGGGGCAGCACCAAGGAATTTTTAATTGTCTGGAATTTTTTTTAAAAATCCTAAAAACTAAAAGCCTTGATTCTCATCAGACTCCATCTTTGATACAGAAGCTCTTGTGTCATTTTACAAACATAACACGGCTGCTTTAAAACTATTGGTTGAATGACTAGTACATCCATGATTGTGTAGAGAGGTAAAATTTATACTCTTCTGAGAAGGTCTTATACATTAGATAGTGGTATTTCAGCCATTGACTAAAGGTGAAATAATGAGAAATCGTTGAGCCCAGTTGAAGCTCCTAAAGATGCTGGCCCTGAAATTCAAAGACACCTAACTCCCTTCTAGATCTCTGAAGATTTGATCCCTTACACCGATGGCAGGAAATGGTTCTGTGAGCTGCATGGGTAGTGCAAAAATGTAGGCCATAGCAAGGCTCTTCTATACCTATTCAAAGAATGTCCCATGTACTTCTTTGTTTTTTCCTTCCCTCCCAGGTCAGATCTTCTGACTGGCACAGAAATACAGTCCTATCCTTACCCTACCCCAGGGGAGGCAATGATACCTGATACAACAGTGGAGTAGCCCTTGCGCTTAGAGTGCACAAAGACTGAAGACTCTAGGTAGTCCACTGTGTATATCTAAGAACTAAGCACAATCCAATGCATGGTGGCAATGCGTTCAAAATACTTTATTATTTACATATCCAGAAATTGTATCTTCCCCATATATATTTCTAATAGCCTTTAGATCACGATCTCAACTGAAGTTGTGTATAACACTTAAATTCTATCATTTTCTAACTAGAATAGAGGTGTCACTGCTTCCCTTCCCAGTTTTGAAACATTCAGCTTCATTCAAACCATAGTAGCAGCTCTTTAACTTTCCAGTATGTTACTGAGTATAGACTATTTTGTCTTTGCAGAAACCAGAAAGACAAAACAGTAAGACAACTTAATCTCACAACTATATAAGCAGGGGTTAGATTTTTGGTCAAGGTGACTGAATGATGATGAATAATAGTTATTGAGGCCAATGTTTTCAAATCTGAAACTTAATACTGTAATGAAGATGTGATTAGAGGTTTTGAGTACCTGGTTTTTTAAGATGCCTGAACGTGCTTGGTTTGTTTTTTTTAGGAGGTACACATCTTCAGTACTGTCTGACAAACAGAATTTTTTATGGTAACTCTAGCTGGCAACCAAATCTAGAGGCACCAGTCACTTTGGTAAATGTCAGCCTTAAATAAGCAGCTGGCATGAGTGCGCATATAAAGATAAATCATATAAATGAGGCAAAGATCACCAGAGTTTTGGAGAAGAGTCAGGCATGCAAGTAAAGGTGAGATGTTTGTGTGATTAAGCATCAGAACCCATCACACCTTATTACTAGTGCAGGGGGAGCTCAGGATCATGATCACAATCCTGGGCTTCCCCTTTACCAGCAAGTAACAAGCTCCTACAGCTGGGAGCCCCCTCAGTTAACGGGGCTCCCAGCCACGGGGCAACTCATGTGCTCCTGCAGCTAGGAGTTCCATCAGCTCATCTCAGCTCCCAGTTGTGAGGGCTCATGGTGCTCCTCCACCGCTGGAAGCCCCATCAGCCATAGGCTGTGGGTGTGCAAGGTGAGACCCAGGGCCTGGGATCTCAGATCAGCTCATGGGACTCCCAGCCCAAAAGCTCATGTTGCACACCCCATACCTGGAAGCCCCATCAGCTGACAGGGCTCCAAGCCAGGGAAGCACACCTTGCATCATAGGAACCAGCCACAAAAACTGTGGAATAACTTTGTGGTTTATTCCTTGTTTTAGGACACCATTAATTACTTTAATGTGTGGCCAGGTTACAACCTAAGACCTGATTAACTGGTTGCGGGACTAATTTGGGGCACACCTGCCATAATGTGTAGCAGGGATCATAGGTTTGGCATAGCACTATCTACCAGGATAAAAATTGTAACACTCAGTTTGACACAGCAAAAATGAGCAAGGTTCATGTGTCTAAACTATGGCTAGTTAATTAGGTCATCATCTTGAAAGCTCTGCAGATCTGCTGTTTCAGGAGTACTCCTGCCAAAATAAGTTTGGTGGTAAATATGCTATTTTTCAAGTTCTTAGAAAGAAAGGTACTACCACAGAGCAGGTGAAGTACAGAGTTTCTTTGATTGATTAATCATGACTTGGCATAACAATGGAAGTGTACCGAATGATAAAGAAGAAAATATTTCCTAGATGTGAAAGTGTTGTGTGAGAATTTAAGTGAGCTGACACGGAGATATGGTTAGGTGGTAGAAATGTTGACTGTTTTGCTATCATTGTAAATCACATTGGTTGCTTAAAAAAGGGGGTGACCAACCTGTGGCACATGTGTCAGAAGTGGTACAAACAGATTCTGTACGTGGCACACACCAAATTGGGAAAGAGACAGAGCAGGAGGCAGAAAACAGAGTAGCAGATCAGGCAAAGGAAGGGGACTGGAGTGGCACTGGGAAAGGATGTAGGACTAATCTGAGGCACACCTACCAAAAACCTACCCCTCGCTACTTTAAAAAAGGCCACACTCTGGTTAACTCCTCCATTTTTTCCCCTCATTTCAACGGCATTAAAGCTGGGATAAAGCAGTAATGAATCAGGCACTTTTTAATTAGCAAGTTTTTTTATATTACTTTCAGCATTTCATAGGAGCAGGGAGTACAGGCATTTAGCATCCAGATAAGATTAAGAATATAGATGGTTTGTTAGACCTGTTCACACAAAAATTATTTCATGAGACTGCTGTCCTTCTTGGCAGTGGGTGAAAACCATCAGCTTTCGTTTTCCAGGAAGGGTTACTGCTGCTGTATAATTATAAGTCCAGGCATACTCTGAGTCTTAGTCTCTTCTGCCTTGTGTAGTCATAAACGGTAATATAATTCAGCAACCTCCCCCCACCACACACTGCCTACAGTAGTTTGCATATGCCCAGCCCCACCCCAAGCACTAAATGAGCTCACTTGCATCTGGTCATGAAGATTAGAAGGACTAAATGCTCCACAGCTTTTTACCTGTACACCTGTGCGTATGGATTATAAACAACTGCCAACTCAGATGGAGGGTGTTGTATATACAGCTTATTCAGCTAACAGTGGGCAAGGAACCACTCCAGCTAAACAAGACTGAAAACATTAAGTATAATGTCTATAGATATTTACTATTTGTGCTCACATGGAATAGGGTCCATAGTTCTGCTCACCCCATCTCAAAAGGAATGTAGCAGAAATAGATGGGATCAGAGATGTTGTAACAGGGTCCTGTTCTAGGATGTCCATGATTTCCCTTGAGACCCCCCCTCAACCCTTTTATTTCTTTGCCTTCTGTGGGCAATCTCGCCTTCACCTTGCCTACCATGCCTTGATGAAATGATACTTTCAGAAAAGGGAGGCTGCCTCAGGGCTTCCTAAGTCAGATCTCTTCCTCATGAGTACAGATGACCCAACCCATTGCCTTGAGGGCTAATTATGTGGACTCTGTCCTCACCAATACCCAAACCCATGCCTCTCTGATGTCACACATGCTAATCAGTCATAACCACCCCTACAAGGTATGGACTCCTGGATCTTTTTATCCACTACACCGGTCCCTTGCTGGGCTATGGGCACTCAGCCTCCAGCTGTGGCCCTCCTGGCCTTCAGCCCTTCTCCTTAGACCCTGGCCCCACTCCTAGGGTAGTTGAGACCCATGGGGCCTTCCAGCCTCACCAATCTATAGATGTAGCACTCCTGGCATTTAGCCCTTCCTGGGCCCTGGCCCCACTCCTAGGCCAATGAGACCTACAGGCACCTTGGCCCAATCCACTGCCCAGGCTCTCTTGCCCCATACTCTCCCTCAGGGCTCTCTGGCCTGTCTTTCCCTCTGCTTCTCAGGCAGCCTGCCTTCAATTAAAATAACAAAAGCACCAAGCCTCCTGCTACAGATGTGCAATGAGGATTTTTACAGGCAGGATAAAAATCCATGTTCAGAGAAGCTGAAATGTTTGGCATTGCCCATGTTTACTGTCATCTCTGCTCTCCTCCCATTCCTTTTACCCCTCTCCCATTAGGGTAACAGATGATCGTGTATTGTTAGCTAATAATTTCCCCTATGAGGGCAATAAAGATTTAGGGTAGCTTTCTGAATAAGACAGACCAAAACAATTTGAGCCAACACCACAGAATTGTTCTGAGGTGACCGTAGAAATGTATCATGCTAGGGTTAAACACTACTGAATTTGTACTAGTCTTTATCAGAATTTAGCCAGATGCATAAGGAATTCCCCAACATAGGAGAATACTTAGGCCCCCTCTACATGTTACAGGTATTGCACAATTAACTGGGTAATTGAAAAATTACCTGGAGACCAGCTACATGTGCAAAGCAGCTATCACTCAAAAGAAGCTCCAACCAGCTATAAAGTTAGACCTTGAAAATGTGTACTAACTTTATAGCTGGTTGCTATCCAGGTTTAACTTGGACATGTAGCAGGATCTCCCTTGTGGCTGGGAGCTAGCAGGTTGTCCAGTTGCAGGTGTGCATCATGCCCAGGGTAAAACCCCAGAGACCTAGGGAACCCGGTAACCATGATCCCCAATGTCCAGGGATTTCCCACCCCCTTGAGCCCCTACCCCCCAAATCACCATGCTTTCCCCCACTGGCCCCTGGATCCCCTCTCCACCCTCCAGTCTGCTCTCTCCACCCCTGGAATGCCCTTCCCCAGCCCCCGGATTGGTCCCTCCACCCATGGATCACTGCCCTGACACCCCAATCAGCCTGAGAGCAGTGGTGACATCAAGAGGTGGGGGTTCCCCTTTCCTACCTGCTCTGGGGCTCCCTGAAGCCCATGCTGCTCCCACACTCCTAGATCCTAACCCCTCTCCCCTCTAATAATCCTTAGGCTCCATCATGGACTAGGTTCCTATTGTGCTAGGTACTGCACAACCACAGAACAAAGCATGTTCTTTGCTCCAAGGTGGGGCGGGGCCAGGAGCGGGGGGGG
>NW_005842255.1:1268203-1283225 GCF_000455745.1 Alligator sinensis
TGGGATCTGCTCTAATTAAAATACCCATCGCATCTTGTGCATTCAGCAGGGGCACTTAAACTCATTCAACTCAAGCTCATTTAGTTAAAGCGCCCCTGCCACCATTTTGAAGTACAGGGATGATGAATACATATGATGCCAAGGCTGCTGGAGTGTGCTAATTAGCAACTGAGTGTACTCCAACAAGTTTTAATTAGAATGCATTGGAGCAGGCGTGGGGCACAAGTCTAGGTGCCCATAATAACAACAGCTTGGGATTTGTAACTGGCCCTTAGTCCAGCATGTCCTAATTATCACTTCCTCACAGTTTCCAGGAATGCACTGGCTAAGTTAAGCAGAGCCACTTGCACATACTAAGATCAGGTAGGAATGGTTGTATTTTTTTTCCTTTTAAATGTCCTTTAAAATATACCCCTACCCCCCACCCCACACACACACACACCTTAGCTTCTCTGTCCCATTTTCCTCTCTCAAACTACTACAAGCTGTCAATATGTCTTTTGAACAAAGGGTAAAATGAAGCAAAATAAATTGTTAAATTTATTCAGAAATATACATTTTTACTTTATTTTCATTGCTGTACTGTAACTTAAGTTTTTATTGCCAACTTGCTTTCATTACTTTCCCAGAACTTTTAATGCATGGTTACAGTTTAATGCAATTGGTTACAAGAGTAAATTTTACACTGCTTCACATAACAAGTGATTCACTCCCATCCCTTTTTGAATATATACTTTTCTAGGGTATTTCAAAATAAATGTGCCCCAGAAACAATTAGCTTGATTTTGCACATGACTGTGGCTCTAATAAAATACCCAGACTGTAACAGAATGTCAGGCTTGTTTTTTGTGGTTAATGATGTCAGGAGAACACATTGAAAAAGTTACAGTCCTGGATTCAGTAAGCTCACCTGGATTGTGCTATTGTCTAGTGAATACATCAAACAGATTTAGGATTACTCACAATCATCATATCGCATGCTCTTTGTGTTTTCATTTGCTGAAATTAGGAAAGAATGAAAAACATCTTTTTGCAGTGTTTTGGTTATATTTTTGGTGGGTTTAGGGTTCCATTTCTGATTTCTCATATTGATGATTCTGAACAAAGAAAACACCTCCACATTTACACTTCTGACTCACACCTGAGGATAATGGCTTGGGCATCCTCCATCTTTGAATAACCACCTTTTTTATCAAATAGTTAAAAAACAGTATCAATAATAATTCAGTGATTTTGGGAGCAGATTTAGGCTTTGCAGGGCTAGCTCTGCATACAATTTGCTTTTCCCCTTCTTATTTAAAATATTTTCCCTGAACTAAAAATCCTAGAAGTAACATTTTCAAACATAGGTATCTGAATTCCTTAATTCAGATGTAGACAATCAAATAAAAATTGCCCTATTTTCAAAGGTGCTTAGCATCTGTCATTCCTGTTTATTTTAGTGTGAATTTTAAGCTCTAAGAGCTTCTGAAAATCAGATCATTTACATTTAGATGCCTAAATAATGGAATTAAAGCTTTACTTTAGGTAATTAAACATTTCAAAAAAGTTGGTTTCAGTCTTTCTTTTTGAAAGTTTCAACAATCATTGACCATTTTCAAAGTCCCCTTTGTTTTAAAAAGCTTTTGGAAAAGCTGGTGGATTATCCAGCTGCAAAAATCTCTAGTAATACCAATAATAACATCCTGAATAGGTTTTTCTAAAATGGTGTCATAACATACGGTGTTTTTTCAACAATTTCCAGTGCTCACAGGAATTGTTGCAGTAATGGGTTGGTATCTTTATTCCAGTCCCTCCTCCAGCTTTTGACCTGGTTTGGTTGAAATTGTACTTACTTGCACATTTACTATATTTACATGGAAACATCTATATATTACTCATTAACATATGATTAAGTTAGAGTAACATTATTTCTTATAAAGTTTCTTTTCATTTTGATATTACTGAATCTTTGTGATTTCACTGTTTTCTAATCCTGTAACATGATACAAGTAATTTCGCACGTTATTGTGTAGCAGAGTTGCATACATGTATGCCTGCATATATACATATATATGTAGCACTGGAAACGGTACATATACATGTATACATGTAGGCATGTATGGGCACATCTACATATGCATATTAATGCGAAGCAAACTCCAGTGCATATCGCACTGGAGTTTATTGATCCTGGGTGCGTCATTTGAATGGTAAACTGGGTCAGAGCAACCCAGGCTAGCTGAGAGTCCAGGGGGTCAGCCTGCAAGCCTGGGGCTGCTCCAGACCAGCTCAACATACTGTGGAAGGGCTGTCTGGGTCAAAAGGATGCTTCATTGTGGGGCTAGCCAGTAGGAAGCCTGCATACTAAAGCACTCTTGTGCCGCAGCCAGCCCTGTCAGCATCTACATATACACGTAAAAAAACTCCGCAGCATGATAGTACTTGTATTTACCTACTGCAGAGTTAATTAGTTTCCTGCAGCCTAATAAAGCCTCATGTGTAGATGCCAAGATGTTTGCTGAGGAGCTAACTAGGCAACTGCGCAGTAAACGTCTCATATAGATGTACCCTGTATAAGGAATTCTGATCCTTATGATGTATTTATAGATATATTTGTTTTTATTTAAACATTTTTAAAAAGTAAACAGTAATACACTATGGTTTAGGGTTTTATGTACCTTCCTTCAGATTAAAAAGGATTTGTCTCATTTATCATAAACTATTTGATTTCTGTACCAAATTTTTATTTCTTATTTTATCTACTTAGGGGTTGTTGTTTTTTTGCCATGTTATGGTATAAGGAAGGGAGTACAGTCTAGTGTAGTAAGGTAAGACCGGGGACTCAGAGTGAAAAGACCTGTGTTTTTTTCATGGCTCTGTCTCTGTGCAGATGGGTGTATAGACATACCAACTATTTATCAGAAAGTTAAAGAGGACTTTATAGCACATTAGCTGCTCCATGCTAATGTCATATGATAAATGGAAGCTAAACTACAGCAACTTAGCCATCTTTTACTAAAGGATAACCCAAATTACCTTTCATCTACTGTGGGGTAAGAGGGTACACATGGGAACTTATCATAGATCATCTGCTGTGATGATTCCCCACTCTGCTTTACACAGGAGTAAATATTTTAAATGTCCATACCCAAAGACTCCTTGCTTCACTAGGTTATCAGTTTTTGCATTTGTATAGTACTTTGAGAACATCAGATAACGTGCTAGTAAAACTGCCAAGTATAAATCGTAATGTTTTCTGCTTTGCAAGTCTTTCACAGACAGTTTGGCATACCACTTTTTGTATGAACACGAACACTACTTCTTCCCCTTTTAAAGACATCTGCAAGGTCCCTGGGACATATTCTGCTCCCATTTTCAGTATGTTATGAAACTTGGATAACTTGAGAATTGCACCCTCTTACATCTTCAATGTGTCTTTAAGGCTCATTTTTTAACTAGATTGTGGCCTAATTCAAAGCCCATTTTAGTCAATGACAGCCTTTCCACTGATTTCAGAAAGCTTTGTTCTGGACCTTAAACAGTGTGGCCCAGTGGCTTAGACTCAAGATTTGGAATTAAACATTCTTGAGATCTCATCCTTCCCTCTGTAGCCTTGAGCAAGTCCCAAATATTGCATTTGACTTTGCCTCTCTGTAAATGTGGGCCTACAAGACCTGCTAACTTGCTTTAGAGAGGGTTTCTTGGATGAATGTTTAGTTGTTTGAAATGATGCTTTTATCATCACTGCTCCTGTTTCCAGCAGTAGCTTAAAGAAGGGGGAACAACTGGGGCACCAGCCCTGGGCATTGTCCTTCAGGGTGAAGTGGGGAGGTCTCAAAAAGAACACCAATCTGCCCTGCTGGGATTGCTGCTGCTATGCCAGCAACAGCTCAGCCACTGATGCTGCCCCATGTGCATCTGCCAGCTAGGGCACTTAAGTGCCCAGTTACTCCTCTGAGCAGCAGCAAGTTGGAAAGAATAGTAGGTTGCAGGGCCGGACACAGGCATGGATGAACCGGGTGGCTGTCCAGGGCCTGGACAGAAAGGGGGCCTGAAAATGGTAATTTTTATTATTATTATTATCATCATCTCTGGTGAAGGGGGGCCCAATACTAAAAGTTCACCTGGGGCTGCCTGGAGTCTAGGTATGGTGCTGATTGGCTGTAATATTGTTACAGTCCTTAGGCAAGAGCTTCTATTTCAGGGACGACTGGTAACAAGACAACCCACTGTACAAGGCAAAGTAGTAGATCTCAAGTTAAAGGTGTCGGATACTTTGTCTCTGGAAACTATATTTGACAGTATTTTTCTTCTACAGTTTGGAAGCCTTATACTTCCACATATACTGCACAAAGGGAGGGAGTTCTTATAGGAACTCAGTGTTACTGGGTGGAATTCACCCTGCAGGTCTGGAAGTCCCCTGCAGACAGATGGAATTTTAACACTCTGATATTATAAAGAAAGCCATTTCCAGTTGTCTGTATCTGGCAATGCTAATGATCATGTTTATATTTTTCCTCTCTGGAAGGGCATAAATTATGGGATGTATATTACCCAAACCCTCATCTTTGTGCAACTCTTACAAGAGGTCTGTGTTTATGAACATATAAACCATCTGTTTAGTGTTTGCAAATTAAACACCTGCTTATCTGTAGAATCCAGATTAATATCTAGTTCCATGAAGCCTGTGAGGTCCACAGTAAAAGGCATGAAGCTATACAGACTCTCTGCAAGAAATGCAAAATACCGTGCAATTAAAGACAATGAGAGCCGATACAGATTCAACTTTCCTGGTAACATTTTCTTGATAATCCCAGTTTAATTTCAATTTAAGCAATTAACTGTATGTTTCAAAGAAAAGCCTTGTGAGTACAGATTTTTGTTACTGTGTATAATTTTGCTGTATGCTGTTTTTGGCATAATTGAGAAGTAATTGAAATGACTTAAAGTATAAAACTTCTATGATAGAAATGAATAGATTTATGATGTGCTGCAGGAAATAAGGCAGACTGGCATTTGTGGGGTTTTTCCATTCAGAAGAAATACTCTTAGGCATTGTTTATTTTAGCCAGTCTTCTGCCTTGTTAAGGTTGCAATGAGTTTTCATTACAAGGTCCTATTTTAACTCCCCTATAATTTTGGCTTAAGAAAATAGCTTAGCCTCAAACAACAGTGGATAAAGGATTTTAAAGAAGGGGTTACAGATGATTTGGTGCATTATCACATTTAACACAATGCAATTTTTTCTCCTAATCACCATTCTGTACCACAGCATGGTGAACCTATGCCCAGGCTGTTCTGAATCTTGAGAGAACCAAGATATCAGCCAAGATGCTGACACCAGCACAGCAATGTGCACAAAGTTGGTGTGAAACTTGGAGTGGAGGAGGAATCAAAAGGAGGGTGCAGCCACCCCATTGCATCCCCTCTGGATCCATCCCCTGGCCTCAGAATTGCCAGAGGTACTTAGAAGGCAAAAGAAAATGTTTCTGTATGCTTGAAAGGAAAGTGATTGCACAGTTTTTGAACCTTCAGCTTTGGCAAGTCACCTAAGCATTTTTTTAACATGCCACTGGCTGCCTAAATGCAAAATTATGTGCTGAAACCTGAGTCTACAAGGCAGATTTGTCATTCCCAATACCAATGCCCTCAGGTACATCTCCTAAACTGGAAGCAGTGAGGCACCTACATAGTGATTTGTATGGGCTAATTCAGTTAGGAAGGGGCCTCCCCAGAGAAGTACAATGTGCTGGAGGGCATCACTGCTATGGTCAGCAAATGTATTGTGCCAACATGCTCTAAATATTTTTTAAAGTTACTCCCTTGAGCAAAAACTAAGTTATAATGCAAAAGCTTTGAAGCCTTTTCTTCTCAGTAGAACCTGTCCAGACAGTCTGCCGCATACCAGCACTAGATTTTTTTTTTGTTACTGTAAGTTGTATTATTTATGGTTGTTTTCAAAGGCTCTGTTGTTTTATGAAGTACATTTTTGTAAGCTTCGTAGAAAATAAATGATAGAACAGAAATTTGTCAGTCTTCTGCCATATTTTGCTAGTTGATACATTGGAAATTAATTCCTTTATTGGTGAATGAACTTCAAAAATGAAAAATGTATGTTTATCCAAGCATTCAAACTCTAATTCTATTATCTTATTTTTACTTTATTCCAGAAAATATGACAAAAATAGTGTCAGCCACTCAGCCAGTCCAAGCCCTTATTAGGGTAGGCTCTAAAAACATCCTTGAGACTGTCATCAAGAAACATAATCCCCCCATGGCAATCCCACAAAAAAGGGGGTGAAGCCAGACTGAGTGGTGAATACCTGCCACCACTACTGTCAAGTATGCTTGAAGAATGATCTCCAAAGCTGCAGTGAAGAGTGCCCATAGAACAGTTTTATCATTTTATTTCAGGGGTTGACATATCTTGTGTGGGAGCTGGTGGGTGAGGCAGTTAAAAAAATTACAGAGAAGTCAAATATTTTAGAGGCCATGGTGACACCTCACCTGGGGGACTGGGTCTAGTTCGGGGCAGAGTGCTTAGGATAGATGTGCACAAACTGCAAAAAGTCAAGAGCAACAAAAATAATTAGAAGTCTAGAAAATCTGACGTACAAGGGAAGGCTGGGGGAACTAGAATTATGTAGTCTGGAGAAGAGAAGACTGAGAGAAACTGGAAACAGTCTCAAAAAACAAAAAGTTTATGAAGAGGATGGTGATCAACAGTTTCATGTATCCACAGGAGAGCAGATGAGAAGAAATGGGCTTTGATTGCAACAAGGGAAATTTAGGGTGGATATTAGAAAGATTTCTCATTTTGAGAGTAATTAAGCACTTTAACATAGAAGCCAGAGAGGCTGTAGAATTTCCATCACTGGATTTTTACAAGTGCAGGTAAGAAACATGTCTGGAACAGTTCAGACATGAATGATCCTGCCTTTGGCAGTAGGTTGGATTATATGAGGACTATATGAGACTACTTGAGGTCTCTTCTAGCCCCAATTTAATATGATCCTGATTCTACAATCTTGTTTCCACAGGAGTCAATAGAAGTTTTGTTGCTGACTGCAATAGTAGCAAGATCTTATTCTCATATGAGCTCATTATATATGGGAAGTATTATTTCCATGGCATCTACTGTACCTTACTGTAATTATTTATTGATCCACCCAGTTATGGCTCCCGTTAGTATGTTTATATACAATTCTAACCTAGGGTTCACTTCTTTTGCACTGTTCAGATAATACAAAGGAACTAAAGAAGGGGGGTTCGATGCCCAGTGTAGAACTTCCTTGACAAGGAAAACTCCTAGTTTGTACTTTTTAACATGTAGAGAGAATATTAGGAAAGCTCTGGGGACTAGCAAAATTCAAATGATTTCACCTGCATTAAAGTAAAAGTAGAACCAACGTGCTAGCCTCACCCCCAGATTGAAAGTACCACTAACTTGAATGAGGGGTTTGTGTGGAGACAGGAGAGCGTTTTGCCTTTGTACTTTATGCAAAACCGAGGCATAACCTCGTCCTTGAATTATTCTGAGTGCAAAGATGACCTGATACCAGCACCTCCAAACAGAGTATGAAGAGAGAAGATCATAATCCCACCATCCCCACACAAGTCAGAAGATCTATTTAGGCACAGAGAAGAGTAGGTGCTGTTTTTATAATGTGAAATGAGTACCCTGGACACTTACTGTTAAGGTGTTAGTTGCAAAATCTGGTAAAATCCCAAGCTAACTCCAGAGAATATATACCTAACAGATTCCACACTCCTTACCACATGGAACAGTTCTCTGTTTTGGAGAGATGATGGCCTATTTTGTGCAAGGGAACTTTCTCCTTTTTTTCTTCACATCGGTTGTCATAAAAAAAACCTTTGCTATATTGTTGAATGGAGGTATATTTTCCTTCCAGCAAGATTTATGAATGGGCTTCCACTATGTTTAATTGGCCACAGAGATAAGAGGAAACAAAGTAAGAATCTCAACAGCAGAAAGAACAAGGCAACCTTGGAGAGACATACCACCAAAAGGCTGCTATAATCCTGCTATTGGAGTACCAGCATATTACCAAAGGCTAGGGGCAGACATTACACATAAAGCAGTTTAAGCGATTGGAAACTGGTTTAAACCTGTAACAGAACAGATAGTCAGTGCACATAAACCAATTTGAAAATGACCAAAACTGGTTTGAGGTAAACCTGTTTGAATATAGTATCAGACTTAACTGGTTTGGCTCAAACCGGTTTATGCAATGTCTGTCCCAGACCCCTTTGTGGTTTAAGAGACCCCCCAGCATCTTGGCATGCTCTCTGGGATGTTGGGGGGGCTCTCTGCTCCACAGCATGGCTGGCCCCTCCCCTCTGCTCTCTAGCCAGAGCAGGGGTGGGACGTGGCAAGACACTGGCCTGCCATGGCCCCTGAGGCAAATTCCACCCTCTGTCCCCTCTCCCCTCCACTGGCAAACCCTGCAAATCACAGCTGGGGTTTGTCAGCCCCAGCCACACCTCCATGGTTTTTCTGCATCCAGGCAAAGATGGAGTTAATTCCTCCCTCTGTCCAGCTTGCCTACAGCCAGGGAGGGAATTAATTCCACAGCAGGCCTGGTCCCAGAGCAGGCGAGGGAGGCAGGACCTGAACCTCTGAGCCCAAAGCTAAGACCTGCAGGACCAAACTGAGAGGTGGGAAGTGTTAGCAAAGACCTGACAATCATCACACATATGTGCTGGAGATGGAGTTAAGGGAAGTTGCAGACAGCTTCTGGCTAGAAGTTGTAGCCCAAAGAATGCAGAGAGCTACATTTACATTATAAAGCAAAACCTGTAAACCTAAACAAAGCCTTTCTGAATGCCTGGCTGTAGGGAGACACTCTGCCCTCAGGATTAGTAAGGCTTATGCAAGGCTTTCTCTTGTCTTCCTGCTTTACATTTTAAGTTAGACTAAGTTGTGTATGCTGTGTTTTACTGGGCTGTATCTTACCTTAGGCAAAGATTTCTGGTAGTTACCTGTTGTATGCTTTGCAAATCACTGTGTTCAATACATACTTGCTAAAGAGAGAGGACTTTTTTCCCATCCCCACTCCTCAGTCTGGCAGCAGCCCCTCCCTCCCCCCAAGCAGGTGGATGGCATCCTGTGTGTCCTGCTATCCCTGGCTAGTGCCTGGCCACACCCCCCCTGCTCCAGCAGGGAGGAGTGATAACCTTGGAGGGTGTCTCTCTTCCCTCCCCTTGGCAGTGGCTGGAAGGCATACTCTAGCACCCCCCAGCTTCTGACTTCCTGATTTAACAGAGAATGTCTGTCCAGTTATATTAATCAGTTTGAGCTGTGCAGCTTAAACTAAACTGCAAAGAGTGAATCAATTCAGGCTCGGGCTTTTTCAATGTCTGTCCCTAGCCAAAGTGTTTGATAGGATGCCAAGATTCTCCAATCAGTTCATAGTTCTTTACTGACACAAGTTATAAGGTTCAGCAAAGAACTGAAACTGATCAAACTAAAATGGCTATCTTAATAACTATAAAATACCCAAACTATAAACCTGCAATATTTCTATTGCATTTGCCTACGCAACTCAACTATTCCTTGGCTTTGGCTTTGCTGTGCCTTTACAGAAGCCTCCTCACACTCATGAACATATGTTCCTAATCAGAAAGCGCTTTGGGAAAGACCACCTGCCTACAAAGGGTACTTTTCCCTCATCCCAGTGGGGGTCTTACAGGCAGGTTTTAGTATGCAGTGAAAAATGAACAGAGCAAGAAGCCTGAAAGGAAAGCTTTATTTAAATGAAAGGCTGCAGTGTTATCTGAGGTGTTTTCAACAACACTAGGAGAGAAGACAAGACATTTTAAATTATTATTCCTGTTGTAGATAGCATGAATAAGTAACTTCATGGGAGCAAGTAGTAATAAGAAACTTGTCCTTTGTTTGGCTTTTTTAGTTTACTTTGGCAAATCTTGCCATATTTAAAAAGGGAAAAAGTCAAAAGATTATTAAACAGGGAAATAAAAGGTCACTATGCATATTTATTTAAAAAGAGAGTTTCTGAGTTATCACTAAGTGATCAGTTAAGAATGAATGCTGTGGTTTATAGAGGCCTTTAAATACAACCACATAAACTGTGATGTGATTTATTAAGGGAGGGAAGGCAATCATATCCGTGGCATGATGCAATGCAAAAGTACCTACCTTTTACATCAGGTCAGTCAAATGTTAAAAATCTCCAACGCGTGGCAAAGAGAAACATGGGGCAAACAGAAAACTCTTCCAAGCTTGAAGAAATGAAGGTAAGAGTGACCTGTCTTAGAGCTTCATCTAATATATTTTGATTGCTGTTAATATACAATAGGCTGTGGATCTTGCCCCATCTGCCTACAGACCTGAGAAGTATATAAGCATATACTGGAGAGCTTTTCTTTTTTTAAAAATCTACTAAAATGCTGTAATTCAAAGAATGAAATCTCATGAATCAGACATGGTCATGATGAATAAGGGGCTCTGAGTGCCTAGACCAATGAGTATCAGCACCAAAGCCATGGTGATACATGGGGAAACACCTCTCTGAGTCAGGAACATGTGCAGCTTTTTTTACTCCAACAAAAACAAAATAATTTAGGGATGAAGATTTCTTCCAACCCAAAGTGAATCCAAGCAAAATGTTGTCCAGAAAGGCAAAGAAGGTCTCTGCAGTCTGAATCTGCACAAGGCAGCTGCAAACAACATACACTAGTAGAACCAGGCAACATGCCATATGAAAGGCCAGCAAGAGACCTAGCAGCAAGCCCACATGCTGCCATTGCCAAAGTTCATCATAGAGGTTGACGTCTTTGCATCTCCCAGCTGCCACACATATCCTGCGTGTGTCCAGAGGTGATCATGGGTCATGTGCTACAGCCAAATGAGTGTAGGAGGGTGATGTAGTGACGCCATGATCAATGCCGCCAGCAGTAGGAGAGGACAGGTCCAAATTAATGTCATACACATGCACAAGCCAACTTGCTTTCTAATCTCTTTGCTATGTAGCAAAGACAAAATCTGCAACTAGGAAAAGACATCTTGTACACACATACGAGAAGTTTCTATGCTGCTACAGCAATGTTAGTATTCAAATGCTTGTTACCCATGGGACACCTCTCAGCAGTTCGGTGTCCAGGAATGCAAAATAAAGAAAGAAAACCGAACAAATTCTTATCAATACAGTATGTGAAAGGAACAAGACTCTGTCTCCATTTTTCTGTATTCAGGAAAAACAGGAGCACAGCAAAGTATGTGTTGTATCTTTAAAGGGCTCCAGATGTCCACATTTCTGATCACTTCTACATTACACATATTACTGAATCTCTTTGCCTCACTGGGTAAGCACCCAACTTCTAGAAGGCCTATTCCCTACCAAATCCAAATCCCAATCCCAAATCCTGTGTACTTTATCTGCGATACCTTAGCCTTGTGAATCTGAAGAATAAGATTAGAAATTTCATATTGATTTAAATGATCTTTATAAGAGCCACAATACATCTGTTCACATTACTGTAGAATGGAATTAGCTGCTTTATTTAACGACAACATGAACAAAGCTGGGAAAAGACTTCCAGTGAACTCTCACTGAATAAAAGGTATCCATAGCACTATGGGTAAATTCTGTTATGGCCACTTTACTAAAGTCCTTCCCTCCTAATTTACAGAACAGAGGTAGTATTTTAAATAAGTAGAATCCAGTTTGCTCTACAAAGATCCCAAAGTCCAGACTGGTGACAGAATTCTACTTCTTCTTGGGCACTTAAATACTAGTAGTTATCTAGTCAAATAAGTGTCATTTCTGGCACTTATGTGCAGATTCAGTCCTGTTACCCCTACACTATGGAACATGTAAGCATGCATGGTTCATAGGTTCATAGATTCATAGATGCTAGGGTCGGACGAGACCTCAACAGATCATCAAGTCCGCCCCCCTGCCTGGGCAGGAAAGTGTGCTGGGGTCAGATGTCCCCAGCCAGATGATGTCTAGCTTAAATCTGCTCTCTCAGTTTGTGACCATTGTTCCTTGTTACCCCAAGAGGGGCCATGGGGCAGACCATGCATGCCAAGTAGTCTATGTACTGCCTGGGTAGACTGTGGAGGCTCAGGGGCAGATACACACACTGACTCAGGATGTATAAGTATGTAGGACAAGAACATGTAGCCAAGCAGAAAACTATCGCTAGTGAGTATTGGACTCAGGAAAGAGGGCCCCTCCCCTGTTTTAGCTGAGGGGCTGGGCCACTTGCCCAGGAAGTGGAAGGCCTGGGTTCTATGCACCACTCTATTTGGCACTGGTAGTGAGGTGGCATAAGGCAGAAAATGTCTCCAGTTTGGGGTTGTGTACTCAATAAAGAGACTGACAAACTATAAAGAGTCCAGAAAAAGTATAATTGGAGATCTGGGAAACATTCTTTATGAAGTAATGTTGGAAAAACTGGCATCAGTCTACAGAAAAGAAGACTGAGGTGGGATTTGTTAATAGTCTTCAAATACTTTAGGGGTGGTTATAAACAGCATGAAGATAGACTATTCTTTGTAGCTGCAGAGCAGACACCAAGCAATAATCTTATATTGCAGAAAGGTTGGATATTAGAAAGAACTTTCTTACTGTGAAGGTGGTTAAACACTGAAAGAAGCTATGAGAGAGGTTATGAGATCTTCATCTTTTGCTGTTTTTAAGAGCAGGTTAGGCAAACACTTAGCTAGAACGCTTTAGTCAGGGATGACTCTGCCTTTGAGTGGGGATTTGGACTACATGACCACCTGTAGTCCGTTGCAGCTCTACCTTTCTATTCTTCTATGACTTCCTAGTACAGTGCTCTACTCACCATAACAGGGGTTAGGCATCACCCAATCCCCCTCTTTAGTGCTCACCCTAAGACAAGAGAGGAGAGATATATGGAACAGGAGAAAAGAGAACAAGCTAGAAGGTGTGTAACTTATTGATCTTGCTGCTGCCTGGATAAGATGGGCCCCTAGGCCAGAACCCTTTCTCCCCTTTCTCAGTGGGGAAGAAACTTGTCCCCTGCTCTACTTGCCATTTATTTTATCCAAAGACTGTTACATGCAAGAGAAAGTGGCCCCACTTCAAAAGGAGCCTTGGGTATAGGACCGCAAGAAGCTGAACCTATAGCTAAAGCACTATGCTGAAATATGAGGGAAATGAAGTTTCCATCTCCCTCTGGACTCTGGGTGAGTGTCCTCCACTTCCCCCTTGACCTCCCTCCTCCCCAGTTTTTTTTCCTAGACTTACACTGTACTACACAAATATGTACCCAGCCCGTGTGCAGCTAAGTGTTCACTCAGGCAACATACACATACACCTGTATATCCAAGGTGCAGGGTGAAATGCAAAAAACATCCAGAGATGCAGCTAGAAAACTATTATTGCAGGAGCTGACTGAAGTGACATTTTGCCGTGCAACTGGCCACAGAAAGCATTCTACAGTCTCACAGTAACAGCGCTTTAAAAAGCACCTGATCATGCAACAAATGAACCCTTATTACATAAGGGTACAGATGAATGTGCTCTAAAATGGAGCTCCTTCATTAACTTCTGTTAGTGTGCTCTGGGAGCCTATCCCCATTGCTGTCTTGAGGCTGAGGGTGGGGAAGAGATGTGAGGGAGTTCCATCTGGGGTTTGCCCAGCCTGCTCTGCAGTGTAGGACAGGTAGATTGGAGCTCCCCTAAGGTGGAGGACTCTAATCCACCCCCACCCCAAAGCAGGCTGGGCAAACCCCAGAATGGATCTCCCTCCCCTGCCCTCTTCTCTTCCCATCCTGAGACTGCACTGAAGCTGGGAGAGGCGGGGGCAGGGATAGGGGAAGAGGGTGAAGACAGCCTCTGTCACTTGATTTGCTCCAAAGTGGAGTTCAATTCTCCACCTTCCTAACCCAACAGCACATATCTGTTGGGTTGGGAGGGTTGATCTAACTCATGGCACTTTATGTGAAGCACCATGACTTAGACCAGGGAGCTGCACATCTGTCAGCACTCTCTGGCACACAAAGGGAATGTATTTCCTCCCTGGATGATGAGTATTGAAAAGCTGGATATAGACTGGGCTCTCTGAGTCTATAGCATGACAGCCAATCTTGAAAAGATTGATTCCTATGACTGCTCCCTCTCTGCTGAGTTGGTACAAATTTAAATAAACTCTTATCTCCCCTCCCATCCAAAGAGAGACAAGACTCTCATCATTTGTGGCATGGGGACTTTTTTCTTTATTTGAAAGGAAACTGAGACAACTTTGAAAGGAAAGGAAACCAGGACAGCTTTGAAATGAAACCAAGTACTATATAGTCACATCTACATGATGAACTTACTGTAGCACCCTCAAATGTGTCATGCTATTCCATGCAGGATGCTTTCTGAACCAGAAATAAAGTAGGCACATCTATTCAGAACAGCAGGTGAGTTAATTAGCATGGGAGTGAGCTAATTGGCACTTTCATTCATGAGTGCTAATTATTCTGTCTGCACTCCACACTGGGTGCATCTTCTTGTTCATTGATGTGCTTTTACTAATACACATTAAATTTAGTACCTCCATTGTGAGGTACTAGACAAAAGCATATTAGCCTATTTTAATGTGCAGTAGCGAAAGCACATTTTTTGTGATGCTTTAAAGTGCATTAAAATAGCACATTTATAGAGACACCCAGAAGCAGCTACATTGCTTTTTGTTCATGAGGAAACCTGTGCAGAGTAGCATAGTATATTTGAGGGCACCTTTGTCTTTCACAGTAAATTTACCATAGATTTCATAGATTTCATAGACATTAGGGCTGGAAGGGACCTCGGAAGAACATTGAGTCCAGCCCCCTGCCCAAAGGGCAGGAAGTCAGCCGGGTTCATAGGATCCCAGCAAGATGAGCATCCAGTTTGCTCTTGAAGGTGTTCAATGTGGGCGCTTGAACCACCTCCGGCGGCAGGCTGTTCCAGACCTTGGGGGCTCGGACAGTAAAGAAATTCTTCCTTATGTCCAGCCTGAAACGATCTTGAAGTAGTTTATGACCATTCGACCTAGT
>NW_005842255.1:1284846-1354011 GCF_000455745.1 Alligator sinensis
CAGCCTTGGCTTTCCTGGTCTGCTCCCTACAGGACCGGACCAGTGCAGAATAATCCTCCTTGGAGGTGACTCCCATCCTTCATCCTTTGTAGGCCTTTCTTTTTAGCCTCAGAAGGTCTGCTAGGTCCCTGGAGAACCAGGGGGGCTGCTGTGCCCTCTTGCTGCCTTTCCTCCGAGATGGAATAGACTTAGTTTGTGCATTGAGGATCGCTCCCTTGAGGAGCAACCACTCTTCTTGAACTCCCCTCTCCCCGTGGTCATGGTCCCTTAGGGCCTCACTGACAAGCCTCCTGAGCTTGTCAAAGTTGGCTTTCCTGAAGTCAAGGACTTCCGTGTTGCTGACTGACTTGCCAGCTTTTCGGCAGATGGTGAAGGTGATCAGCTCATGGTTGCTCTCACCCAGCTTCCCATCGATCACTAGGTCGCCGACTAGGTCATCCCCAGTAGCCAGCACCAGGTCGAGCAGCGCTTTGCCTCTCGTTGGCCCATAGACTTCTTGAGTCAGGTAGAGGTCATCCACGCACGAGAGGAAGCTTTGCGACCGCTCAGATTTTGCTGAGCGATCCTCCCACGAGATGTCCGGGTAATTGAAGTCACCCATGACAACCATGTAGGCGTGCCCCATTAGTTGCAAAGGATTGAACTTTTAACAGGTAGCTATGGGGGCTATTAATGCCATTGCATAAATTTCTAACCATTACAAATGGGCACCCACCATGGCAAGCAATGTTTTCCCATGTACAAGCCTGAACAGTCTATATCCATGAGGAAGTAGGGGTGACAGACATTCTCAGAAATGAAGCATTGCTCTTCTTGTTTGGCCATTAGTAATAGCTAAGAGACTACAAGAAATTCTAGGATGTGTTTTGTAAAAATATATCAAGTTTTTATTTTCTGTTGAGGAATAATGCCTCTTGAGTTCTTTAATCCATTCTCTTTGAGTAGCAGTGAACTTCTGTTCATAAATGAAACAGTACTCTTCCTCCACAAAACATTTTGCCAACCAAGCAGAATGAGTTGCTGCATCTAAAACAAGATAGGAACCTAACTAGTCCAATTCTTTTCTGGAACACTTTTCTTGGCATCTGGTTGAGGTGTCCTGTGGGCTATGCAATTTCTCCTTGAAGTGCTATAGTTCAGATTTTTCTGATACCAACAAGTGACTGAGGGCATCCATATTAACATGCTGCTTAGCTGCTTTACAAATGTTCATCAACACAAGGTCAAAGTAGTAGTTAGGCATCTGTCATGGTTTTCACACCATTATCTTGACTGACCAGTGAGTTGTGATCTGTCCAAATGCTAAGAGTCTTCTCATGGATGTATAAATTTGTCCATTTTTCATTATCCTTCATTTTATTGGACAAAAATATTTGTTCAAAATTTATCAGACAAAAAACCTGCATGAAGCATCACATGCCAGGATTAATTTATTTGCTCATGACCAAAATGAAAAAGTAAGTCCATGGGCCTGAGTTGCTTTTTGGATCCATGGAAAGCTCTCATTCCTTTCCATGCTCGAAGGAAAGAGAGGACCCTTCTTATGGAAGTAGTGCAAGGGATCTAAAAGTGCTGAAATATGAGGAAAAAACCTGTTAATTTAACATACCTAAGTGTGCTTATGGCTCAGTTATGTGTTGTGGGTCTGAGATACGCTCGATGGCCAGGACCTCGTTCGCCACCAGATGAATCCTGTCTTTATTTAGTCTGTAGCTTAAGGACACTGCATCACTACTAGTTACATTTAAAAGATGCATTTTCTTTTTTTTTACATGAAATTCCACTGCCTCCAAACTTTGAAGTCTCTTCTTTGGTATTGACAGATGTTCAGCATCAGTTCTGCTTGTGATCAGGATATTATCAGTTCTCACTATAACATACGGTATACCTCTCAACAAATTTTCCATGGCTCTCTGGAAAATTCAGGTTGTTGACAATATTTCATATGGCAATGTACCATAGTCTTGTAAGGCTTTGGGGGTGTTTAAAGTGGTAAACTTGTTACAAACCTGCTTCACCCAACTTCACCAGCAAATCCTCCATCTGTGGAATGAGGTCATTGTCTCACTTGGAGACATGATTCACTGTGACTTTATAATTCCGACAGATGTAGATGTTCTTGTCTGGTTTAATGATGAATGCTATAGATACAACCCATCCAGAAAACACAACTGGTAAAACAATGATGTCTTCTTCCAGCTTGTCAAATTAAACAACAGTCTATTCTCAGAGACTATAAAAACTGGTATTGTATTCAGATATTTTGTCTTGGCCCCATTCTCATATAATTATGAGCCATTACTACCTCAAAGGTCACTAGCCCTTCCTTAAAAATGGTGGAGTGTGGATCCATGATTTCCTCAAACTGCCAATGTTTTGCTAATATTTAATTGAAAGGTTTCTTCCCATTTTAGTTTTAGTTCTTGCAACTAGTCTCTGCTGAACAGATTCTTCCCAGATCTCTAGGACTGGTATTTCTTTTCTTTTGGCTTTTACATTTTATGGGGCTAAGCACGGAGCCTACCACCTCTGTGATCATTACTGTAGGTGATCAGTAGGGCTGTGCAAAATTTCACCCAGTGTTTTGTTTTGAAGCTGTTTCAATGCGTTTCGAGCTTGAAACAGTGAAATTGAAATGAAACAGCTTTGAAATGAAACAAGGGAACTTGAAATCTTTTGAAAGTTTCAAAACATTTCGAGTTTCAAAGCCAGGCTTACTGGCTTCAGTGCTGGCAGCTTGCAGCTCCTCTGATCCAGCAAGCAGATTGGGGGCTTGCCTGCACCCCTGAGAGAGCTGTGGGAGGTGTGCCAGAGTCCTCACAGGGGTGCGTGCCCCTGATCTGCCTGCCAGATGACAGACCAGAGCTGGGCACAGCCCACACCCAGCGCCGAGAGGATCGCTGCTGCCACTGGCCCCAGGTGGCAGCACACAGCTCTTGTTATCCCATGCACAGATCGGGGGCACACACCCCTGGGAGGACTCTGGCACAGCCCCTGCAGCCCTCCCAGGGGTGCTGGCAGGCCCCCAATCTGCACATGGGATGACAGGAGCTGGGTGCTGCTGCCTGAGACTGGCAGCAGCACTGATCTTCCCACCACCAGTCCAAGGTGGCAGCACCTGGCTCCTGTCATCTGGCAGGCAGATTGGGGGCATGCACCCTGGGAGGACTCCGGCATAGCCCCTGCAGCCTTCCCGGGGAGGTGAGTGAGCCCCCAATCTGCCTGCCTACTACATTTTATGATTCCGCATTATACCCTATGGGCGAAACAGTGAAACTGTCAAAACACCAAAACAGTTTCGATAAAATAAGAGTGTATAAAATAAATAAAATAATATTATTTTCATATAATATATGAAATATATAAATTATTGTATAAAATTTATTATATAAAAATATATGAAATATATAATATATAAAATAATTTCGAATAATAAAATTCGATAAAATAAAAGTAAGAGTGATTTCAAAATAAAAGAAAACTCAAAACGAAACACTGTTCCATCGAAACATTGAAACGGAAGTCGATGCAGAACGATGCTTTTTCGCACAGCCCTAGTGAACAGTGCTCACTAGTGGGCGCAATCCTCCTGCTTTGCATGGACTTTGCATACAGACACACTCACATACACATGCACACATGCATGCATGCACACATGCACACGCACATGCACACACACACTCACATTCATTAATTTATGTAGCAGAAGTCCTGGTTTCTTCTTCCATTGCTATTAATAATTAACTTGTTTGTCACTTAGTAGAGTTCTACTTTCTTCCCTTTCATAGAGTGAATAGTATGTATTTCTTCCTCTGTGCTTTCTTCCCCTTGAAGAGTAGCATAAAGGTACAGTCTAGTGCCCAAGCCACAAGGGTAGCAGCAACTTCCAGTTGTCACTGATCCAGTTTAGGTGTGGGGGGTTCAGCCCCCGAGGACATTTTCCCCAGATGGCCTGCCTTAGTTACACCACTGCCCTTGAAGTTAAAAAGCTCTCTCCTTTTTTATTGTCCTTTGGTCTTCTAAGATCTACTCTCTTTAAGTCTGAGAAACTGATTGCATTTTCTGGTTAAAAGTCTAATCTTGAGATATCAATGTTAAAAAAAAAAAAGATGAAAAATGTGCTCTTCCACAATGGCAATAACTCCCATGAAGCCTAGACCTTCCAACTCACTTTGCGTTTTGTTAACTAAATCACCTTTCTTCTCCCTAAATCGAAGTGCAGATCTTGTACATTTTTTACTACTGCTTCTGCTGCTCTTTACCACTTTAGATTGGGCGAAGTTCCATTTTGCCTGAAATTGCCTCTGAATTCCATCATTATTAACACTGAAAACCAATTCTTCCTGCAGCATATCCTCTCGGCCTTTTCCAAAACTTTTTTCCTAGGCCTGCCACATATGGTACAGTTTCACCTTGCCTTCTCATGCTATTGTGAAACTTGAAACGTTTTACACTAATAGGTGGCTTTGGTGCTGTTAAGATCTGTTCTGTTTCTTCTGTGCATTTACCTCCCAGTTTCTGATGTCGTAGTACACTCAAGAGAAATTAATTTTACTGCCACCAACAGTGTGGAAAACAGGTTCTGTTTATCATTATCTATAATTTCATTTTGAATAAAATGTTGGTCAATCTTTCAATATATTCTGCCATTCCTCATTTTCTGCATTAATTTATTTTTCCCTCATAAATTGCTGACATTTTTACACCCTTCTCAGCATTAGTTTTGTTAAGAAGTCACTCATTAAGCAAAAAACCTGTTGATTCACAGTACCACAGACTGAAAATGAATTCTTTTTAAATTGTATCAGAGATAGGCAAGGCAGGGTAAAAACCAGCTGCTTAATAAACAAGGAGTGAGGGAGGGGTGGAGCATAAACTGTAATCCTGCAAACTCCTTTCCCCCTCAGCTGACAACCTTACAATAACCCGTTAGGACTGAATAACTTATTCATTCTTTATATTTTCCACTGTTTCCTGTGGTTTCTGAAATTATAACACACAATATTTGTTATTGTGTTTTTGCTTCCCCAAATCACAGTTGAAATTTGTTGAAAATTGTCTGATTTATCTTTGTAGATAGAAATGTCACAATATAAATGTCACAAATAAAAGAAAAAGCTCTAAATCTCCAGATTTTCATATCATCCTTCCTCTGATATTCTGAAGTGAACCTTTCAGTGACAGAGCATGTTATTATACTGCATATAGAAGGCTAAATTAATAATTTAAAAGTATCCATGTTAAATTTCTGTCTTTATAGAAACCTTTGGAAAAACTATTTGTTTATGGATAATAACTGCTCTGAAAGCAATAGTACCATGTTCATTGGATGCTGAAGCATTTTTAATTTTGTTTTCAATGATTTTTTTTAATACTCATGAAACATGTTTATTAAGATTTCTGGAGCCTGAAGTTGTATACATAATAGGTATAGCAAGGGCAACCACAAAGATAAGAAAGGAGTTAAAGATTTTTAGCCTGTCTTGTACCTGTTTGAAGACACAAGTCTCCCCACCCCTTATTTTTGGAACTGAGTAGTTTTACTAAATCAGAAAATACAGAACCTTTTGCATCACATACATGGACCTTTTACTTAATATCAGCACATTTTGAAAGGATTAACAAATGCCACCCAAGAATAAATTTGACTCTGTTAAATCCTTCATTTGACTCCTCCTTCATTCTTGATCAAAGTCTCCTTTAACACAGGAAGCTGATCACAGTGACATTTAAGCACTACTTCCAACATCAAAGCCCTCATTCAAAGTGGAATGCAGCTAGGGATGCAGGATCAGATTATGGCTAGGCAAAACTGGCACATGAAGAACCTAGTTGAATAAGGCCAAGACCCAAAAAAGGTCTTAGGTGCTTGCACTCAGCTGGGGCACTCCAGCACCCTCTCGCCTGCTGCAGCAAGAGCAAAAGGAGAGGTGAGACAGCAGCAAGTCAGGAGCCCGTGGGCCACAAGCTAACCTTTTTGGGAGCTCATACTGCCCACAGGCTGTCACTTGGACAGCTCTGCTTTAAGCCATACAAACTAAGAGGAATAAAAGATGCCCCTCAGCAACATACATTTAAAAAATGCAACATGTGCAGAGTCTCTTGAGCCAATGAAGCATCAAGCATCAGCCATGCATAAACACACAGGGATAAAAAATACTGAGCTGTATTCTTGAAGATGAAAAGGGTAAGGACACTTGGACTAAATCATGTTTCACTTTATCTCACTTTCTACACAAGTGATGCATAAATGGCCACCTAACTGCAATTTTGGCACTTTAGCATGGTTTGGGACATTATTTCATGCTGTGGTGAAATAGTCATTCTGTGTGTGCACCAGCTGGAAGTAAAGGTGGAGGGGGATGAGGGTCCTTCGAGCTAGCAATTCAGAAAGATACCTAAGGAACAGGAGATTCTCAGGCCCCTCTCACCCATTGGGGGTTTGAACCTGCCTTGCTTCTTCTCAGGAGAGTGATGGGGCCACCCTGGCTAGCCCTAGACTTGACTAGGTCTTGACTAGACATTGCTCTGACTGATCACCATCTCTGCCTCTTCCCACCCTCCATTTTCAAGGGGATGCAGGACACATTATAATTACCAGTTACTGGATAAAAAGGATAAAGACCATTGGGAAAATTCCCACCACAATGGGAACAAGAACCCATGTGGCTCTTCTATTTAGAACAACAGCCATCTCACTGGCCATACATCCTCTAGCTCTCATAGTTCCTGGCTCCACATAACTCCATCTCTTGGCTACCACATAGGCCAGGTTCAAGGAGAAAGGTGGAGAAGGGCTTCAAATAAATATCTAGCCTATAGCCTAGTCTCAGCACTGTGCTGACAAGCCAAGAGTACATATTCAAACCTCCTGTGGGTGAGAATACTGTAGGAGCTGTACCTTCAGTTCTCTGGGCATGTGCTAATTACTGGGATGCTTACATGGCTTTATGTGCATACCTGGGCATTTTTCAGCCTGGCTGAAGCACATCCCTGCTGATCATGTTCAGTGGCCATGTGTGGACTTGTGCACCTGTAGCTGAATCTCAAGCTGTGTGCAAGTCACAAAAATTCCAGTTACATGGCTGTATTTTTTTCATTTGCACATATAAAGTAAAATAGGATTTGTCCCTGTATGTTTAAAGTAGGAAGTGTCTGGTTAGGCTACTGCTTCAAAAGCTGGGGGTCAAAAATTACTTCCAGCAAATGAAAAGTATCACTAGAACTAGTGTAGTATGTCAAATGGGGCACTGATTGACTTGACAGGGGAACAAGGTTTCCAAAATATGTAACTGGAGCTAATGCACAGAGGCAATTATTATATTTTATCTTAAAGTTTTTGTATATCACTATAGTATCTCAATGCTTAGGCACCCCATGATTTCAGTGGCACTTAGGTACCTACATTTAACTGTGCCTGAGTTCTTTCCATGTAAATCAATGACAATCATGACATCCCTAGTAGATTTCATGGCACTTCTTTACTGGAGTAAAGCCTCTTCCTTAGTGATTTAGGGTTGTTTTGAGTTGTGTTTTTTAATTATAATAATACATCTTTATTGTGTTTTTAAATAAAGGTTGGTTGGGTAAGAGTAAGTCAATGTCAAGAGCCAAAGGAGGATCCAGGGTTCAACATGCAATTGCACATGCTTCACATGAACAAGATTACAGAAAATGCATCTTACATTCTCCTCTCAGCCCATAAATCTGGCAGTAGCCTGTGTTTTCTATTAATTATGGTCCTTTGGGAAAATCTATACAGC
This sequence comes from Alligator sinensis, assembly GCF_000455745.1. Lineage (NCBI taxonomy): Eukaryota > Metazoa > Chordata > Crocodylia > Alligatoridae > Alligator > Alligator sinensis. The sequence continues at coordinate 1,292,610 of NW_005842255.1, forward strand.
CTAGAAAGGAAAGGGTTTAAAAGTCTGTAAAATCTCCCAATATCATTTATCTGCTTGTTATTTCTCTTTGAATTATAACAGTGCACTGAGAAATTCAAGATGTCTGTGGCTTTGGCCCAGATACACACAAAGGACTTAAGTGGCTGAAGTGGGACTCAGGGGGAATTTGGTTACTGAAGACCAAAAGTGCAGTCTTCAAAACTATCTGGAGAAGGATACATGTTTTGCCAGTAAATTTCTCTAAGGGCCAAAAGTTCCATTTTTGCACACGTGTAGAGGCATCTCCATCTTACCAGTGCAATTTACCTGTCTCACAACTAAGCACTGTTAGAATCGACAAATTAGTTATTCACCTGCCTATACTTCCTGATGGGCCTAATCTGGTAGGTAGTATCAGAGTATTTCCTAAGGAATTCAACAGCTGAATTTGATTGAAGGATTGAAGATAATTAAAAAGTGACTAAATTGTTTTTGGTGGTGGTCAATGAAGTTTCAAGGCTAGTATTTGGCATATGACAAATCAGACAAAAGGGAATGCATGAAATCCTTCTCTTCAAGGCCCAATTAATATCCTGCCTGAGTGTCAGATGACTTGACAATCAGCATAGGGAGCACAGATGTGCCATTTCTGGTGTATTTTTACATTTCAACATGCCATTTTCCTTTGCGTTAGTCCGGAAATGGCCAGTGACAAATGGCAGGGCATGTAACTACATAAAAAGGGCAAATATTTTAGAATAAATAATTTACTAAACATATATTATCTCTTTTCCTACTTGTAACTTCACTCCAGTGACTATGTTATGTTAATTATGCAGCAAGATGTTTCTATGTGTATTTCTGTAGTTTCTTCAAGAGCATCTCATTCTGTTCATTAGTGTTCATGGAAAAGAGTTGTTTTGATTAGGCACAGTGATCATGTGATACTTGCAAATCTTTGCAATTATGCATTTGACATGTGCTTAGCTCAAGTATTCTTCAAGATTTGCTTAAAACTCATTGGTTCAGCAAACATCTCTGAAAACAGCTGTCTGATTTACCACCTACCATGGCTACATGGGGCTAGAACTTCAGCTATGGCATAGCTACACTTCTCAACCATCTTCTCTTTCTTCCTCTAACCACATCCTGCCTCCTCTTTTCCAGTGGTAACATGGAAAGGAGTAGAATAAGAACATTCTTGCATGGTGCACACAGATGGTAAGCTGCGTTAGTCTGAAGTCAGGCAGGATGGCACCTTAGAAGCCAAACTGGTACGAGACAAGCATGAGTTTTTGTAGGCAACAACCAACTTTATCAGATGTTGTGAAAGGTCTGCATACTGATGATCCTTCTCATCTATGGAAATATGATGTAGGGTCAGTTCATGCTGACAATGTGGTGTAAAGTGCCAGACCCTCTGACCTCAGTTACGTGGTCAAGCATTCATTCCCTTTGGTTTTAAATCTTTACTTAAAAGAACAAGAGAACCTTAGTAGTCTATTTTCCGATTCTGTTATGTATCATTCTGTATCTACAACCAGATACGAATAATATTATTGGTGTTTTATGTTAAATTCACCCTTTGGGATTTTTTGTTTATTTTGTTTCTTTGTCTAACATTTGGATTAAAAATGAAGAGGAAAATCTTGGATGGAATTTTTAAAACAATAAGTGTCCTCCACCCTTATTACAACATTATTCTTGTTTAGCCAAACTCTTTTCTGTAACAAATGATCTGATAATAGAAGCTAATGAGGAAAAGGCTGATCAGCTACCCTGCTAAAAGAAAGAGCTGGGTAGGAGATTTGGGGATGGAGGGTGGGAGACAGAGAAAAGGGCAGAGAGGAAGGAATGAGAAATTAAAGGAAAGGACTTTTTGTGCGTAAAGCTAACAGATGAAAAAAAGTTACTTAAATGCTTGAAAGAGAGCGTGACTTAAACAAAACATAGGCCTTATAATGACTTTACTGCTTAGGGGTAAAGTTCACAGGCTGTAAATAATAAAGCATATGGGAAAGGCAAGCAGAAAAGGCTTGAATAGTAGATAAAAAATACAGACTCACCAGTAGTCCTGACAATAAAAGAGCCATATGTTGAAACATTTTTAAAGTAAAACGTGACCATAATTTATATCTTAACCTGCTGAGGTGCATTAACTGGGAAGAAGACATGAGAAGGATACAATAGTTTCAGGAAGCATTCAAAGACATGGCTTTTTCCAAGGTTTATGGCTGAGTTTTATAGCTAAAACAGTTTGCTGTCTGCCATAGGTAAGCCATTCGTGTTTTATTTCTTTCTAGCGCTAAGTGGCTTGCTATAGAGGCCCCTTGCGGTGGCACAGCTTTCAAAAAAAGGTTGACAAAAAAAACTTCATCTGTCCTCTGAAGTCTAAATAATTGCATTTGCTGACCAGCAGCCAGGCATATTAGAGCACAAGTGCTCTTCAACAACTTCCAAGACAACTGGAAACAAGATATGTATGTGATAGTTTTAGGACATTGTTGAAATACAGTTCCTCCTCTCAAAATGAGTTCATGGAATCTAAATCCAAAGCCAAAACATTAATATAATATGCTTCACATTTCTTTTTCTTCTATGTTTTAAATATCTCTTTGCCCATTTTTAAGGAGCAGACAAAAATAGGATGAACTCATTACATCAGGCCTGCTTTCAAGTACTGACAAAGGCCGCTTCAGCTAGCTAACATCACCACCATTAGTGCAGTGATATTGTGCAATCCAGCTATTGGAAAAGTCACATCCAAGTCACATCTTATCCGTAACAGAAGAAATCTGTTGATTAGTATCTAAAACAGGAATATCCATGGAACAACATCACCTAAAATGAAGAATTTTATTTATAAGCAAGATCTTCCTCATCAGTTCAAGCAAAGAAATAATCAAACAGCTCATTTTCTGAATACAAAAAAATCAAAACAGAAATTCTTGAACAATAAAAAGTAACTTGTGTTTCTAGGCCTACAAAATCTTGTGCTCTAGAAATTGTATCAATTTAAGGTGTTTAGAAAGGTGCATTTCCCCTTTTTTCCAAAACTGTTAATTTTTTCAATATTTTTTTATAAAAAACATTATAAAAATATGATTGCAATGGTTTGCTTACTCAGAGTGTTTCAAAATGGAATAACATAGAAACAGTTCAAATTTCCCTCCCAAATTCTACTCTGTTCTAAGAATAATCATAAGAAAATTCACACAGAGGGAGCTTTTCCAGAAGGCAAGAAAAAAAAGGGAGACATAGGAAGCTTATAATGGTGTGACGGGCTAGCTGGCAGTGACCTAGCCCAGGGGTTTTGAAAGGGCAAAAGATGATTAGAGGACTTGGGATTCCCTTTCCTCACCAATCAGGTCCCAGAGACTCACCCCTCATGTCCCCTGATTGGCCCCTTGGGTCACCTGGAGGGGGATAAAAGGGGCAGCACAGCTGACACAGGGAAGAGACTAGTGAGGGACCAGGAGGAAGGAGCTTCAAAGAGCTGGCAAGAGCTGAGCCAACAGGGGAGGAGCAGTTGCCCCAGAAAAGCCTGAAGGAGCAGGACTTTCAGGCAGCACTGGGGTCCTCAGCAGCACGGCGTGTGGCCAGCAGAAGAGGGTTCCTGCTGGGCTCCAGGATCCCCTACGAGAGGCTGTGGCCAGCAGGAGAGGCTTCCCACTTCAGCAAGATCTGAGCAGTGACCTGAGGGGTTCCCAGCTCGGCTTCCAGCTCCCCCAGTGAGAGACCAGGCAGCTCGACATGAGGCCAGGGCTCCAGGAAGGTCAAGACCCCTAGCAGCTTGCAACAACACCAGCACTGGTGACTGTGTGGCAGTGTCCTGCCTACCACATGGGTGATCCAAGTTTAAGTCCCAGCTTTGGTGACTTGGGGTGAGTGAGCTAACAAGGAGAAATTCTTCTTGCAGTGGCCATTGTGGTTTCCCCCCTTCTCCCCTTCCAGGTACCTAGGCCTTATATTTCTTTGACATTTTGTGCCTTTTTATATTTCCCCAACCAGTATAGTTTGCTCTGCTGTTTGTGTTTTATATTTTGTTAACCCTGTCTTTTGTCAATGATTGTAAGTGTCTAACCTCTGTTGAATCCTGCCCCCCTGGGGCATTGTAGTGTCCACTATACTCCCTGATTATGCCTGTTATGTTCCCAGTATTGTTCCCTCATTAAAAGGTATATGGTTAAGTCTCCTGTGGTGGTCTGGCTCTGCTCTATAGGGGGAGGAGAGTCCCTACACCTCCTACAGCGCTTGTGCATCTGCTTTGATCCCTTCAATTGGAGAGGGGGTACCTTTTGGAGTACCGCCCAGGTTACAATGGCAACTAGTTTGATGTAAAATTGCAGTTCATTTTATACATGGCTGCTTCTGATGTCCTTTATAGGGAATCAAAACAGGTAAGGGACTTCTTACTTCAAGTAACTTTAGTTTAGTTTTAGTTTAAATGTTATAGGTCAGCATGCTTTGGAGTTGAATAAGCAGAACTGAAATGTCAGCTTTCTGCATATACTATGTATTTAATAATTATATCTATTGATCAGAATACACAAGAGAATGAAACAGACACAGGAATGGATTTTAAAGCAGAAGCTCACAGCCATATATATCAAACTGAGATGTGGTATCAAGTGGAGCTCCACATGGGTCTGTTCTTGATCCAGTACTCTTCAATATCTTCGTTAATGGCTTAATAACGAAGTGGAGTGCACACTTAATAAATTGGCCAATGCCACCAAGCTGGGTAGGGAAACATACACTTTAGACAACAAGACCAGGATTCAAATTGACCTTCAGAAACTGGAACTGGTCTGAAATAAATAGGATGAAATTCACTGAAGGCAACTTCAAATAACTGCACTTAGGAAGGAACAAGCACATATACAAGAACAAAATGAGAAATGACTGGTTATGCTGCAACACTGCAGGAAAGGATCTGGAGACTATTCTGACATTTTCCTCCTCTTCTGTTCATTTGGAAGTCAAATGTAATTTCAAACCCTCTCTAGATGAGGCAGGCCTAGGACCTACAGCATTTTTTTTTTTTCTGCCCAACTCTCACAAAACAAAAATAGTGAAAAAAATTCCTATTTTTCCTTCCAAATTTTCCTTTTCAGCCTTGCTCGAAGAGTGAGCCCTATCCACTCCTGGCCACAGTCTCTTGATATCCCGGGAGTCTGTAATGTTTCCCGAAGATGTTTCCCAAAGAATCCCTTGATGCAACTAGGGTGCCCATTTCCTTCTTTGGCAAGTACGTCCAGTCCTTTGGTGTGTAAACCTCTACTATTTCTGCCAACTGCCACTCCTCTCCTTACGTCCACACCTTCAGCAGTAGTATAGGTCTTCTGAGAAGTTATAATAGGCCATTCTTTATCTCTTCCTCAATGAGCCCTGACACCTGCAGAGAGAGTACCTTCTTGGGATGTGACAAAAAAGGTGCTGTTGATTCAGAAAGTTTATCCCTTGCTTCTAGCATCTCCACTTACCTGTCGAGAGTGCTGACAGAAGTAACAATTGAAACTTTTTCAAACACCATTAAATGCTTAAAAGGCAGACTGTGCAAACATATGTGCTCCTATAGGGGACCCATAGGACATCCAGAATGCCACAGTGCTGCACCTTCCCCTCCCCTCTCCATGGCAGAGGAAGGGGGAGCAGGATGGATAATTTGGCAGGCTGACAGTCTGGCAAGCTAACATTTCTGTTACACTTGGAAATGTTTCAAGTTACTTCTGTCCACACCTTGATTTTTGCTGTTTCACATACAGAACATCATTCTGACCTCTAGGCCCTTCTGCCAGAAGACTGGTTTCCTCTCTTTCCTAAGCTGAGCTTCCTTTTCTGGTCAGGAGGGTCTAGTTGACAACCTAAGCAGAATCCTATTTCACTTTACGTGCCCCAATGGCAGTTATCCATCTGTGTAACTGCTGTTTTTGGCTCTTATGCACAGTTTGCAATCCTACTCCATGTGCAGTGTGGATGTGTAAGGCTGCACTCTGACAGAGCAGGTACATGGCTCTGTACACTCCTGTGCTGGGTGAGGGGCTGTCACAAATTGGGCCAGGCAAAAGCACATACTAGTGGGTTTGAGAAACAGGGCATATGTCTGTTTGATCCCAGTAACCTAGTATATAAGGTACTTGTCCATGAAGTGGGATATGACCCCACCGCCAGTCCTGAAAGTGTTTAAAATTATATACTTCTGCCTTCCAACCACAGTGAGCTAATCACCAGGCTACCATCTAGGCATTGCCCATTTTGTTATCCAGTCCTTCTAGTGAGCTGAGGATTAGAACACTAAACCCTAAGGAAAACCGGAGAGGTGCAGGGTCAAGCTTCTTCCAGGGGAAGGAGCCCGACACCTGTATCTCCCTCTTCCTGGATGAGTGCTCTAAGCTTCTGGGTTAAAACATAAGAGGGCCATCTTCCTCCTGGGTTTTGCCAAGCCAGATATAGGGAACTTATTCTCAGATGTGCATATGGAACTATGGGCCTGCCAACCTGAGCGTGGCATACTGCATATGCTCAGTAGCCATCCATGCTGTATCCATACTGTATGTGGAGCAGAACTGAAAATTGTGCAAATTACCATTTGTGTGCCTAACATGGAATGGGATTTGGCCCTCTTGACTAACTTCTGTTGTCCCTTTTCTCTAAGAAAATCCTCTGCTACATTCATCCCTTCACGGAGAAGACAGACTGCTACCTGCTGTGGGAGATGTCCACCCATAGCTGAGATCCTGATCCTTACCTGTCTACATCTCTTTACATTCCACCTCTAGGCCAGGCCAGGCCAGGCCACCATGATGAGGGAGAAATCAACTTTCCCTCCTCCTCAAAGCCCAGTCAGTTTTTAGAAGAGAAAGATGAAAAATTCCTCCTTATCCATTTATTTCCTTACCCAGTCACAATTTCAACACCCATTTTGGGAGAAACTCTAAATTAATCAAATTTCCTTACCTTTCCCTTCTCTTAGGGCCCCAAGGAGTATTTATTTCTCATCAAGTAAATCAATCATCCACTGCTGCACTGAGGCATTGGGGAGCATTATGTGCTGACATGGAATCACGACTTTATGTCCTTAGATATGAAGTCACTAGTACAGGCTTCTAATTAAATCACGCATTCTTATGAGATTCATCTTCTTTGTCATGTCTCCAATCCAGTCTTTCTGTATGGCCCATTTCCAATATTCTGCACAGGCCACTGCTTCTGGTGTCAGTGTTGTCAGATCTTGTGGGGTGCATGGTGGTGATACAGGGCATCTCAGGAGATGATCCATGGTTTGTTTTTCCTGACAAACACATTATACAGTTGTATAGAGGCCCCGTGATTTCATGAGAAAGTTGCATCTTCCAAGACCCACTTTCAATCTGTTCAGGATCTGCCATGTATGCCATTTGTAGTTGGAGCCTAATGCTAACTCCTTACTCGGGGTAATTCCTCACCAGCTTTATTCAACAGCTTTGATGCCTAGTTTCTCCAGTTTTTTTGGCAGAGGGTAGTTCTGGCTAATTCTGGTGATGTGGTCAATAGTGTGGTTGAGGACAAAAAGCTATTTCTCAATGAGAGATGATAGTGCACTAGTAGATTTGCATATAGTGGGTGAGGGTCATCTACCTACCAGTCAATGTTATCTGCTACTTTCCTCCTGATGTAAGGGGATACTGTGCTGCATAATGCGTGTAGGTAGGGAACAGGAGTGGGTTTTAGACAGTGTGTTATAATTCTGCATGTATTACTTAGGTCAGCATCAATCTGTTTACTTGACTTGAGTTTTCTACAGGTGGTGCAGGCATATTCAGCCACAGAGGAACAAAGTGCTAAGGCAGTAGTATGTAGGATGGATGGATGTGATCCCCACTTGGAATTCTTATGAGATAAAACTTCAGTTACATAAAAACAATTTTTTTTTTATAAGACAAGTATCCCCAGAAAATTTGATATGGAACTGTTGGTGTTATTCTTTTGATACTTTTATGAGTTGACCATCTTACTGCTTTAGGATATCCGAGGATATTTGTGAAGAACGGTGGTGTAAATTGGCACCATACCAGAGGAGCCAAGCCATTTTCTACAAAAATGACAGCATGTCTTATTACTGTTAAAAAAATTAAAGCCCATTTCATGGGATATAGTAAATGAAAAAATTTGTGTGCAATTCTTATGACCATGCGCTAGTTCATGAAATTATATTTTTTCAAATACGTCTGGGAAAACAAAACTCTTCAGGATACTGATCTCAAATTATTTTTTAACATCAGAGTCAGTAGTTAAAAGCTACAGCTTTAGCACCTCAGAGACTGAATGCACAAGAGAAATTAATTTATGACTATATAACCTGAAATATAAGCCAGACTCATTCCAACCACATCTGCACACCAAATGAAAATGTGATGCATTTCAACACCTTGATCATAAGAATGCATCTTAAAATGAATCTGAATAAGGTTTAACTGAAGGTTTATTCCTAGCTAACTCATTTTCTGTTGACATTAAAGCATCCCCTTAAGATGTACATTTCAGGTTTCAGAGTTAAGATTCCATCATTCTTTTCCAACTGAACCCTGACTGCTAAGTGTGACATTATATGTTCTCAAAAGTTTTCATTCTTCTTTGAATTTAAGCAAAACACATGCATATAAATTTCATACGACATATGACATTAGTTTTTCTAATATTTATCATATGTTTAAACTTTTACAGTAAAAGCAATACCAGAAGCATGGGATAAACATTATTTAAATAAACTTCAAAACATTCCTCTAGGGCAACTACGTATGATTAGAACCATTGGTGAATCATTTGACACACAGATATATTAAGAGATTTGATCAAGTTCACAAAGAAAACCAACAGCAACATTGGGAAAAGAACCAGGAGGCCTAATTCTCAAACACGATGCCAAAATTCATGTCCATCTTTGCTGGGGCAGCAGGGGTGGTGATAAAGGAAATATATAAGCTCCAAATTTCCTGGCGACTCTATGGCCACATACAGACATTCAAAAAGCCCAAGACAGATGCAATCTATGTTTCATACTTTAAGTACCTTAGGTTAGTTCAGGAGTGAACAGAACAGAAAATTTAACTTTCTGTGGGGTGGGGGACATGTAGGCTGCCTGCACTGGCTGAGGCCAGTAGGCTGGGGGCATTCTTGCATGCTCTCCAGAATGTCCCACTGGCTCTCCAGGGTACTGGAGACTCCCAAGCACAGCCAAAGGGGACGGCCACCTCCCCTACTCCCGCTGCTCTGTCAGTCAGAAGAATCACAGAGAATCACAGAGAAGCAGGGCTGAAAGGGACCTCCAGAGTTCGTCGAGTCCAACCCGCTGCCTGAGGCAGGTTTAGCCCTATCCAAAACATCCCGTACAAAACCAGAACCTATACTCTAAATAAGGCTGCCCTTATCCCTTATTCTTTTCCCTGTCTAATGTCCTTAAGGAGTATTGAATTATTCCTTTGTCTATGGTAAACTGAATGTCACCGCTCATTGCTACAGTATTAACATTTTCTCAGATCAGTGGTTTCATGAGTCATTAATTATTTGTAATGATGCTGATGAAATTAGAGTTGACTGAACACCTCCAAGAAAGAGCATTCTGCTTGGCAGTAAAGATGAAGCTTACAGAATGCCCTTTTTGATTATGTTATGATTATGATCCAGGAGATGAGACTCATGAATCTCCTAGGAGGCCCCTTCCAGTTCTATATCCCTGAGAAAACAGGTAACTTGAAGAAAGGGTCACACCAGTCAAAAGTGAACAGATATCTACATGGCTTCATATAGCTTGCTACTATTAAATAGTTATTGTAGACTGCATTTTATATGCTGTAGATCAAAAGGAAACTGGAAATACTTTGCTTTCTTGAAACAACGGTCCCGAAAAAATGCCAAGGAACTGTCAAGGATAGTAGCTCTATTAATGCATTTTCCAAGGAAAGTATCATATTCAAAGAGTGTAATACAAAAAGAGTAAAACGTGTTTTTTTATAGTTCCCAATAAAGTAAACTTCCAAAAAAAATTTCCATTACAAATGCATCTATTATTGTTATTTTCTTCGATTTAAAATATCTAATCAGCAAAAAAATAAGTTTCAGTACACAACCAAGTAGCTGAATTCACAAGCTAATGAACAAGGGCAACAAAAATCTTGACTGTTATTTAAGGGGACCACAGCTAACTGTAGGTGCCTGTTCTATGGGGATACTTGGCCTGTGACACATATACAGTATGAGATCCTCAAGATACAAATTTTATGAAAAGATCTGTTTCCTACTGGAGTATGTGAGAACATATTAATTAATTATACTCAGGAAGATAATTATACTCCAGTAAATTAGCAAATGCATTTTTAAAACCAGCTACACTACTCCCTCTTCTTTATAAAGGAACCTCATTATGTAATAGATGACCAAAATCTTAGAAATGCAAAGCATGGTGCTGATAGACAGTTTTTCAGTCCAGTACTCTTCTGGAACCTGAATGATACTTGTATAAGTAGTAAGAATATATTCCAGATATACTATTCAACTGGGTCTAGAAGCTTTTCCAAGTGTCTGCATCTCTGTCCCAATACAAAGCAATTTGCAGGACCATGGATATAGGGTTAGGGTATCATCATTCATATTTTATTTAGCCTGTATTTTACTTTATTGCAAATTGCAAATGTTCCAGGGAACGAACATTTGCATTTTTACAGTGTCCAACATAACAGAGCCTCAATCCTGATTGGATCTGTTGACCTACTTGCTACTCAAAGTACAATAAAATAATAATAATTGAAAACACAAGTTGGAAAGATCATATTTAAATATTTATTGTAGCTCTGGGAGAACAAGATACTCTGTTCATAGGTTCTGGTTTGTATTATGTATTAATTTATTAACTATGGATCAAATGTGCACTGCAGTTTATTCTATAGAATCTCACTAGCTTGCATTGAATGAGGTTATGAGGTCTTGTGTTATATAAATCTGGGGGGTGGGGATTTGGATCTATATATTTAAAAGTTAATCCAAATTAATCTTAACCTACAATGTAAGCAAATTAAATCTATGAGCCAAATTCTGTTCCCAGTTCCATGCATATGAACTAGAATCCAGAGGAGTTGCCCAAGAGTAAGAAAGGCTTATCTTACTTTATGCATCCTCACATCCAGTTTTATGTAGCCATCTCCAGAGTAAAGTGTATTGTGTCACATAGGAAGATAGGCCATCTTCCTCCCCGTGCAGCCAAGGATGAGCTTAGCACAGCTTTTTAACTAAACAATGTCTGATATGAAATTCAAGACGTTTTGCGCAACTTTAATATACTGCTAATGTGTATGTGAAGAATGCAATTCAGTTAAAGAGTTAAGAGACAAAATCAGGAAATGCTCTTCATTCTCTGTCCACTAGGCACATTGTTATAGCTAGAGACTAATGTTACTCTGCACTTGACTCACCTCCTTAATAAAGCACAATAAAGGTGGCTATACTAATACTGAAACAAACAGCACCATCTACTGATTAACTAATTTATTATCAGAAGATCTCAAGAACATTCTGGGACAACTGGCTAAAGGGACATTCTCTTTAACAGGAGGTTTTTTTAGAAATGTTTATGGATGAGATGATAGAAGAGAAACTAAAGTACTGCTCAGTGCATAGCCATGAAAGCTGGATGGTGCCAATTACAAGAAAAGCAAACGTTGATCATAGGGATGAGCTGTGCACAAGAGAACAGAACAGGCTAGACATTGTTAAGCAAGACAGGCGTATTAACTCGATTGACAGAATTATCATATATACCTTAAAGCCAGTGGAAAGAATAGGAAATATAAAATGTTACAAGATGATGTATTCACGCCTGGCTGAAAGTGATAAATCAAGAAACTTTATAGTTAAGGCTGCTTCTTGATGCTTGAAGTGGGATAGTTCAGTGCATCAAATGTCAGCAACAAGCCAAAAACCAGGAAAGTCTGTCTCCAAGTGTCAAAGGATTAACTTTTCTCTGTTCTTCCAAATTACTGAAGCATGCATTTGCAAAACTCTGATATTAGTGTAAACTTGAAGTCTAAAACAATGAGGTGAACTAAGGAGATGGCAGACAGAAGAATTAACTGAATTCTATTGTTATTCTTTCTTGTTTTACTTCCATGTTTATCATCTGGAGAAATAGCTACCAGCTCCCCTTCAGGTATATGGCTTAGTCATGTAGAACCAGTTTTTACCTCGATCCAGTGCTAGACGTGCAATTGGAAAGGGCTCAGAGAACCTTTCGTACCACTTGTGCCACACTGCAAGTGCTAAGCATAACTACAGTGCCTGAATTCTCCTGAGTGGCCCCTTTTTCGTGTCAAGTACATTGGTGACTTGAAGAATGCTAAATCCATTGGAGAGGAGACCCAAAGCATCAATTTCTTAGAGTGATATCTTTTAGTGGACCAACTCTGTAGATGGTATAAAGTTAGATAAGCTTTCAAATGTAAGACATTCTGTTGGGTCTCTGATTTCAGGAAACAAGGTACAGCAAGTGATGCACAGCATAGGGGAGAGGCTGAGAGAAATTCTGAGGGGCAGCAGACACGCAGGTAGCAGATTACCAACAGAGGCCTATTAAAAGTGGGGAAAGGAAGTCAATCCCACCTTCCCAGTGTGGAAAGAATTCAAAAGTTGTGTCATGCCTCAAGTAAGCACTGCAAGTACCACTCTGCCCCCAAGGTCAGGGACCCCTAACTTTCCTGCCATGACTTGTTGGTAAATGAAAAGAAGGAGGGGGTTCAGTGTTATTCTCTTCCCATGTAGACCCAAGGATGGGGTACTCACAGGTGTGCCTCATTGTTCCTCGGGGCTCTACCTTCCCTACCCCCCATCCACTCGCCAGTGCTTGGGTATTCTGGTCTCGGTCCTGACAATGTACGTTGGCCCCTTGACTGTGGGGTCCTACATTGACTTCAATAACTCGGCCCACCGCCAGGATGTTGGTAAACCTGAGGGCCTCAGTCCTTGATCTAAAGGGGCTGAGCCACAGGTGTCTGATGTCCTCCAACAGGAAGGATGCCCCTTGAATATTTTAATGTTGAGGGGCTGGGAATTGCCCATCCCCAGCCTGGTGCCAGGCAGTGTTCCCCCTCCTCTGTTGCGGGGAAGTGCCGGCAATGCTGCCACAGCCAGCACCTGGAGCCTTCGCCTGGCCAGAATGCTCCCAACTGGCTTCCTTTGGCTTCCTAAATTTCCTGCCATGGCAGCATCAGCTGCTGCAATCAGCCAGCCGCCGCCTCACCCGGGAAGCAGCCGCTTGAAGAGCCAGCGCAATGCTGGCTTGTGTGGCTCCTGCGCTGCCCCTGCCCATCCAGACGGTGAGTTTCCCAGGGTGTGGGGCACTCTCTCTCCCTCTCTGGGAATGCTGGGTTTGCCCCGAGCACCCCCAGTGCCTGTGGGGGCTTCTCACCACCACAAGTTGGATAAATTTTGGATAAAAAGTTGGGCCCATAAATCAAATATCTGTGTTTAGTCTTTAGCAGTGGCACCCCCTACATGTGCACCCCCTGAGAGTGTCAGTGCACCCCTTGACAGGCTACGCTCTCTGCTTAGGTGATGGGCAGGGGGGGCAGGTGGGAGCGCCAGTGCCCCCCCTGTAAGCACCATCCAGAGAGTGGAAACACTGGATGAAGCACCGTGGCCACTTCTGGGAGGCTGGCTGCTTCCAGGAGTGCTGCAGCCACTTTACAGTTGATGAGATTGGCCCCCAGTTGCTGCCTGGTTGCTGGGGGGAATGTGCCCCCCCATGACTAAGGTGGTACATGGTCTTTAGAAACCTGAGGAAGAATGTCTTACATTTGAAGGCTTGTCTAACTCTGCTGCAATTATGCAGTTAGTCCAAGGAAAGATATCACCCTAAGAAATTCTTGATGATTTAAAACAATACAGTATAAAAGACGCAAGGTCCATGGCCATCTACCTTCACATTGTCCCCAGCACAAGTCTACTTCTTAGTCTGGCTTTTGCAAAAGTAGCTACCAAAGTCAGTGGATATTCATTTCTGCCATGAGACAGCATTATTTTTTTTCCTGTCCCTGGGTGCATCTACACATGTGCTTTACTGCAGAGTAGACTAATTCGATCCTTAGTAAAGCATCACAGTCTACACATGAGCTGGGATGCAGTAGATTAACTCTGCCATAAGATAGTATTGTCAGATCAGAGATGGTACCTCTTTATGATGGAGTAATTACATGCGATCAAATGCATGTGTGGACTATCACAGTGGCTGGCTGCAGTGCTGCCGGCTAGCCCTGCACTGCAGCACCCTCATGCCCCACTGCTAGCTTGGGTCTGCTCCACCCCAGTTCAAATTGGTGCGGTCCCAGACATATGTAAATGCTGCACCCAAGAGCAGTTGCCTTCAGATCGAAGTACAGTGGAGTTTATCACTCTGGCTGAATTGCATATTTAGATGCAGCCCCTGACAACTAAATCCCAATAAAGACTAGTCTTTTGTTAGTATGTATGAGTGTCACTTCCTAACACTGAAACTGCCATGCCATGCATGTACTTAAATTCTAGATTTTGGAAAGTTATTTTCTCTCAGTAAAAGCAAAATACTCTTGGTCACTCAAAATTTCCCCCCAAGACACCAAACTTTCTTTCTGTGCCTGGACAACTCTGCTAGCTACTGCAGAAGGGAAATAACTCCTTATTATGTGTGGATTGCACCTGGGGAGGCACTAAGATGTGCTGAGGATAGTATAGTGTGTGTAGTAATAGTTGGCACCAGAGTGAAAGATGTTAAAGATTATTGCACTTTCCTCATGACACTTTCCTATGCTGTCTCAGCATAACTCATCCATAGTCTCTCCTTGTGTCTGTGGCAGCAATTGGTAAAGAACTCTGAAGCAGAGTTGGCTGAACTTTTTGTCAGAAGTATTTTTACTACAAAAGGTTTTTCAATTTCAATGAGCGTTATCATGGAAAATATTCTTAGTTTTCTTTAGTTTGAAATTTTTCAATTTTTATTAAAAATGTTGAAACAAAAAACATTTATTTCAGTATTTGATTCTGATTTTTTGTTGTTGTTTTTCTCTTTAAATTTCCCTGTTTTCTCAGTGGAGAAGGGAATATGAGTTAAAGAGGAAAGGAAAAGAATATGCAAAAACCTCCAAAACCCAAGTCAATTCTCTCAAGGCACAGCTGTAGAGCTCTTTCAAGGGGTCAATTGCATGACAAATGTCACTTCTGTCAGTGCCCTTAGGTTCTTACTAGTGCAAAATATGACTCCTATTCTTATTCATCAGGTTAACTGAGGACACATCATTTTTTGCTGTCCAAAAACTGCTCTGGATCACTTCAGAATGACAGGGTTTTGTAATAAGATCCCCACCTATTTCTATTTGAGTTGCTATATCTATACTACATCCAAAATTTTAATTCTCTCTTTTTGTTTGTTTTATTTATTGAAGTCTTTCCATTCCTTTGGTTGTAATGGAACTTCTTTTCTCCTTAGGTAATTTAATAAATATGTGGGCGTTGTTTGGATTTCCTTAATCCTGTAGAACAAAGCAGGCTTTCTGTAAGAATAAGGATATTTAATGCAACACTGGCCAAAGAGATACAGCAGTATCTACAACACTTGCAACAGTTAATAGATCATGAAGCATCCGGCAGTGAGAACTCCTTAAACATTTATATAAAGAGATCGGCTTTATCCAGAAGTTACAAATGGTGTGTAATGATTACACATGAGTTTGCTGAACACCAAAGGAGTGTCGTATTAACAATAATTCCAGCATAGACAGACCAGTGAATCTCTTCTAAGACAGTTTATATCAAACTTTACTGATCTGTCTTGCTTATCTAAAGTAAGCGCTACTGGATTTTAACATGTCTAAATTAGCTGGAAATTGTACAACTAATTTAGAATGATATGAAAAAGGCTTTAAACATGGCAGTCTAGAGAAGACCAAGTGCAGAACTCAGACAAGAATGGGAGTCCATTGGGCAAGGTATTATCTGAAGATTTTAGAGACCCGAGTTCAAGTGCCTGTTCTGCGGCAAGCTGCCTGTATGACCAGGGATAAATCAGTTAGCTTCTCGGTTTCCCTCTATAAAGTGGGGATGATAATCATTACAATTTTAAATAAATACATATTTGGAAGATGGG
This sequence comes from Alligator sinensis, assembly GCF_000455745.1. Taxonomy (NCBI): domain Eukaryota; kingdom Metazoa; phylum Chordata; order Crocodylia; family Alligatoridae; genus Alligator; species Alligator sinensis. The sequence continues at coordinate 1,308,733 of NW_005842255.1, forward strand.
GAGGCACTCAGGGTAATTATACACAGATATTAAGGGTTAATCTTGAGGTTGTCTGGTTGTCCTTAACCAGCTACACCACATAAGCTGCCTTTCCTTATCCACATCATACTGTGAGTCCACACCAAAGCTATCTACATGTTGTTGTTATTTGATCATGACACCAAAATGATCCCACATTCCCTCATGGAACCCTTTTAGAAATCAGTCTATGAACAATGTGTCTCTTTTTCTGGGCTTGTCTCTACTGACAGGCATGAGAGAGAGAAACTGAAATAAGTAAGGGCAGGAACAGTGAACTGTAAGGTTGCTACTGGTGGTCTTCTTATGCCCAGGAAGTACATGGGCAAGTTTCAAACACATTACAAAAAGGGGAATGCTAGGAGTCAAAAAGGGATGCGATCAGCTTCCTTCAAGAAGTTCAGCAGAGCTGCCAGGGTCAAGCTAGACTGCTGCTAGGAGATCAGGTTTAAGGGTTTACATTATAGATATTTGGTAGACTGAGGAAGAGCTGACCCTGCCTGTCTGATGCAAGGACCCCTGGCTACATCTATCAGCCAGTATAAATTAAAGGAGGCATGCTGCTTTAAGATCAGGGACTGAACTGATGTCAAAACAGCACATGATTAGAGTATGCAAAGACAAGGTCAGACTTGATTTACTGAAAGTGAAATTCTCATCTAAGGATTCAATCCAAGCATCTATCTGAGGCATTAGAGGAAAAGATTTAGCATTTAATGAAGCAGAAACAAAGACTAGAAGAAAGATTAGATGAAACTTAGACAACTGGAGTGGGTGGAAGAAAGAACTTATACACCTTTGTTCTTTAATAGATCCTGAACTTTTGGTGGACCTAGGCTGAGTGTTGTCAATTTTATTTTGAACTTTTAAAAGTTATTTTTTTCTCCATTTTAGCTCTTTCCAGTTGACACTTTTAATATTGTAATAATCTTGGTAAAATTGTTATATCAACACTCTATGTAGAATAAATCAATGTTACTTTCACCTTTTATTGGAAAAAACCCTAGCTGTTCAGAAAATCTCTCATGGCTGAAACATTGATGAATTGCTGATGAAACTCTTTTGCTTCTTATGCTACTTAATGAGAGTGTCTACACATGCAGTTACTGTGCAGTAACTTACTGAGCAATAACTTACTATGCAGTTAGCAATTTTTAGACCAGCATCTACACATGTAGGTGTTACAGCACAGTAACGCTTTGTGTGTACCAACTTGGGATCTCCTGAGTAAGTCTACACAAACACGGTTAGTGCGCAGTAAGGTGTTTACACATGCCTTGCTGAGCAGTAACTACTCAGGAGTAAATTTGCTACCTGCATTTGCTACCTGCATCCTGAGTTGGCGTAAGTCACCATAGTTACTGCACAGTACGGGTACACACACACTAATACTGTGCAGTAATTTTTAGTTACTGCATAGTAACAGTGCACATATAGACTTGCTCACTGATTACACTTTTCTCTTTGGAAGTATTGTCTTAACCAAGAGGTGCTAGGATGACAATTATTTCCTCTATAATCCTTTCAAAAGATTATCTAACTAAAACAGTTGAAATCGTGGTGCATTATAGAAACCTGTAAATCTATTTTTTTTTTTAATGGAATATGTGAGTTATCAATTGTGGGTGAAACAGTGAATAATGTATAAAACCCTCTTTCCCAATGAATATGCCCTCCCATTTCCTGGTATCAACAGGCATTAACACCCATTATTGGAGAGAGACTAAACATAAGTGGAAGGATATCTTAAGGTGTAGACTTGTTTTGTTTGTTTGCTTGCCCTGAGTTGCAAGATAAGATTTAGAATTCCATATGTTAGCAAAACTGACCAAAGCCAAAGCAAACGTATTTCTTTCAGTACAAAATTTTACTACCAGCCCTAGTTCATTCACTCACTTTTTCAGCTTCTTTCTTTCTACGATTTAATACATAATGTAATGTATCATGTAATGTATACGGTGCATTATAACAAAAATAGCTTTTTAATGACAGCTTAAAGAGATACTTGAATCATCTCCATCTCTTCTTTAAATCTTAATATTCCTAGCCAACACTTAAAAAAGATTTTTTTTTTTACCCCCCAAATTATTATTAAAGACCATTACTATTACCATTATTATTAAAGATTATTACTTTATAGAAACTTTTTTAGAAATATTTAATGTTTCCATATTCTGGACTAAATTACCAATTGGTATGAACTACTGGTAGTTGAAACCAGTGGAAATATGTCAATTTACATATGCTGATAATATGGCATCCTATAGTTATATAATTTTATGAAACAACCCTTTATTGTAATTCCATTTCCATTAAGGTCTATGTTACAGGGAGAGAAGTAGTTGTGTGTGTTTGTGTTTGTGTGCATGTGTGATGTATATGTGCATGCATATGTGTATACATACATGTTCAAGGGGAAAAAATATTACAGTAACAGAACAAAGTTGGTTAAAAAAACAAGGATCCACAATTTTTGCCACTGAGTGAGAACAATCAGGAGTTTAAGTAAACACTTTGGGAAGAAAAAAAACATTTAGATAAAACTGATATTTAAAGATACACTATAATATTTTTTTCCATCACAGTGGCCACATCTAGATGAGATGCTGACTGTGCAGTTGTTACTGCACAGTCATTTAGTACTTGTATGAACAAGTGTTCAATGACTTTTCAATAATTGGAGTTACTGCACAGTATTGTCGCTGAATGGCTTTTAGGCAACACTGGGTGCGTCTACACATTCATTAATGTGCTATAGTTACTGTGCATTAAGTTTAGTACTTGCTTAACTGAGTACTAAATCGATGTGTAGTAATGTGCACTACTGCGCACTAGCGCTGGCACATGGCTACTCAGTGACACTTATTGTGAGTAGCTTAATACTACTGCACAGTAGCATATTAGCACTTGCCCGGCTCCCTACTCTGCAGTGTTATTAGGCTACTGCATGGTTAGTGTCTTGTGTAGCTGTACCTACTGACTGCGCAGTAGCTTGTTACTATTGTGCAGTAGCATCACATCACCTATTGCTAGATTTGCCCATCACTTTGGAGTGTGCTCATTTATTAGGGCTACATTTCTGGGGTCTTTTTAATTCTATCAATGCGATGCTTTTGGTACTTGTGTTTCTATGTGGAGCTGTATCTGTCCCTTCTGCAAGTCTTCACCCCCAAGGGAGCTATCTTGCAGGACTCGGTTTCAATGGGGCTGGGTTCCTCCAGTGTTGCTGCAGAGCAAGTGGGGAAGGGAAGTAGAGAAGGAAAAATACAGCCGGTTACCACCAGTTTGACTATAAAAGTTATTTATTGCTAAGTATATGAAATTTATTATGCTACTAGTAGTAATAGACATGCAAGGGAAAACAAACAAAAACAATTACAATACTACCCTGGTTTCATTGAGTATTTGGGGAAATCTATCTCAAACTTAATGAATAAAATTCAGGTTCAGAAAGCTACACCTAGAGAGAAAAAGAAAAAGAGAGAGAGAGAGAGCTGGGATCTCACCATTCGAAGGCACTTGGGTGATTTGTTGACAAGCAAAGTTCTCAGCACAGTCCTTGAAGGGAGACAATCTGTTTCTCCCAGCTTCTTGAGAACAACAGTGGATGGTGTCAGAGAGATTTCTCTCTTTTGAAGCACACTGTTTGCTGCTTTACAGCTTTCTTATACCCTTAGTCTAGCCTCTTCAAAGCATTCTTTTAATTGTGTAAATCAAGAGCGTCCCAAGCCATAATTAACAGGGAAAATCCTGTTGTATAAACAGTTTAAATTTAAATGAATTACCTTTTCAGTGACAAGGGATTATCTGGTTTGGAACATCTCAAGAAACTGATTAACAACTAGGAAAAACGTTAAGTTTTAAGGAGTAACTAGACACTTAGGAGCCAACTTGAAATTATTATGGATATACTGGAAGGGATTTTCTCAGATGGCCTAGCTATGCTTGCACTGTGAAGACAACATCAGTGTTTTGTATTTTACCTGTTGTGAATAAGCCTCAGTTTAGCATGACTCTCAGATTTTACTGTAGTCTTTTAACAGACTTAAGGTGATTACTTAGAGTGTTCATAAACGTTGTGGGGAGGACTTCCACCAGTCATTCTGGGAAAAGTATGACAGCATTTGCGGTCAGAGCTCCAACAGGCTGGATGCTGTGATGAACCCTTAACCATTGTTCAAATGTTGCCCATACCCACTCTGACTCTGTCTCTTGCATCAGCATTCCCTAACCTGGCAACCAAGTTTTAGTTAATCAAGTTTAAATAGACCTCCCATACTGGGACTGGGGAATGTACAATGTACAGTCCGAGATGCCTATTAAACTTTTCTTCTGCTTAATTCTGGTTAGATGAGGGGTGTGGGGGCGGGGGAGGAGGGGGAAATAGAAAAAGTCCTTTGTAAGTCCAGCAAGCTGGGTGCCAGGGCTCCCTCAGGAACACAGAGCTGACAGGTAACACATGCTTCGTGCCACACAACACTAATGTGCAGTCAGCATCTCGTGTAGACACAACCCATGTCACTTCAGAGAAGAATAAAATTCTTTAGATGCATGGTTCATTTTCCTATTTTAACATGTTTCAATTTCTTTTAAATGTAATCTTGTTGCCTATTTCATTCTTTTCCCTTTTATTTTAATAATTTAAACTCTTGTTATCTTGCTGCATTCAGCTGGAATTGGTTCAGATGGAAATTTTATTTTTTATACTCTGAAAGACTTGAGAGTGACAATGCTAATATTAAAGACCTCTACAAAAATTATTAGAAATATTTTATTGCTAAATTAATATTTTGATATGTTTATATTCAAAGAATAACAAATCATAAAAACAACACATTGCCTTTATGAAATTCAGCTAATCAGATAGTTTAAGAAGTGATAAGCATGAAAACTGATATAGTGTTGGGCTATACTTGAAATCAAAGACTTCTGTTTGGAAAAAAAGCACCCCTTCTATAGTAGTGTTAATGTTGTAGCTGTGATAGTCCATGAATGATGCAAAAGGCAAAGATTTAGTCCAATAAGATATATCACCCCCCCAAAAAAAATCCCTGCCCCCTTTTTATACTATTTTATCCAAAATAGTTAAACTCCTAGGCTTGCCATGCTAGGTATATCTCTATGCATCAATATATGTCAAATATGTGTTAATATAAACAAGAAAAAATGTGTCCAGTGTGTTGGGCTAAACCCTGTATCTCCCATTAGACCTCAAATGTGCAGCTGCTGGCAAGGTTCTGATGTACATGACCAGGACTAGAGGGGCATCCTTTCTCATCTAGGTAAATGCAGAGTTCTCCTATACATTCAGTAAGTGTACATATACAGCTTGTGTGACCAAGAAGCAAATCGCACTTTTCTCTGAAGGCACACAAAGCTCTCTACATCCATTCATTTTAATGTGCAACACTTAGATATCTTCAGAGAAGGATCCTACATTACTCAGGAGGCATGTGACTCTCCATCCACTCCAGTGGAAAATTTTATATTGTACTAAGGCACATCCATCCTGCTTCTTCTGTCTGCATAAGGTCAGTGCATCTTAACATGATTTCCTCGGACCTGAACAGCTAGACATCTACACAGGTAATGGCATAAGGATCCTCTTCCATAGATAGCCTACTGGTTAGACCACTAGTGCAGGATATTCAGAGACTGGATTCTTGGCCCCACTATCAGATTTGGAATTAAGATCCACACTTCCTGGGTACTAGCACATTTTCTACACCAAAACTATGTCATGGCTGTAAGCACAAATGAGTTGTACCAGTACAAGCAGGGTGGGATGGAGGTCTGCAGTAGAGAGGGTGAGCTGCAAACAAATGGATCGCCAGTCGTTAGCATGCCCACTCCTTTCTGTGTAAGCTGGGTATGTGGCATGATTTCACAAAAGATCTGATCTCTCAGATCAGCGTGCTCAGGTGCATTTTTAGAACCAGCATCAGAACAAGGACCTTTGTTGACACCCCACTTTACTTATGGCAGGTTAGGGTGCTGCCTTGTAGTTGTATGATTTGTGCAGTTTTAATAAGTTAGACAAGAATTTGTATGGGATGGTTTGGATAGCGCGATCCTACTTAAAACAGGGTGTTGGACCAAATGACTTCTGGAGGTCCCTTCCAGTCCTACTTTTCTATGTTGATTCTGTGATGATGATAATGGAGAGAGTCAGATGGTGTCCCATAAGACCGTTTGTTGAAAAGCAAAAGAATGCTGACTATACGTTCTGAAATGAAGCTGGAGATTTTGAGGTTTGCTACTACCAAGCCACTGGCCTGTTTATTCCTCCTTCTAGATATAGGTGCACAGTCATTCCAGTGAAGGGTTATGAGTCATGTCTTCCAACAGCCTCCTCCTGCATGAAGTACTGTAATGAGGACTGCCACTGAAATGCTTTCCAAATAATGCAGGCTGAGCATCTATTACAGCCCTCTGGGAGGGAATTTCAAGTAGAGGGACCACCAAGTGAAGAAGCCTGCTCTCTATCTCACTGCTGTTTCTGCAATTCTCCCAATGCATAAATAACAGTGGAAGCCAGGGCTTACATCTCCCAACTTAGGGAAGCATTCATCTTCCTGAGCTGTGGCATCAGGCTTCCTCTTCTTTCTGTCCCCAGAATATTTTTCCTCTTGCCTGCCCAGCAACCTAGCCTCAACAGGAAGGTGCTCTCCATCCTGTGTCTCCTAGTACATTGCTCTCTTATGATGTGAGAGGTCAGAGGTTAAATCTACCACAAAGGAGGTGCAATTAGAAACTAAGCGCATTTATACACGTACCTTTTTCTATCGCAATGTGCTGGAGATCTGCCACTTCAGAGCAGACTCAATTAATCCAGTTTGCTCCTCATGTGAGTTGATGCGAACTGCACTGCGCCATGTGAAGTTATATAAGCAGCAAAATGCACGTCAGCATGCAGAGAATGGCGGTGGTGCACTTTTGAACTAAAGCACCTCCAACGTGTTTTAGTTCAAAATTGCACCACCACCATTTTCTCAGTGCTGATGCACATTTTGCCACTTATACAACTGCCAGCGTTGCAGTGCCAGGTGCTTTTCAAAGCGCCCAGCGCTGCGGCGCTAACATGTGTAAAAATGCCCAAAGTGTTTCCAGCCTAGCTTCTTTAAATACTAAGATAATGGGCAAAAAATGGATGTATACAAATGTCAGACGGTTGCTAGGCCTGGTTTTTGACCATCTGCAGTTCTGGGTGTTTACCTAGCACTTCTGTCCATCCATGGCAGAGTTGAAAGACATTACTTGTGTCCATAACCTCAGATACAGCACAGTACAATTAATAAAGGACACATATGCAAACTTTTGCTCTTATAGGCTGCATCCAGATGAGCAAACACATGCCTGTTGTGGCATCTCAAAACAGTTTGAGATGCTGCAAAAGGCATGACATGAACAAAAAAAATGTTCCCTGTGTTACATATTTGCAGCGTAGACTCTAAATTTGATACTGGGAAATCCCTGTATCAAAAAAAAACCACACAGGAAAAAAGCATGCAGGGTGCACTCCTGGAGCATGAGGCAACTGGAGGCAGAAAATGCTTTGGCACACAGTCAGAACATCTCTATGCCTGCCACGTGCCCCTGCTGCTCCAGCATGCTGCCTCAGTGTGCTGGGGGAAATAGAAGGGAAGGCTGCAGTAGTGGCTCGAACCCAGGCTCTGTCCCCGGTAAGTAGGGATGTGGGAGTGAGGGGATTGTGTGGGGGTGGGAGAGATTGTGGGGGGAGTTGGGGGGGACTGTAAGGGAGGAGTGGGTCTCCTGTCCACCCTCCGCACCATACCCAGCCCCCCACCCCCACATAGCAGCAGTAGCGGTGGACCATCAGGGTGCTCATGGCCCATGCACAGCATCGCCTCAGACCCAGGGGCTGCACATGGCACACAGAGCTGACCCAGTCCTCTGGTACACACCTTCCAGCAGGACCAGAACCAGCTCTGATTTTTCTATGATAAAATAACCAAAAGCAAATGCCAAAGCATATAGATGTTTAGATGCATTTTATTATGATGATAGAGGCACTGGTAGGCTTCCAAATTGCTTTAAAATTGTAAATATATCAAAAAAACATTGCCTAACCGATCTGTCTATATATAGTGATGTTTCATTTTAATCATGGAAGAACGTGGGTTTCGGGTATTTTAATGAAAGAATTCGAGGAGGGTTTTATTGTATAATTTGCTATTTTTAAACAGAGAACACCAGGGTCCCTACTGTTGAGGCAAGTGACAGGACCTAGGCAGAGAAGCCTGCCTAGGGCCAGTACTGGGGACCCTGCCAGAGGGCAGATGAGGTGGCTGACCGCCTGGCCATTTGGGGCCAGGAGGACATGTTTCAACAGTTCAAAGCTGGCCACCACAATGAGCACATCTTCTGGGAAAAAGCTGACCAGATGGCAGAGTGGGGGCACCAAAATACATGACAACAGTGCCGCCCGAAGGCCAGCTGTGCAGCCACAGCCCAGTGGCAGCTGGCCAAGAGATGCAGGAGGCTCTGCTGCAGTGCCCCTAACACAGCCAAGGTGGCCATGCAGACCCCATCTGGGTCCAGCTAGCACACAGCCATGGAGCCACAGGTCCAAGGGGGCAGACACTGTCGCAGGTGGCAGCAGGTCACAGACAGGCAGCAGCCCCCAGTGTCAGACTGCTGCAGTGGATAGAGGGGGCAGGGGCCACTCTAGGTTAGAGCTGCTTCAGCAATCCAGCTGGCACAAGGGGTAGTGTCCCCAGATACCAGCTAGCTGGGCCTCAGAAGCTCCTGAGGGCAAGTAGCCCTGAGCTGCTCACCAAGGCTCATCAAGACAGCTTTTTATACTGCTGGGACCAGCGCAGGTGTTGGCCCCAGCCTCTAGCTCCCCCTGGCTGAAGATCCAGGAGGCTCTGGGCCAGTTCAGATTACCTCAAATGGCACAGTTCACCCCACACTAAAGTGCATGTTCAGGTACGTGTGCTGAGGCACAAATCTCCGGCACAATTTTGTGCTGCTGCTATTTGAGCTGCTGTAAGCTCACGTGCCTGCATGTGTGGACGTGGCCATAATGTTCTTTGTGATGAGAGCAAGCAAGATCAGTTGTAATTTTGCCAATTTGTTTTGAATCTACTTGCAATTTATATTTTATTTAATGTTAAATGGAACTCAGGCTATGTAGGTATATAATACCCATCATTGCTTAAGTCGGAACATTCTTGATTCCATCACCTTCCCACTTAGGCTTGCACTTTGGTTTACAAACTGAACTTTGATGGACCATTAAAGATTTGAGTCTTTGATTATACCTGATTTAGCATCCCTGTGACTCAGAAAAATTCAAAGAGGCATTACATTCAATAGGGATGGCTAAGAGCAAAGTCAATGGGGGCTGAGCATTATTGTCCTCAATATATGTTCTCAGAGGCAAGCTCCTAATTATTTAAAAGCAGCAGTGCCAGCATCTCTTTAACAAGAGTATTTTATAAAGCTATACAGTATTATTCTACTTTATTGGAAACAGGGGCTTTTATTTCCACCAACTTCAACAAAACTTTTGGCTTGCTCTTGTAAAAATCTCTCACTCCTTAAAAACACAATGTCATGCGCTCCCCCAAACACTGCTTTATTTGAAAACTGTACAGGCCTTGGCAACACCAGGATTCTTTCTGCAAGCACTGTTTAATTTAAAAGGTAATGAAATGGAAAGGCAGACAGACAGTCGTGTTGCGATTCAAAAGCAATCTGCCCTCAGATCCTTTTTCTTAGCCAGCACTGATGTAGGTAAACAGTCTACACATGGACTGCCTTTTTATCTCCTGATTTTAAATTTGAACCTTTCAGGCTTGAGCAGAGTGCCACCTGCTTAAACCTGGTTGTGGAATGTTGAAGGATGTGATGCACCAACTCTTCTATGGTCTTCTATCACAAAAATGATTCTGTAGATCAAGTATATTGTTTTTTTGAGACCAGTAGTCTTAGGAAGACTACTAAGACTAAGACCACTGGTCTCTAAAAAACACATACTTGACCTACAGAATCATTTTCAATTAATATTTTATTGACTGCTGCCAATCTGTATTATATTTTACGTTGTTATCTTGCTCCTTCCCACCCTTTGCATCCAAACACTGAGGGAGGTAAAGTCCCTTTCTTTCACAGAGTAGTAAGGTATCCATGTTTTCCCTTCCATCTTTCTCCTTTTTCAAAAATGTGGTTTTAAAACAAGATGGCTTCTTTTATTCCATAACAGCTTGCAGGGTGTTCTTACTGAGCACTCACTGGTTAAATGCTAGAGGACAGATTTCTTCCTTAGATAGCCACTATGATTTGTTAGAAGGCTCACTTTTCCCACTGGCACACAACCTTTGACAGGCTTACAGGTCTAAGTCAAGACTAGTTGGTGAAGGGGAACTTAGGCAGTCGTGTAATGGGTGGGGGAGGGCAGCAATGAGGACAGCAACCTCAGGGGCTGCTTCTGTGTGGGGGTGGGGAGGGGGGGCACAAAAGCAGCTGCTGCCACAGGAGTGGCTGACCATGCTACCACAATTAGCATGGCAGGAGCTGGCACCGCTCTATGCATTGGCAGTTGCCACAGGTGCAGCCCTGGCCTACTACTTCTCTTTTAGGAAGTTTATAGGAGTGGCATTTTACTTCCCTGGGTTTGTCTAAGTGGTAGGTTTTTAGCTGGCACTTATGGATAGATAGCCATAATAGGATGGCTTCCTGTGTATGTGCCCAAAATGCCATGCAAATGACTAAAAAAACTGCCACTTAGATGACCACAGAGAAATGTAGTGCCACCCTCAATGTCTGATATACGTATCCTGCTCTTGATTTTTGATTGATGTTCAAGAGTCAAATTTATCCAAGGAAGTCTGAAGCAGGACTTGGTCTTCCTATGTTTTCCCATTTATGTCTGTGCTGCTCAGTCAGTAAAGCAGAGAGTTAAGGGTCTGAAACTAATATCAAATAATACCAAAATCATAGAAATGATAAAGTATCCTGAGACTAGCAGTAAATTTGAAAAAAAAAAAACCTGACAGCCACACCGGGCAGTTCCTAACTTTTATGAACTGAGTGATGGCTAGAAAATAGTATTTAGAGGTTTGCTTTTGGGAACTGGCTTGCACATAAAATAGACTAAAATGTGCCTGTTCCTTTCAGGCTGAAGCAGCCTGGCCAGGGAGCTCTACAGGCTAAGCAGAGACCCACAGCTGTGGGTTGCCAGGGCAACACCTTAAGCAGGTAATTGGGCAGCACCTGCAGGTATCATGTGACTGGAAGGAGGCAGGGTTTGTGGGCATATAAGCCCAGGGCTGGAGCTAGCAGGGGCATTCTTTCTCTGGCAACTGGTAGGGAAGGAGTGCCTGTATGAGGAAGCTACTTGAGACCTGATGCAGCTTTACTACCCAAGTGCAGCAAGACTCCTGAAGCCTCCCAGGTGCCTAGGGCTTGGGGCATGTTGCCCTAAGGTGGAAGTTTGTCCCCTTAAAGGGGCATAGTGCTGTTGTCATTGCTAGTGTTTAAGTTATAGCCTAGGGGCTTATGTTTATGTTACTGTTTGTACCAGAGGACTGGGATGAGGCTATAAGGGGAGGTTTAGAGACCTGGAGGAAAGGGGTATGTGATTCAGGTAAAGCCCAGTGACAGGCACCAGAGAGAGGAGTGAAGCTACATGGCACAGCTACAGAGGTGCAGAGAGCCCTAGTGCTGGAGGGGTGCAGAGACATAGCTGTGCAGAGACATGGCCGTGCAGAGAGCCCAGTGCCATAGAGGTACAGAGACATGTGGGCACAAAGAGCCCAGCACTGGAGGGGTGTAGCTACAGGGGTGCAGAGCCCAGTGCTGGAGGGGTGCAGAGGTGGCAGATAGTCATATAACACCTATGAGGCTTGGGACATGGTAAAAGGAAGGTTGGAGCTGTGTATTATACCCTTGGTACTAGGGCATAAAAGGGGCAGCCTCCTGCCTAGAAACAACTTATTAATTTATATCAAAAGGCATAGAGGGCAAGAGAGGTGGGTGGACAGCCCTAGGCAGGTGTGTGGGCTGAAATAGTAATCAGCCTCAGGACTACCCCCTGTCACACAAGGGATAATTGATTTCTAAAAAGCCTGTTTATAACTTTTTTTTTTTTTTCCTCAAGGCTTACTGTGTCCAACAGGAAAGCAGACACACAGGCTGGGAAATTAAGGACATGTACCACAATGTTCCATAAGATGAGATAAGGTGCTATTAAGTCACAGTGCCCAACTGCAGAGCCCTTGAGACTTCTTGTTTTGGGGAACAGACCAGATTAGGAGGAGAACTGGTGAAAACCAGTTTGGATATGTGCATATGATGGGTTTGTAAAACAAAGGAATATGCTGACAAGACAGAATGTGGACAGTGTGACAACCACAGAAAGACCAATCAGTGATGACTACAGATGAAGAGTCATCACAGAGGGGGAAAAGGATACAAAAAGAGGGATTTCAGAGCATCAAAAGGTCCCCCAAGTGGGAACCGCAGGGCCACCATGGACAAAGGGCACACCATCAGCCCATCTCACCTACCCCCACTGGGGAAGGGTGGGTCTGGGGCCTCTGACTTCCAGGCTACTGACATCTGACATTCAAGAGTGAAGCTTCTGTACTGGACAGATGTACCTGGACTCTGTTCAGCTCTAAGACTAGTAGATATAGAATTGTTTGCACTATTCTTATCTGCTATCATGGTGTATTAATAAAGTTTGCCTAATGGAGAGGTTGTGGTCAGTCTGAGGGTCTGGGTCCACCTGGAACAAGGTATCATAAATCCAGTGCCAACACTGAGCAGCACTTAATTTTCTTCTGTTTAATTTCTGTTTCTCAGTGTTAGCTTTCAAGTGATTAATGCTAAAGAGCTACACTGAAAGCACTTAGTAAAGACCTCATTAATACCCAAGATGAGCTGTAAAAGGAATGCATAAATTGTAAAACAAATTTTAAAAATCAGGTTCCACAGAAAATGGACAGATAAACAATTAGAAGACAGGGTAAATATGTACTTTATAGACTAACCAAAGTAAGTGTGTGTGTGTGTGTGTGTGTGTGTGTGTGTGGAGACAACTGGAAAGGCCTAGAAATTAGTATTACAGAGAAACAGCAACTGAAATCACCAGTGTCCCAAATCAGTCTCCAGATGGCTCAGTGAGAACCTTTCAACTAAAAACAGAGGGAGTCTTTTTTCTCAAATTGCAGCAATGTAAAAATGGAGACTTGGAAGTCCAAATTGTCCAATACGCATGCTCAATTATACGCTCCAGGTACCAATTTGCAAAGCTATATAGTCATGGAAATCCAGAGCTTACAATTTGGACAGGCACTTCGGAAAGTTTGGGCAGAATGATAATTGTGTATTGTCAGCGAAAACATTATAGCCTAGATCCTGGGGTGATGGCATCACAAATATGCTTGCAATAACAGTATCACAGTTGGGTCTATGGTAAAATCTGTCAGAGCATAAAGAGGACCAGCTAGAATACAATCCTAGTTTTCATGTATATAATGTACTTCTTGGAATCTCAAAGTACATGCTTTAAATACATACCATTGACAGTAGGTGGTTTTATGCATTTTCCTGTGGGGGGGGAGAGAATGGCATTATAGAGAGGCTGTGAGCTATCTAAGTAACAAACTGAGTTAGCAGCAGAGAATCCAAAAATGCTGAGTCTTAATCTTGTCTAAATGTTGTATTCATGTCATGAGATTAGTTTAGCCCTATTCTTATGCAATGATATTCCCAAATGTTGACATAGCTAGGAAAACAGAGAAGGTATATAATGGATGCTTCTGTGTCAAGCTAGGGTGTCATTACTGCTGACTAATTTGTCCTCAACTTTCTGTTACTTAATCAGCTACATAAAATGCCACAGTCATTTATTCATCTATTTCCCTGTCAGAACAGCATATGTAAGCTAGTCAGTAAACCTAGTATAAACAGTAGCATAACATGGGCGGGGGTGGGAGTGATCAGGGCAGCAGCCCTGAGCACCATCTTTTGTGGGGGTAGAGGGAGCACAAAAATAGCCACTACTGCAGAGATGGTTGACCACGCCACCACCATCAGCGTTGTGTGTCGTGGAGTCCCTAGGCACAAAGGTGCCCTGCTGTCTCTAAATAGAAATGATTGTGTATAAATGCTGCTCTGCTTCCTGATCAGGCCTAAGCAGAACTGAGTTCTCTAAAAATAAAATGTAATAGATGCACTAATATGTAAAGGCTGCCTGACACATGTGTCATCCTTAGATGAGATAAGCTGAGGCTTCAGAACTGCAGCCAGGTGTTGCTTAGAAACCTGTGTTTGGAGAATGAGTGAAAGAGTCCCTCATGAGTGGTTCATGCCAACGAATCTGAGATAAGATGCGGCTGGATCTCCAGACCAGCTGAGGGTTTATCTTTCTTTAATTGCATAAAGCAGAGGTGCTCAACCTCCAACCCACAAAGCTGTGTCATGTAGTCCACTGGGCTCCTCACAGATCTGGGAATCTGTCAGTGGGGAAGCAGTATCAGTGTCATGGAGAACCCTGCAGGTAACATGGACCTGTGCCCTAGATCATGCCAATGTACAGTTGGGCTGGCATGTGGGGTCACTCCACAGCCAGATCTAAGCATACTGGGTTGGGCTGACACACCGGATTGCATCCATGGACTGACCTTGCATGCCAACTTTGGACAAGGGCCAGAAGTTTGGGCACCACTGGCCTAAGGCATACGACTGCCCACTGAAGGAAAGTGAGACCTGTGTGTCTCCACAAAGCAGATATATTACACCAAGACTCTGGTGCTTCAGAGTTCAGCAAAAATGAAATTTAGAAACAAATGCATTAGGAATAACTAAGGATGACTGTACACTGAAGGTACCATTACAGCTTTCACATAAGAATCAAGCAGCATAAAATAACTTCATAACATTATTACACTCAGTAGCACAACTAGCACAACTATAACATCATCACACTCAGTAGCACAACTAGGACAGGGCAAGTAGGGCACCAGCCCTGGGGACCAGTTATTGAGTGGGCACTAGAGTCACCTCCCAAACCTGGGAATCTTTACCATGGCACATGCAGCTCTGCACTACCCTTGTTCTGCCATAGGAGCTGGGCAGGGCAGTACTGCAAGCAGTGTATCTGGGGTGCAGGGGGTGATCAGATCAATGTCCCCTCCCAACCCTTGGAGGAGTCTTTTGCACCACAGCTGCATCCTTTCACCCAGTAACATATTTGGGGGCCCTGTGAGGAAGCCAACAGGGATGGCTGTCTGGGACCCTGGCTCAGGGCTGCACCCACTGGAGCCAACACTGATCTAGCAGCAGCAGCAGCCTTCACTCTACGGAGAGCATCAGCAGATAGGACTACACACCCCCACCCTTCTGCTCACCCCTCTCATCCTCCACCTAGCCTGCACTCCTTCCCCCACCCCTGGGGCTAAAAGAGCTCATTATGCCTCTGATGGCACCATAATGTTTTCTAGTTAAACCAACCTCACTATGTGGCAGAATAGAAATCACCCCAAAACATTGAAGTAAGGCTCAAACTTTTTTTGCTTGGTAGTCATAATCATACTTGTATTAATATGTGCTGTCCAATATGCTCAATATATTGGTAAAAATTAAAATATGCCTTGAGTGGAAGTCATACAATAGGTGAAAGGTTGAAATTGTGTTTAACTATAGTGTGCAGGCAAGAATTTAAAAGTAAAAGTGCCTCAGGGGATGAGCTTTGTTTGCTTTGGTTGAAATCCTGGCTCTGTTGAAATTAATGGCAAAACCCCGCTTGATGTCAAGAGGCAAGAAATCTTTTATGTTTACATGAACCCAACATAGTCTGGGCAGTTCCAGGAAAAAAAATGAATATGTTATCACATTAAAAACAATCAACCCTTATAGAGTAAAAGAGAGGCTACTTAAGAAGAGTTTTTAATGTACCAAATAGTCTTCTCTGAATATAAGAGAAAAGCTATTTGGAGCTAGAAGTGAAAGACACAATTGCAGCAGCATCAGAGCTGTCAGATACTTAGAGGGTATCTTAGTTTTAAAAAACATAGTGAAAGGAAATGAGGGGAACTGGATCTTAGTGATAATGAAGAACAGGTCCACTGTTGCTCTAAGTTAATTGTAGTCAGAACGATCCCACACAGCTGGACAGGAATCTGGTGAAGAAATTAGTGCTTTTGGGGCTTTCCTCTTCCCTTCCCAGAAAGTTGGAGACATTTAATAGAATAGAGGTGGCAAAGAAGAGAAAGAGAACATTATAGTTACAAAAAGGAAGCCAGGCTTCTTAAGATGTGCTCTGTTTTTAGTTCAAAAATGGATTGGACGTTTTTGGCAAGCAACTATTCTAAAACAAGGAAAACAATAATGATATGTTAGCTGTTCTAAGAAAAATGATACTGACAAAAAAGTTTAACAAAAGTGTTTTCAGTCATGGAAAATTATCTTGAAAGCAGATTCTATTGTGAGATTTATGACGTTTTTTGTCTTCCTTTCATTCTTTGATGTTGGTGTGGAAACCATAATCTCACAATTAAACTGGAATAATGACATAGAAAATAAATACTGGCATTACTTAAGGAAGACTTTGGACAAAACGGCATAGCACAGTTAGACAAAAACTCATTTTGATCCTATCCCTCAGCATTTATAACACACAGACTATGGCTGAGATCTCTGCACAAGGTATCACCAGTAGGTTAAAGACAGCTTCAGGTTTGTGCCAACCAAAAATAATGTTTCTGTTTTTATGAGTTTCCTGCTAAAGTAATATTTTATACCACCCACACACACACATACCTACAAGCATTACAATGCATTTCATTTAAATGCTTTTGGTATTTTTAATGTTTGCCCATTCTTAATTTTTTAATACTAAAGTAAAGACACCTGGGTAGTGTGTAAAGTTCATTTTAGCCCCCAATTTACTATATATAACAAAAAGGTCTCCTGACCCTGACTGAGGCACTGGATAGGGTTTCAGGAGATGAGAGTTCAATTTATTCATCTTCCCTAAACTTCCGTGGAATAACTTTACTGTAACATCAATCCCTACCCTTCAACTTCTCTCTCAGTCCATACTCCAACTAATAATCTACAACTAACAAAAGGGGAAAAGCATTACAATATATTCTCTTCCTTACCCTGGACCCATCTTGTCTAGTTATATTAGGGGTGTCAAACTTATTGGGCCCCATGAACCAGATCCAAACCATGGAGCTTTCCAGAGGGCCAGATGACCTGAAAGTGCCCATCTCACTAAACCACATACCCTATGGCTTGCTTTTTTCTTGCCCCACATTTATTCCCCATCTTCCCCTCCTAACTGTCTAAGGAGCCAACTTCCACAAAAGGGTGGAGGGTGCCTTTAGCCTGCTGCATCAAGTGGGAGAAGCTCATTGTGAGGTTCATGTTCACATCTTCTCTAGGTGGGGTGCCAAGAACCTGGGTCTCCCACTTCCTTGGCAAGTGCCCTAACTACTAGGTGAAAAGGAGGGAGGGTCCCTTCTCCTTTGTTAGTCATGGTTTTTTTTTCTCTTACTAACATTTCAGGAACTTACACAGAGTTTAAAAACCTTCTCAGGGAAGTAGTATTGCAATAAAACATAAGCATTCAGAGTGGATCCCACCTGAGCATGGTCAAAAGAAGAAGGTGAATTTCTTGGGGAGAGAAGGGAGGATTTCTAAAATTTGAGAGAGAATTTCTAAAATTTGCCTAAGTGGCTCAAAATGCCATTAATCCACCTGACAGGAGGTGGGTTGGGGCCTTTGCATCATTACTGTGAACAAAAATGAGTTGTACCTATTCTGTTTTCTTAAGATGTTCACATAGTGCCTGCTACTGGACTATTTGATCATCTTCCAGAGGTACATTTAGCAAATGACTAGCATGTTTCATTCTTTCTTCTTCTTCCTAGGGGGGATATTGCATGTGGGTTTTACTTTATTTTCTGTTCACTGCATATGTATTTTTACAGGGAATATCATGTACTAGAAATGGAAAGTGGTGAAATGTAGGGTGACCTAAATTAACTCCTGCTAGATTTTATCTCATGCTCATGGACTCTCTGTGAATGGGGGGATATTCAAGTACATGTTCTACATGGAGCACTCCACAAACTTATACACTAAGCATCCAGCATATATACCTATTAGGTATACAGCACAGGAATGCAACCACTCAAGGTCAAATGCAGTTGCTGTTGCCCAGGTCTCAGCTACACAATGTTAAAGAATGTTTGTTTGTTTTTTTACACAACAGTAAAAAGCATCTACTAAATTATAGCACAGGGCCCCATTCTACTCTGAATTGCAACAGCAATTTATATAGCTTTTTTATCAATTGATGGCAAAATTGTCCTATTCAACAACACTTCATCTCCCAGGAAATGCCAGTTTCAGTGTAAAGCCTTTTAATAAGCATTTCAGTGCTTTCTTTCAGAGGTGGCCATATGGCTGAAACAGTAATACAAGTGTAAACATTTGTTATCAAATGTAATAAACAAATCTCTGTCATTTAATCAAACCATTGGGCCTTCATCTGTTTCCTACTGAAGACAGTCATGGAAGTCACTAGAAATAGAATGAGACTCTGGGTATGTCTACTCAACAAAAAGAGGGCATGACGTAGCATGTACTTGTGCTAATTTTATTTAACCAGAACATGTAACGATAGTGGTAGTGTACTCGGATGTACCCACGTATATAACCAATGTACGTACCCAAGGTTCCAGGAGAGTTTGCATTGTGGTTGCTCGCCCACGCCAATCACCTATGTTAGCTAAATTAAAGCAAGCACTAATATGCTGGCAAATGCTACCATCATACATTCATTTGGTTGTGCAGACATACCCTCAGTACTGATTTGTTTCATGTAGCTTTTTACCCTTTCTCTAGTATTGTATATTTTACTTCAATGTCACATTACAATATTATTTTTTTCAAGACAAATGTTTGGGAAAAAATAACATCATATGACTGTTTTCCAGCATTTGCTTATTAACATACTGATGTACTTTTCCATTCCATACACCTATTCTTTCATATTTTTATTGTTTATTCCCCTATAAAATGTCCTAAAACCATCTATAATTTTATGCCCAGTACATAGCGGCTTACAATGGTTCTGTTACAATATTTACAGCGATAACTGGATCAATATGACATTCATAAGAAGGATTGTATTTTTGCTGATATGATCTTTAGCCTTTTTACATTAGGCTGGCCAGTTTACTATACCCCTCTTTTACTATCATGATCATACCTGTCAAGAACTATCCTCCTTGCATTTTGTCCTGAGTGTCATGCAGAGCTCATGAAAAGCTGCCATTTTATTTTCTCTCAAATCATTGCTCTCATTTTATAAACCACTCAATTATGTAGAAAGATTTCTTTTTTTCCTTTGGTTCCCAGCTTTGTTTTACTGGAGTATGTAATATGGTGATTTCTCCCTAAATATCCATTTATCTGTCATTATGCCAATGTTAAATAATGATGATGATGGCTTTCCATCATGTACTCCCACGGTGTAGCTACATAAATGAAAATACGGACGCAGGTGTCGTGGTGGATGTAGTCTTTCTGGACTTCGGCAAGGCCTTTGACACTGTCTCCCACCCCATTCTCATAAAAAATGGCTGTCCCCAGGCATACTATTGAGGTGCCTGGAGGGGAGGCCAACCAATCTGAAATATGGGCCTTGACCAGCTTTGTGTCCAGCCTGATTGCCTTCTACGATCAGGTCACAAAAGCATTGGACGCAGGTGTGGCGGTGGATGTAGTCTTTATGGACTTCAGCAAGGCCTTTGACACTCTCCCACCCCATTCTCATAAAAAAAAAACTAGGTGACTGTGGCATTGATGCCTACACAGTCAGATGGATTGCAAATTGGCTGGGGGTCATACTCCGAGTGTAGTGGTGGACGGGTCTTTTTTGACCTGGAGGGAAGTGGGCAGTGGAGTCCCCCAGGGCTCAGCCCTTGGACCTGAACTGTTCAATTTCTTTATTAGTGACTTGGACAACAGGGTAAAAAGCAGTCTCTTTAAATTTACTGATGATACCAAGATTTGGGGTGAGGTAGGCACGCTAGTAGGGAAGGACAGATTAAAGTAGGACCTGGACAGGTTACAGGGGTGGGCTAATGAAAATAGGATGCATTTCAATACTGACAAGTGCAGGGTGCTGCACTTGGGCAGTAGGAACCAGCAGCACACATATAAGCTGGGAAACTCCCTTCTCGAGAGCACGATGGCAGAAAGAGATCTTGAAGTCATTATTGACTCCAAAATGAACATGGGCCTACAATGTGAGGTCACGGTCAGTAGGGCTAACCATACCTTGTCATGCATCCAAAGATGCATCTCAAGCAGGGCCAGGGAGGTGATCCTCCCTCTCTATGCAACACTGGTCAGGCTGCAGCTAGAGTACTGTGTTAAGTTCTGGATGCAGCACTTCAGGAAGCATGTGGACAGCACTGAGATGGTCCAGAGGAGGGCCACCCATATGATCCGGAGACAGCAGGGCAGACCCTACAAAGAGGCTATGGGACCTGAACCTGTTCAGCCTTCTCAAGAGAAGGCTGAAGGGGGACCTGGTGGCCATCTATAAATTCACTAGGGGGGACCAGCAGGGTTTGGGAGAGACTCTGATCCCCCTAGCACCCCCCAGGGTAACAAGGAATAACAGCCACAAATCGTTAGAGAGTAGGTTTAGACTAGACACTAGTAGGCACTACTTCACAGTCAGAGCGGCTAGGATCTGGAACCAACTTCCAAGGGAAGTGGTGCTGGCTTCTACCCTGGGGGTCTTTAAGAGGAGGCTTGACGTCTACCTGGCTGGGGTCATTTGAGCCCAGTTTTCTCTCCTGCCCAGGGCAGGGGGTTGGACTTGATGATCTGCAAGGTCCCTTCCGACCCTATTTCTATGAATCTATGACTCTGGGATTTGTCCTGGATTCTCAGTATCATGCAGGGATCTGGGTCTTCCATTCACCATGGAAAAACATGGGAAACAATGGGTTTCCCCTTGCAGACTAACAGTTCCAGCCTGCAAGAATCTGCAGGGAGCAAGATGCAGGGGCACCACATGCATGTATACATGTGCACACATGCAGGGTCCAGGAATACAGCCCCAGGCAGCAGTGGGAAACATCTCCCCCAGCTGCCTGTGGGTAAGTATATAGGGGGGGAGATTGAGGCCTCCATGTTAAGGGAGGGAGTGGGGCAGGGGATGGGCTTGTGGGCACTGCTCATGGACTCTCATGGGGCGTGGGGCCAGGGCTGGGAGTGGGACAGAGCCATGGGCAGCTCATCCAGGGGGCATGGGGAGGCTGGCTCCATGCCATTGTGTGCACTCTCAGGGAGGGGGCATGGGGGGAACATGCCTCCAGATTTGTGAATGGGGCAGAGGTGGATGTGGGTTGCCCACTGTAGACTCAGGGCTCCCTGCCCTTCTGGCCCTCCCCAGGAGCCCTACAAGAGCCTCACCACCATGGCAAGGCACTGCCTGCCTACCCAGGACAGGGAGCAGTGGTACAGAGTTGTGGCCCCCATTGCTGCCAGGTGGGCAGGGGGCACCTTGCCATGGTGCCACAGCTAGCAAGGGGCTCCCTGGGGTAAAACAGCAGGGCAGAGAGCCCCAAGCCCACAGTGGGTAACCCACATCTGCCCTATCCCGCCCTCCCTCCCCCCCAGCAAAAACAAGAGTTGGTGCCTATGTCCTGAGGTCCCATCCAACCTTAATTTTCAACTATTCTTTGATTATGCCTTGTAGTCTTCACCAAAACCATTTGTGCTTCTTATTACTTGGTCATGATACTGAGATGTATCCCAGGTTCCTTTGCAAGCCTGTCTGTTAATCAGGTTTGTGGACTATCTGTTTCTTCACTTCTGGTCTTCCATTTACGTACAGGCCAAAAGAGCAACAGTGGGGATCAAAAGGGTCGATGGTTATAGAATAAG
The DNA here is from genome assembly GCF_000455745.1 of Alligator sinensis. Taxonomy (NCBI): domain Eukaryota; kingdom Metazoa; phylum Chordata; order Crocodylia; family Alligatoridae; genus Alligator; species Alligator sinensis. The sequence continues at coordinate 1,330,705 of NW_005842255.1, forward strand.
GAATTGTTGAATTGCTGCTTATGAGTTTCCTGTGCTTAAAGCCTGAAGCGTGCAGGCAAGTTGCAAATGCACTGGAGGAGTCAAACTCTTTCTCAGAAATATAGCAGAACATCTAGATTTATCCTGACCTGCCTCTGAGTGGTAAGGGGTTTACAGTATAGTTAATATATAGATAGTGCAGGTCAACAGATATGAACTTGTGGGCAAATGGAAATAATATAGATGCAGCTTAAGTAAGAATTTTATATCAGAGTAAAATAATTTCATCCTTCTTGAGCCTACCTGGAATAGTCATGGGGGCCAACTAAGTGTAAGCATTCTTCTTGATGAGGAAGTCCTTTTGCTCTAAAATAGGTCACATTCCAATGGGGGAATTCAAAAGTAGCCACACAAGAAGCTAGACTTCATGGATCAGTCTATTAGTGCAAAGGGATATTTTCAGGAGTGTCTTTAAATAATGTGCATGTTTAGAGCAAAGCTTAGACCTACCTAAAATATAGAATTAGAGCAGTAACTGACTATACATCTTCTGAAAGGAACAAGTTATCAGGCATTTGTAATCTAAGGTAATACATAATCTCTATGACAACACACTGTGGTAGCAACTGAGCGGACTTGAACATACACTGAAACACCAGGCCAGGCATAGGTTGCCCTTGCAGGGTGGCAAATAAGTTACTGGGCATTCCAGATTCCTCCAGCTGCTAGCCCAGCAAGATTAACATCCCCTATGAATCCACGTACAGCTTCCCAGTTGCGGTCTTTGAAAAGGGACTGAACATGCAGTAACTGGATCTAAATAAATCTACAGTGTAACTCCATTTAAATCAATGCAGGGACACAGAGGATTTCAGTTTGGAGTCATGAGCTGGCTCCAAACACACTGAAACAAGGCAATGAATTGGGTAGATCTTTTCAAAATCATGATTAGCAAAACAAAATGTAAGGAAAAGGGAATGCAATGAAAAGGCACATTTTCATCTTTTGGCTTGGAAACAATGGGCAAGCACTTCATATAAAATGCAAGTACAACTGTCAACACTTCATAAAAAAGATAGAGACAGAGTAGGAAATTTGATACTTTAAAAGCAGTGGGCAAGCCCTAATAATTTGGTTGAGATACACACTCAAAGGCTTGGATGCTAATCCATTTTTCTTGGATCTGCAATATTGGTCTGGAGGTCTCATGAAAGCAGTCTCTTTGCCAGATTTCAAGTACTTTCTGCTTCCTCTCCCAGCTGGAATGCAAAAGTGCAGAGACATGTGAAAATGAAAAATAATGCAAGAAAATTAAGTTAATCAAATTTAGGATCTATCAAAATGTTACACTTACTTTCAGCTTGAGATTTTCAGATTTTCAAGCTTCCTGGTTTATAGAACACAGCTTTCTGTGTATTGATAGAATTTTTGCTGTATTGAAATCTGTGCATTATGGATTTGTTCTGACAGAGTTTTGCGACTGATTGCATTGGGAGAATATTTTTCACCAGCTCTATCAATTTAAATATTAGGACAAAAGATAATTTTAGGCATAAACACGCTTCAGAAGATAAATTGTTATTTTTAATAGAACTGATCAGTGTCTTTGGGACCCAATGTTCAATTAAGTCAATGTCTGTTTTTCCATCAGCTTCAACGAGCTCTGAATCAAGCACAAGTTCTGTTGTGGCAGAAAGTCAGCAAAACTGTGAGAAGCTGGCTCAGCAACTTTAAACAAATTGTTCTGAGTGGGAGACAAGGAATGCTGGGGGCTTCCAATGAAGAAAATGAACAAAATTTCCTAGTTTGCACTGAGACTCCCCTCTCAAAGGGCTTGGCTCTAGGCAGGCACACACTAATGCCGAAATATTTGGGAAATTAGTTTTGCCAAATCAAACTAACTGTTACCTACTTAAGGAGAGCTGAATACATAAAGTTAAGCACAACCCCAAGACACCATCAACATAAATGCATGACTCCTTGGCCATTTATTTTGTTTCATGCAAATTTGTTTAAGATTTTCATACAGACTTCTCCCCGATTCAGAGACATCTAGGGGCAGATCTTCGGCTTGCCTTTCACGCCCTGTATCCTGGGTCTTTAGTATTAGGATGGTCTGTGTAGCAAACAAGCATATATAGTGCATATTGATTTGGGGGCTATGAAAACCTGATTAGGAAAAGAAAGAGAACATTGCTTAAACCTTTTGATTTAATATAGATCTAAGCCACAAAGATGGCTTTCAGATTTCGGCCTTGATCAACCAAAGGTAGGATTGCTGGTAATATTCACAAGCATAATCTTAAGCACATGGTTTCATGTGTTGCTTGATCAGTAGGCAAATCAACAGGGGGTATTGAACTGGGTTCTTTTGTTTGTCCCATGAAAGAAATAGGGTCCAGCTGCAAAACTCAGATATAGATCCTAATTCTGAACTTATTCCAGATTTGGAGTGAGGGAGGGAAGTGATGACTTGAATTGAGCTCCTTTCTAATTCAGTATTTCACAGCTCTTTTTCAAGACCAGCTAGGGCCAGAACTATAGCAGAATTTATAAGAGGCAACACTAAACTGGTGCCAGGTTTTTGAAGTAGAATTCACAACCTTGATTTAGGCTGTTCCTATGTAATGTACTCAAGAGAATTAAGCATGTAGGAATACCATCCACAACAGCCAGCCTTCTGAACGGAGGATCCCAAAGCTAGCCAAAAGGAAATGCAAAGAGGATTTGTCTGAAATGCGCTCTCTCTTGGAGGTAGGCAAGCAAGTGAAACTGGGATTCCTAGCTTGATTCCGTTCCCAGGCATAAGTACGTAGGTTAGGGAATATCCAACCACATAACTGTTTTTACTCTTTTCAGCCTGACAAGGAGATGGTGGCATATGTCTATTGTATCAGAGCATAAAGGCTTGAGCACGTGCCCAGAAATGTCAGTGTCCCGCATCAGTCATCAGGAATTCAAACCTGTATCTCTCATGTTCTAGCAGAGTATCCTCCCTACCAGGCAGCAGGCTACACTGGGATGGATAGAGGAATGGTAGGGTGGACCTTTTCACTCCTCTTATTGGAGTCAAGTTACTGTATAGAAAAAAAAAACCTCAGCATTCCCCCAGTCCAGCCTTTGTGGGTAGATTGCAACACTTTCTTAGGAAGTGAAAAATAGTTTTGAGCTGCAGAGAGCCAGGAGCCTGGGTCTCCGATCTCCTGGACAATTCTACTCTGACATAGAATCCTAACTTTGAGCTTGATGTCAGAGTCTGGAAAACGGGCACGGTTTTCTTCTTCATCTTGTCAATCCAGGCCTAGGGTTTTCCTGGTTCAATGTGCTGGCTGTTGTGAATCTCACTCCTTGGCACCTGAACTGCATAGAGAACTTTGGTCCCAGCCCTAACTGGTGAATTTAATTCTACTGCAGGAGCAAGGCACCTAAAAGTTAGTCATGAAAGAACTGAGCATCATGACACTGAAGTCCTTTCTACACTCAAATTTATATATTTATTTAGCCCCTGTGTATCTGGGGCTTGTACTAGCAGTTATGTGTGTTTGTTAGAATTTTATGCATTATTCATTGTTAAGAGTAGGAACAGGCCAACTTATTCAAGGTTTGGAATGGTGCTAAGAATTGAAAACAATGTGAACTACTGTATTGAGGATGAAAAGAATGGAGGTCATGGACTTGAACTCTTGCTTTCTTCCTCTACTCCATCAGGAAATACTTCACCCCTGAAATGTTTCTTTAATCAGTCTTAACATCACATTTCAGGAAAAAAGAAGGTTGATTAATAAGGCAAGAAAAGAAGATTATTTTGTACTGTTCTGCTTCTAAATATGGAAATTTTAAAACTACCACTAAAGTTAATTTAACTTGAGTACTATGTCTAATCCTAATTTTTTTTTTCTTTTTTTCTTTTTTGGCTGATGCTGTCATGTAAAATAAATCAAAATAAGCCTAAAAAATAAATCAACAAGCAACCTGTTTCCTGTCAGTGACACATGGCTGATTGATTTTCATACACGGTAATAACAGGTTGGATTGTTGGATCGGCTGAGAGAGGAGTTTAGGAAAAAGTTTTCTTAATTAAAATGAAACAGACTTTGATGGAAGGAGATAGACTCTGTAGCAAAGGTGGCTTCTTCCATAATACTAGTGTATTAAGAACAAGGTTCAAGATTGCTTTTGGGGCCACTTGTTTTCAGCTTTGATACCAGATTCATAGATTGTAGAGTCGGAAGGGACCCCAAAGGATCATCGTGTCTGACCCCCTGCCCTAGGCAGGAAAAAGACTGAGGTCAGATGACCCCAGTCAGGCGCCTATCTAGCCTCCTCTTGAAGACCTCCAAGTTAGCTGATAGTACCACATCTCTCAGCAGCCCATTCCAGATTCTGGCCACCCTTACTGTGAAGAATTTTTTCCTAATGTCTAACTTGAATCTACTCTCCACTAGTTTGTACCCATTATTCCTAGTTACTCCTAGAGGTGCCCTGGTAAATACCGCATCTCCAACTCTCTGTTGTCCTCCCTTGATATTTGATATTTTCTTTCTTTCAGCTTTGATACCCAAAGTTAAACACTGACTCAAGCCACATTCAAGCATTTTCAGTCATTTCTCAGCACTTCTGAAAGCTAGGCCACCCTTTAGACAGTGTCTCAATTGACCTTCAGAGAGATCACACTCCTGCTCTACTTTGGTTTGGACTTACAGAAACTACTGTAAACACAATAAGCAACTTAATATGTAACATTGATCTGGTATTTCCCTAGAATGGGTTGTGGGACTAAAATTCTCCAGAATTTGCAACCAACTTCAATAACAGGATGTAAAAGTAGAATGAATTTATCTTCAGCTCGACAAGGAATACTTGCCAAATGGGTTCCAGAGCCATGCTAAAGTAGGGGTGCTCCCCCCATGCACCCATCCAGGTCACTGGCCAGTGACAGTATAGACACACAAACATTCCTATGGCATTCCCAGGGCTACATTCAATACTGTGCACTGTCTGGGCAGGTGTGCAGCTCTATGTGGACACCTCTGAGCAGATATCCCAAAATTCTGGTCTGGCAAAATCCATGCCTACTATCAATGGCCTAATGAGAAGCGATTTGAACTGACTTCCCTCTGCATAATGGACACAACAGCAGTCTTCAAATACTTGCAGGGTTGCCATAAAGAAGGAAACACATTTTCTCTCTTACTGCAGAGACTAGGATGTGGACCAGTGGCTTGAAGCTGCAGCAAAGCAGGTTTAGTTTGGGTATTAGGAAAAATGTTTTCACTGTTGGAATAGTGAGGCAGTAGAATAGACTGCCTAGGGAAGTTGTGGACTCTCCATCATTGGAGGTGTTCAAGAAAAGGTTGGACAGCCACTGGGTGGGTATAATATAAGCGTAGCTATTCCTATGTTCTACTAGGGGTATTTCTCATCCTTCTGGACTTTGCTGGTTGTTCTCTCCCTTTCTGCTACATGTGTCAGGGTATTTTTAAGCCTCCTTAAAAATACTTTTAAAAGTGGCACTGGATGTTAGCATGCCTTCCTTAGTGTTGGCTCTGGATTTAGGATACAGATACCTTGTTCCAAGGGGGCACCCACCCTCAGACCGGCCACGACCTTTCCATTCAATAATAGGCAAATTTATTAATACACAGTGGTAACAGAAAAGAAGCAATACAAACAATCAAGCACTTCTATAGATCTACCATCCTAGGGCTGTCATCCAAGTCAAAGTACATCTGGCCAGGGCACAGTCTCCACTCTGAGGCTGTCTCTCTTAGGTGTCAGCAGTCTGAAGGCGGGATGCCAAGGCCCATAACCCCTCCAGTGGGGTGCCTGAGACAGGCTGGTTGTATGCCCTCAGTCCATGGTGGCCTCAGAGGCCCTTCCCTGGGGATGGGGACAGGAACCCCTCTGATAAGGGAGATAAGGGTATCCCAGTCTGAGCACTGCGACTGTGGAGCTTGGGTTGGGAAATAAGGATCTCCCAGCACCAGCCCTGGGGTTGCAGAGCTGGTGTGGGGAGATAAAGGCCTCCCAGCCCTCCACAATCAACAAGGTGGAGTGGGAGCTGGGAGATAAGGTTCTCCTGGCCCCTGCTCCCTGATCATGATCTCAGAGTGGGGACTTAGAACTCCCTGCTGGTGGAGCAGGGAGACATAGTACCCACCCAGGCTGCTGTGGCAGCGCCCACCCTAAACAGCAGGCAGCTCCCCGTGGCAGGGAGCACTCTCCTGCCCCTTGATGGACAGCTGACCAGGAGCAGATTTTGCTCCCAGTCAGGTGTCTACAGTGAGCGATACGGTGCCATTACTAATCTCGTGTAAATTTGCTACTTGCATTTGCAGGTAGCAAATTTACTTGGGATTAGGGAGAATTTACTGTGAATTAAGCATGTGCACATGTAGATGCACATGTTTACTTAGCAGTAGACTGTGCTAATGTGAAGTTAAGTGTCTCGTGTAGATGCGCCGACTGAATAAAATGGATGGAGAGCCGTGCTGTAGGGTCATTTCAGCCCCAGTGGGGAAAACAGGCACAGGCTAGGTCCTATTCCCTTCCAAGATGGCATCTTTCTCACTGGACCACATAACCTTTAGATTGTTCTCTTCCTCCTAGCCCCACATATCTCACATTTTTTACTTCCTAGAGGGCAACTACAAAAGGAGGGCTGGAGAATGGACTAGATAATGTGTGATCTGTGGCTTGGTGGTTAGCACATTGGGCTGAGAAGATACGCATTTGGTTAGAGAGATATATATCCAAACTGCTCCTGAGTGAGGACACCTAGAACCTGGGTCTCCTTCTTCCTGAATGAATGCACTAATCTAGCAGCAAACCAATGAGACAGGCACCTGAGGCAGCTGCTGCACACAGGGTCAGTGTCAACTTCCAATTGCCACTGCAGCCACAATCGTGTTATGCACCAAAGTGTGGTTGGTCTTGTCTGGGAGTTAGTTACCCACAGCATGGGTGTAGTCCAGGCTGGTTCCCCACAGAGCTGGGGTTCAGAGGAGTGCAGCTAGTGTTTGAACTAGACTCAGAAGCCATAGCCATAGTCAGGTAAGTTGGGGCCAGAAGCCAAAGACAGAGACAAGATATACTGAGGGTTAACTGGGATCTGAAGCCAGAGCCAATGTTCAAACCAGAAGCCAGAGCCAATGGTCAAACAAGCAGGGAACTACAATAAAAGGAAGACAGGGATCTTACTGGAATTGGAACCTGGGGTCAGAGCCAGGAATCAAAGCAAGGAAGCACATGAAGGGTCAGGAGCAAGAATTTTTTCCTTTGTCCAGACGAGTCTGCAGGATGGGCCTGGCTTTCAAGAGCTGGAGCATATGGGGCCTGCTACCTGTGGCTTCTGGCTTGGCCTCATTACAGATTGCAATTGTGTGGCATCAGTAAAATCCATTGTTTTACACCCCCCACGCCCATGTTGGAGCCCATGGCCAGTGCCCCTGTGATCCTGCCCTAGTTACTGCCCTGACTACTAAACTATTAGGCTAAATAATGGGACGCCACCTCTTATTTCTCTAATACCCATGTGTTTTTGCCAGCTACCGTTTTGTGACTTGCACTCACCCAAGATGGGTATACAGAGCTGAAACCCAGCCTGGCCAGTGTACAGCTTACTTGAGTATGCTCAGCAGGTGTGTGAACACAGTGTACGTGGAGGTAGGATCACAAACTACATAAATGCCAAAAAAAATCTCTTGATGAAAGTTCTTTGGGTAAATCCTATATCTTTTATTAGACCAACTAAAATAGTTGGAAAATTAGTTGGCCTAATAAAAGATACCGGATTTACCCAAACAACCTTGTCTTCCTATGTCCTTAGGCCAACACAGCTACAGCCTATACCCCAAAAAAATCTATTGCATGGCTGAGTGATTGTCTGTTGGGCATGTAAAGATAGATAGGGTTTTGCCCTAAATGGCAAACAAAAAAGCATACAGAAAGCCTTATACATGAATCAGCAAAAAGTCAGCCTCCAAAAAGAAAGGAAATAAATGAAATAAAATAAGTTTCTCTTAGGGCTGTCCACCACACCACTGCTGGATCTGATTCACATATGTTTTTATGTTAGATCTTTATAAAGTTCTGGTGTTGAGTCCTGTACTGTAGCACTGATCCAGCACTTAACTTTAAGTAAATGCTTTTATGTACATTGTTCACTATGGGAATGCTGTTCAGAACCCTGAAGGACTGAGGCTTACAACAAAGCAAGATTACATAACATTGAGCAGAGCTGAAATTTAGGATACTAATACTGTAACTTAGTCAAGCTAGGCATTTTATGAATTAAAGGCAAAAAAAGAGCAAAGCATTTATGAAAGCTTTCAAATGTGAAAATATTCTGAAGGCAAAGACTGAGCAACAATGATGTCATATTGAAGATACCCTCCACTATTTTGGCTTGCTTTGTATCACAGACTCCAGGGTCATACTTTAGCCAGTACAGATAGAGATTGCTGTAACTATAGGTGAAGACAGAACTCAACTGGACCTCACTCCACATCAGTCAGAGTGCTGCTGTGTTACCAAGTTACTGAGAGTTTTGGCATCATGTTTTACCTAGTTCTGTTACTCACAGTACTCCATATCTGTTTTCTTCTAAGCACTCATTTGTTGCCAAAGATCATTTAGGAGCCTAAGTATTCTCAGATAGTCTCACTCTTTATAGAACATGCCTGTGATAGGAGGAGATTGGATTCAGTGACCCAAGAGATCCCTTCCAATTCTGTGTTTACTACATATTGGGCCATTCAAACCTTGCATAGAGTTGTGGGAGATTGACACTAACTTCTGCTAAGCATAGAGGGTTTTGCAGAGGTCATATCTTTACATATCTTGTCTTCTCTTCACACATCCTTTGCAGCACAGCACTGAAGTACTGAATCTAGTTTTGGGCCCCCCACTTCAGGAGAGACATGGATAAGCTTGAGAGAGTCCAAACGAGAGCCATCTGTATGATCAAAGACCAAGAGAGCAAGCCTTACAAGGAGAGGCTGAGGAACATGGGATTCATCAACCTGGCAAAGAGAAGGCTCAGGGGGGACTTGGTGGCTGCCTATAAGTACATAAGGGGGGGTGCATCAGGATCTGGGAGAACAGTTGTTCACGAGAGCTCCCCAAGGGATAACTAAGTCTAAAGGCCACAAACTTGTAGAAGGCTAATTCAGACTTGATATAAGGAAAAACTTCTTTACAGTCCAAGTGGCAAAGGTCTGGAACAGGCTCCCCCCAGAGGTGGTACAAGCACCTACTCTGGACTCATTCAAAAGGGATTTGGAAAGTTATCTTGCTGGGATCATCTGACCCCTGCAGACTTCCTGCCTCTGGCAGGGGGGCTGGACTTGATCTCACGAGGTCCCTTCCAACCCCTAATGTCCATGAAATCTGTGAAATCTTATCACCAGATAGAAGTAAAACCTTCATTGGAAAATATTCTTGGCTAAGGACTAGACTGATTTCCAGCTATTAAATGTGGCTGTTAAAACCAATCATTTGGGTTGCTGACCATAAGAAATGGGCATATGCCCACTACACACTTTAGTGTATTGTAGAGATAGCCCAGTTACCTCAGAAGAACTGTAGCTGCTGCATCAGGGAGCTCTGCACAAGTTAATAAACCCTGCTTCTCAGGTAAATTCTCCCCCATAGATCTGAATGCACTCTTTCAGCCAGCTTTGGCAAACCCAAGGAGCGGTACTTGGAATCAAATGCTGGGTTCCTGCATGATAGTGCAGAATATATATAAATATGTCACTAGCCTGGCCCTGACATGACTTTTCCATATTTTCAGTCTACAAAACTATACCACTAATAGTCGTTTGTAGCAGTGGCACTAAAACAAATACGTAGTTTTGCTAGTTATGGAAAGAACACTTTAAAACTAAAAGTTGTTGACCCAGCTTAACTCAGAAGGAAAATCTGGATGGCAATATAGAATCCAGCTATCCTGTTCTATGGGGAAAAAAATGTTTTCATTTGGCCTTAACAACATCCTCATTTTCTACTGATTTATGGCAAACAGTATCTTCCTTCTTCCTTCTCTTACTGTGTTTCCATCTCTTTGATAACTTGCCCTAAAAATCAAAAGGCAGAACTTTGCCTACCCCCAAGTACAACATTGCCTCTGCCCCTACTCACCATGAAATTTGAAACTATCTAGGTGCATAAAGAAAAAATTTCATTATATAAACCTGCCCTCCACTCCCACTTTGGCTGACATGGTCTTTCCCTTAGGTTTCTATATCACTGAATGTTCCTATTGTTATGTTTTTTATTTTACTGATACAGCATATGTAGTCTCACTGGAAAGCCCATATTATGCTGTATCCATTTATGCTACTGTTATCACTTACAGATTGTGTTATGTTGCCTGCACATATCTTTATAATTTTGGATATGGTTCAGCCAAGGGATTGAGACATGCATACTTCAAGACTATTGCCACTCCCAGACTTAGGCAGAAGGAGACTTATTGGGTTGGGATCCCAGGACATTGTCTGCATGCAATGGGGAAATCAACTCCACAACAGACAATTAGCTACTGAGAAAATTGACCCTTTAACCAGAGGAGTCCAAGTGTCTCAGTGACACCTGAACTTTTGGGGGGATTTTGGTTACTCATGAGAATGCTGGTGTGGAGTCTGGTTGGAGGTGATTATGGAAGCTAGCGGGCTATGCTTCGTCTATGGATCCCAGGCTTTCGAGGTTCAATGACCCCAGCAGCCAGGGCTGGCAGAAACTGCAGAAAAAATGAATTTTGGAGGTATTGGCAGGTCTCTCAGGAGTCCTAAGGTGTAGCCATATGAGACTCATACTTGTCTTTTTATTTCTCTTTTCAAATTTATGATCAATTTTCCTTGTATAATTCTATTCTCCTATTTTGTTTTTGAGGTTGTTGGGGTTTTTTTTGCTCTTTTGTCTCCTTACTGATTGCTTGCAAAAACAGTGATTGCTGGGCAAATCCTCTACATATTATTATGTCATTTTAATAATTAATATTATGGGCAAGCCCTCTACATTAAGGGGGACCTAAAATTTGTTTCACAAGCTAATGAGGAGGCCACCTGGGCTGTCAGAGATCCCCTTGCTGCAGCTGCAGGGCCTGGTATAAGAGCAGTATATCCGAAGTTTGCTGGGATAAGGAATTATTGCAGGACAAACTTGGTCTGGTCCTTGGATAAGTAGCAGCACAGTGCAGGGGTGGGAAACTTGGGGTTCTGCAGGCCCCTTTCAGACAGATTTGCCTTACTTACTACCAGGAATAAAGTCAAGATAGGACATATCAGAATGCAGGTCACCTATGAAACGTTAAATCAGCTTCCTTGAGCACATATACATTACAAGACATGATAAATAACATAAATATTTTTTCCTATAAGACCCCTGTCTCAAATACAATGGCTAGTGCATAAGGCAAAGATTTGCAAGAAGGGCAAAGATACAGTCCTGCATTTGACGTACTGAGCTGGAACCCAGGACAGTTATGATTCCACAACTCGCTTTGCCATAGACTTCCGCGCTGCATCATTGGGAAATACTTTCCCATAACATGTATATGAATCAAGGTGGCATAGATAACTTTTATTGTGACAATTCTGAACTTTGAATGCTTGACTTTGAATGCTCAACTTTGCAACCTGTTTGTTCAGTTTTTATAGATTTTTCAATGTATTAGTAATATAACACAGGTGTAGGGCAAACTTCAGTAGAAGTGATCCAAAACTGAACTATTGTTAAGTACTTGCAGTACTTAAATAGATAACACAGTGCCAGCTTAGAGAGGTTCAGAAAGTGGTTTAATAGTGAATTGAAGCCCCAAATCCTCGTATACAAACCTACTATTTCTTATGCAACTTCATCTCTATATCTGCTATTTTCATAGGTCAAGTTTTTCTCACAAAGATGATCAGCAGCAGAGTATTTGAACTATTTTGGACTCGTTCAGCTCTTCTGTGAACATATTCTTCTCAGAGAACTAAACTGTAAGTAGCAGCATGCATATGAAGACACACATTTTGTTTTTGTTCCCTTATGCTTCTCCACTCATCTATCTCTATCTACCTTTTTGTCTTGACTTATGATTAGGTTGTAAGCATTCTAGGGCAGAGACTATCTTTATGATATATGTTTGTATGGTACCTAGCACCACCAGCCTAATCTATGACTGAGGCACCGAAGAATTACTCATTACAAAAATAATACAAAGCAGTCTTTGATGTGCCCTGCACATCCCATCATTTCTAACCAACTGTGTGGTTTCCAGAAATACCTGTGCAGAACATCTGCCATTCTTCAATCTGCTTCAGAGCTTTAACTTAGAATATTCTCTCCAACACTGATTTCATGAGACATTGCCCAGCAATCATTTATTGCTGTCCAAACAGACAATCTAACAATGCAATGTAAGGTCTCAGCTTCAGTCCGCTCCTCCAGAGTATCATGTCTGGTTTAACAGAAGAAGACTGAAGTAATGCATAGCCATAAGAAAGCAGAGGTCACAAAATAATTCATTTGTGTATGAACACTACCACCACCAGCAGGAAAAATGTGAGACAATACTTGTAAGGGATTAGTTCATATCTATTCTAGCCAGAAACAATTATAGTTATTAACATGAAAATTGATGGCATTTGGCTCCCCTAAAACATGGGAAGCTCTTGATAGCAGTATTACTTGTTCTGGCATGGGAAGAGCTGTTTATTTAGAATGCTCAGACTCCTCTGAAACTGTGACAGATTCATTTCACCAATTAGATGTGCTTAATTTACTTTAATTGTATTTTTGATCTGTAAAAATGGGCAGTCCCACCAAAGAAACCATTTCTATTGTACAAAGCCAAATTCAACTGAATACTTAATTGAACTACTTCAGAACAGGCTTTCTGCTTCAGTTCCCTAGTTAAAGTGTGAATTGAAAGACTGTTTTACTTGCCAAGCCCTGAGTTCAAGGAATCCATGTTTGTCATTCAACTGTTGATGGTGTACCTCTAACACCAAAGCAGAGCAGGGTGCTACATTCTTTCTACAGTTGTAAGGTTCAAGCCGGTTTCCTTTGAAATCAATAGCTAGTTAAATTATTGTTGGGTCAAATCAGAGGGATAAGTTCATGTTCCTTAATTCTTCCTGCCTCCTGGGAAGCTAAGAAAGAGCAGCCTCTGCAGTGTCCTTTCTTGAGTGGATTACTGCCTAAGATTAGTAGCATTTTGGACAATCACTAGTGTGTTGGCAGTGGATTCAGTTGCTGGATCCCATGTGCCTCTAAGACAGCTGGGGTCATCTCGAAACTAGTCACCATTTTTAGCTTTGGGTCTCTAACATGCACTTCCAGACTCAGACATCTCATCTGACCCCCTCGTTTTTGGGACACAAGATCCACATTTCAGCTGTCCTAGATGCTAAACTTAATGTCTCAGAGCTCACAACCACCTTTCCCCTAATTTTTGATCACTTAACTATGATCTCTCAGAATTCCACCTCTAGGCTATGGTTTCTCTGGGCTTCTAGTTTAACCTCCTCAGGGACAATGTGGGCAGGAAAGCAAAGAGCACAGGCTTAGCAAAGGGGGTGTTGGTTATAGCCGTGTTGGTCTAAGGACATAAGCAGACAAAGAACCTTGTCTGCCAGGCTTAGTAAAGGAATTTCTTAACCACAGTCACTTTTTGGCTAAAAGCACTGGAGAATTACAGACCTTGAAAAAATGTTTTCTAGCATGATCTCACCCTTTCTGGGAATCCAAGGTCTGTCAGCATTTCAGGCTAGGAAGTGTCCCTCCTGCCCACTTCTCTCCCTTGTTTTCTGTTACCATTATCAGTTCTCTGCTCACACCAGCACGCCACTCTTCAACAGAATCTCTATCCCCTTTTGCCTCTCTGACCTGAACAGTTCCAGGCCCCATCTCCACTCAAACATGATCCACATTCAGACCTCTATGTGGCAAACATTAGGGGGCTGCGAAGCAGGCTCTATTTGGTTCAGATTTGGATTCCGCCTGAATCAGGTACAGTGATTCAATTCATTTATTCGGATCATTGTCCCTGATTTGATTCGGCCGAATCCGAATCTGAAGATTCGATGCTGATTTGGAGAATTAGTGATTCGAACATAGACTCAGCTTTAAATTTGTTTTTACATACCTTGAGGTACCAGCATGGCTTGTGAATGTTGTGATGCTGGGTCAGATGGAGCATCCCACAGGAGTGTGGGGGGCCCTCCATGTGCTTGGCAGTGAACCAGGAAGTGGACCGGATGTACTTCTAATCCACTTTTGGGTCCACAAGGGAGCATGCTGGGGGCACCCCCCTGTTCCTCTCCAGCTTGGCGATTGGTTTATTTAAATTAAAACCCTTTAAATATTTCACTGGGGACCCCCCCCGTGCTTTTGTGGGACACTCCATGTACCCCACTATTGCAGCACTCACAAGCCACCTGCTACCTAGAAGCATGTAGAAAAAATATTTACAGCCGTGCCTATGACCAAATCACTGAATCTTTCTGAATCTCTCTGAATCGATTCGGAGGGTTCCAATTTGATTCAGAGAGATTAAAGTGTCCTCTGATTTGATCTGGATTCGGAGATTTGGCCACCAAATCAGGCCAAATCTCCGCTGAATTGAATCAGGGGTCAAAGCTTCACACAGCCCTAGCAAACACTCTATGTTAGGAAGGCCATAGACAGCCATCTTGATATCCCCTAGTAAGTAACCTTGTTTGGGGATGGTCTGGAGACCATAAGTATCATGAAATCTAGGACTGGGGAGCTGCAGTGACAAATTCAGGTTAGTCCCATGTGGGTGCATAGGGGAGTTGCCCCTTGGTCCTAATGGCTTGCATTCTGATGAGAAGGTATAGAGTGATCAGGGTGCTGCCCTCAGCACTAGATGTCTCAAAGGGGCACAACTGGGAGCAGGTGATCTAAGCCTGCTTTTAGAAAGATGTGCTATCCTAAGTAATGTGCTATAGGAGTGCATCGTGAGCCTCTAGAAGAGGTGAGTGCATGCACCTCCCAGGCCCCATCTACATGTTACACTTTAAGAATGATTAACCAATCATCACAGCTTAAGCTGTGACCCAGTCACATGTTCACTCAATTAATAGCCTGATAAAAAAAGGAATAAGCCACAAAGATATTCTGCAAAAAACATGTAGTAAATTTGTGGATTGTTCTTATTACGTCATTAACTGAACATGTGGGCATGTGCTGCCTGTGGCTGGGAGCCCCATCAGCTGACAGGGTACCCAGCCACAAGGTTGCACCACCTGCTGCAAGGCCCACAGCTGACCAGACTGGCAACAGGGCCAGAGTTCCACGTGCTGCCCCCTGCACGCCTTGCCAGCTCATGGTGCTCAAAATGGGGTAGCATGTGCAATGCTGCCCACACTGTGAGCCCCATCAGCTACAGAGCTTGCAGCAGAGGGAGGCCTGGCATCATGATCCCAGGCTCCCCCTGCACCAGCAATAAGGCATGATTGTATTTGATGCTTGATCCCAAACTCACGCCTCCTGCCATGTGGCATGGCAGAAGAGATGATTGGGTGGATCGTGCATCAGATCCTGCCACACTTTTATCTGAATGTTTAGAGGGGCACCCAGTATGACAAAAGATATGTTCTTTATGCCTAAGAAGCAATTTGTCCTCAGCCACTGTAGCACCAAGCAGAGCCACACTCTTGCCCGTATGGAATAAATGAACTTAGGTGAACTATGAATGAGCAATTCGAAAAGGCAAACAGCAATTTACAGCTGCTGACTTGTCACTTCCAACAGACTTTACATGCCAATATCTATAGTTACCGATGTAAATGTAGAGAGGGCTCACATCCATTTTTCATTAACTAAAACATGTTCGGGGACATCATATTCAATAAGGAGAGCTTGCAGGTGTTTAAGTTGAAAAATCCAGTTTTCCTGAATGTTTCATCATACACTTTTTTGATAGTACTTGCCTGTTTGTTAAAATGATTGATGTACCTCAGACGTTCCAGACTTTGAGATAATTACACATTTCATATGCTCCAGCTGTATCTTCCATTGGCCAAGAAATAATTAATATAAATGGCCATATTCTCTTGCAGTTTCAAAACAGCATAATGGAATTGCTCTCATGAGTTTAAGTTGCTTGTTAAATTTTCTAGCATATAAATTTTTAAAAAAATCTTTCCTGTTATCTCTTCATAAAATAGGGTCTTCATCTGTAAATAATGCCAAACTATTTTTCAGAGTCATTCTGTAGCATTTCATCTATTTCTCTAATGAACATTTAAAGTACATAGTATCTACTCAATATATTTTGCAGTGTACATGCTTGCAATCTGAAATGCATCCAAAATGTACTGTATACTCCAGAGGTGGGCAATTATTTCAGGCGGAGGACTGCTTACTGAGCTTTGGCAAGCCATTGAGGGCCATGTGACAAGCAGCCAGGGGCAGATAAATATTAATTTTCTAAATTGTTTAAGGTCCCCATGGGCCAGATAGAATGGCCTGGTGGGCCACATCTGGCCCACGGGCCACATTTTACCCATCCCTGGTATACTCCCTAACTCGCCTCACTGAACTAGCTAAAAAACTGAGTTAAAAATATAGCAGAAACTGTAAAAAAATATTTTTTTACTGGAGAAAAAATATGTTTTCTGCATATATCTCTACAGTTAATTGAATAAATTAATTTATAAGATTAAAATGTTTAAAAGCCTAAGAATGTGCAGACAGATCATTTCAAACAACATGGTGTTTTGAGGGCATCTTTAATGACTGCGGTCTCAATCCTATGGTAAGCTTCCTATGGCCAAGGGGGGCACCTGCTTTGACCTGATTGTTAGATTAGGGATTGTGATTTAACTAAGTTCTATCAGTCAGATTCAAAAGGGTATTTAGATATCTAACTGCTATTTCGGTGTCTAAATACCTGAAATCATCAGGAAAGAGATAGAAACCTACATACCTTTGAGGATCTTAGGGTATATTGTTTAAAATGTCAGTCTTCAGGGCACAATAGTGTGACATGAACACAAAAAAGGCATCATGGCCTGACTTCAGTGATGCAGTACCAGGCACTTAAAAGTGATGTCTTTCCAAGGCAGGACCAAAAAAAGGGAGGAGTGCAAAATTGTGGGAAGGAGAAAGGAAATCCTGTCAACACAGTTTTGACTATGATTGACGTATTTTCTTTAACCAGAGACAGTTCATTTCTCTATGGATACATTAAGGATGAAATTCTGGCCCTATTGAAGCAAATGACTTCAACATAGCCAGGATGTCCCAACTGAATAAAAATGGGATTTCTGAAGACCTGAAGTGAAACAGATTTCGCTTTTGCTGAGAGCTCTTTTCAAAAAGGAAAAGCTAGTAACTCTCCTTTTGCTGCAAACATGTGTTCTGGCTGTGAATGTGGCAAACAATTTTGTTTAGCAGGAAAGGCCTAAGTACCAGGATCTGCACCCTGAGCAGCAGCAATAGCAGGGGCCAGGCCAGTTTGACAGTGGCTTTGCTAACAGCGGAAGCATCTGGACCAGCAGCTGTGACTCCTGACATTCTTGCATCCTGTCTAAGTGGGGGCTAGTACCCAGTTTGCCCATGCTTCATTATGCTACTGTTCAGCATTGAGGCACTCTTGCCCTTTGGCTAATACCTGACACTTAGAGGCGTTCTGTACAGAATTTCTCACTGAAAAATATTGTGGACATTGAAACTATATGGTGAAACTCTACTTAAATTCATAACACTACATGACGTGTTTTAGGACAAGTAAAATCATGTCTCTTCTGTATCCTGTCTTAAAGACAATTCAAGTGGCATTTAAGATGATATTCTTATAAGTAAGTAGCCTCACAAAAGTGAAACTACGCTAGTTGAAAATATGGCCACATCTGTAAAAGCATTTCTGTTGCAAGAAGCAGTCACTGCACATTAGAGGGTCTAGTCAAAAGTCTTTCCACTTCACTAAATCATCTTTCAGTTTATATTCAAGAAAGACAAAATGTCCACTACATTATCTAAAAATTCTACGGAAGGTCTTTTTGGTTGTTTATATTGTATTTTTACCTACCTAAAAGTAGGCCTTCTGAAGGAAAAGAAAGAGAGGGCCAGTAGTTGGTATGTTAACTTGAGAGAAAATTGAAAACCAGAAAACAGTAGTTCTCTAATAGTTTCTCTTTGGTGATCAGGGATATAGGTTGCAGGTTACCACCCAGATACCACGTGAAGAACTGCTGCAGTACAGAAGAAAAAAACCCACAAATCACACACCGCTGGTTATGACATATCACCCCTCCCTTGAACCTGTATGGAAAATCCTCAAACACTTGCAACCCATACTAGAAAGAGACCCTATTCTTAAAAAGGTCTTCCCAGAACCACCCATCCTAGCCTTCAAACAAGCACCGAACCTCACTAACCTCATCACCAGAAGCAAACTTCCTCAAGCCCAGAACACATCAAAAGGATCCAGACCATGCCAGGACAAGAAATGCAAAACCTGCCAACACATCTCCACCACCCCCACCATTACTACACCCCACAACAGAGCCATCAGCATTCCTGGATCTTATAGCTGCACCTCCAGAAATGTAATATACCTCATCCAATGCACCAAATGCCCTGATGGAAAATACATAGGAGAGACCAAACAACTGTGCACCAGAATGAATGCACACTGGAAATCTATCAAAGACAGAAATACCCAATTACCTGTGGGGGCACATTTCTCACAAGAAAACCACTCTCTCTCCAATCTCTCAGTCCTGATCCTCAAAGGAAACTTACAAAACACTTCCCATAGACAAGCCTATGAACTCCACTATATCAACCTCCTGGATACTAAAAATCATGGACTAAACATAGACATTGGATTTATGACACATTATAACCTGCCTGACATCTGACTCCCCAGGTCTCTCTCCACTTTCATCCCCCTTCTCTCTCTTCCTCCGCCGCCCCAGCCTGTCTCTCACCCATTGACTCCTCAATCTACATTTTCACTGACTGCCTGTCTTGTATGCATACCAGCACAGCCGCGGGCTTCTTTACTTTTTATTCCATCCAGGAATGACACACACCAACTGCTGAAACTTCCTTAGCCTGACGAAGGGTTTTTGAACCCGAAAGCTTGCTTAATAATTATTTTCCAACTATTTGGGTTGGTCTAATAAAAGATATCAGATTCACCCAAGGAACCTTGTCTGTCTTTGGTGATCAGACATTTTCCTATGAAGAATCATACTTGTCAAAAGAAACACAGGGGCAAATCCAGGAGGGTGCACTGGTGAATTTACACTGCATCCCTGATTCCTGGTCCACCTAAAGTTTAAAACCGACTGCCTGGCAGTGGCAGCAATATTTCTAGTCAGGCAGTTTTGAGGGACTCATCTGATTTCATGATTCATTATAATCTCCCTGATCTCTTCATTCCACAGCTGTTAATGATCCCCTGTTTTTTTTAAGTCTTGATGTTCCACTAATCAAGCTATCCTTTTTCCTGCAATTCTGCTGTCTGTTAGCTGCTCCTGGTAATGAAGCTCCTATTTCACAGCCCTGCAGATCATTTTTAACTCATTCCAAAGAAGTTATATTTGTTTTTGCTTCAATCTTAAACTAAATAATATAGCTGTAGGCCCCTAGCTTATTAGTAATGCTTCTAGTTTATTTTCAATTGGAGAAAAGTATGTGTTTTTTTATCTGTGATGATGCACCACATCCCCTTTTCAAAATTCTAGATCCACCCATGGAAACATCCTTTTTTTCTTTAAATTAAAACCCTTTAAATATTTCACATACCAGAAACAAATTAAACAGCTACAATTTAAATGAGTTTTTCACGCCATCACAATACAATGGGCTTACTACCTTGGAAATGATATTCAAAGTGAAACAGTCTTGTTTCTAAAGGCTTTTAAACTAAAAAGGAATGAACCATAGGAACCATATTCTCATGGGGAAAAAAAACTCAACACTTCCTGCATGAGCTAAAATAGGGAAGAATAGCATTAGTTTATAAATGCTAAGATCTGTCTGTTGGTTTTATTGTTATTGACAGAGGATGTGTGCTTTAATGTGCATAAGCCTATTTTAATGTGCATGAAAGCATCACATAAAAAACATGCGTTTTACTTAATGTGAAGTAAAATAGGCTAATACGCATTAAGCATTACTTAAAAAGCATTCTCTTTAGTTAATGCAGATTAAGATATGCTACTGCACATTTTCCTAGTACCTCCCAATGTAGGTACTAGATTTAATGTGCATTAACTAAAGCATGTTAATGCACATGAAGACGACACTCCCAGAGATTCGAACATAATGTAAGGCAAAATTGGTATAGGCAGAATTCTGCATATTCATTAATTTTTACAAAGCCTAAGCTTGATTGTACATATTTCCATGCTGAATATATGGAAAAATAACCTGTACATTTTATATTTGTTCAGTAACTACATTTATACATGTGCTCTGGGAGTGGGGGGAGGCACTTTAATTAAAGCGGCCTGAGACCTCTTCTAATTAAAGTGCCCAGAGTGTCTCATGTATCAGCATCCCCATGCTGAAAAATGGTGGTGGGGGGTTCTTCAACTGAAGCTCATCAAATGAGTTTAGTTAAAGCACCCCCATCACCTTTTTTCAGCATGGAGACACTGATACATGAGACACTGGAGTCTGCTGGAGTGCAGTAATTACATCAGTATATCGGAGCAGTCTCGCTGCACATATATAGGCACCAGAGGTGCACTGATACATCAGTCCCATATCGGATCAGCACCAATATAGGGAAAATTGACAGTATCTGGAATTGGCTTTATTTGCCTGATGTGGCTGATAATGCGGCCGATAAATGCCCCATGCATGCGCGCAGCCAGGAGCACAGCCAGGTGGCTTGGACAGCAGCATTGGATTTTAAGTCTGTTGTAGGGGAAGGGGCATGGGGGGAAAGATCAGGGCCTCTGTGGTGAAGGGGAGAGTGAAGCAGGGGCAGGCACTGATTAGTTGGGGTGGGGCAGGAATGGGATGGAGCTGTGACTAGGCCATCCAGGGATATGCGGGGGAGCAGCTCCCACCACTGCACGCACCCCAGGAGGCATGGGGGGGCATGTGCTCCCAGATCTGCACATGGGGTGGGGCTGGATGTTGCTGTGGGCTGGGGCTAGGGGCTGTGCCAGGCTCTTCCTGGCTGCAGGGGGGGCAGGTTGGGCCAGGCTGTCCTTCGGGTGTGTGGAGGTGGTCCTGGGAGAGGTGCTATGAGGGTGCTAATTTTGGTGTGGCTGCAGCCCCCTCCCTGAACCCACCTCCCAGTGCCACTGCTGAGTGTCCTGAGCACAGCCCGGCCTAGCCTCCACACTGGAAAGAGCCCAGCACTGCCCCAGCCCCAGCCTGCAGTGGCAACCCACCCTCACCCTGCACACAGATCCAGGGACACACACTCCGCCCCCATGCCTCCCAGGTTGCATGCAGGGTGGGAGCCACCCCCGCCACACCCCCCAGATGAGCTGCTCACTGCTCTATCCTGCTCCCCACCCCGCCCCAGCTGAGCAGCACCTGCCCCAGTCCCACTCCCTCCCTCACCACAGGAGCCTCAATCTGCCCCCAACATGCCCCTTCCCCCACACCAGATTTACCAGCCTGGTGCTGATCTCCAAGCTGCCCGGTTGCATATTGGAATCAGATTGGTATCAGCCAATATGGCTCCTTAAAAATCAGCCATCGTTAGTGACTCAAAAAATCTCTATCGATGCACCCCAATAGGCACCCTAAGTGCTCTATTCAACTGTACCAGAAAATAATTTGTTGTGCATATGCATAAATTCTTCAATTTCTGACTAGTCCTGGAAGATATTCTTTGCTACATAAAAGGTTTGTTTTATTAAAATTAAGATAATTGGAATCAATATTTATTGCCTAATGGATTGGGTTTTTATGCCATCCTCCCCAAAAAGACACAGGGAAGCTCACAATATCAAAGAACTGATAAAATAATGAAATAATAATAAAGAATACCCAAAACTAAACCCACCTGCTAAAAGCCTTTCCAAATGAAAAAATCTTATGCTGGAGTGCATATACTTGGGTACATACTGAATTAAGTGAGTAAATAATGGTTATAATATACAAGAAATAAATCGAGATGATCTAATGGTCCATTATTTCCTTCAGTGTTATAAATACTTGTAGAAGTGTTCAAAGTACAAGTTTCCTCTCTCCTCTAACCATTCCTCATGAGTAGGTTTCTACTATTCCTAGACTTTCTCATTTTTCCTATTTAAAAAATAAAAAGAATAATAATTAAAAAAACCTCACAATTGGTGCTATTTCCATCCCAAAAACTTTCATATTGGGGAAGGAAGAAGAGGTCATGTGCCTTCTTCATGAATCTGATCATTTATGTCTAGTGCTTAGCTCTGTTATTCTGAAGACAGTTAAAAGGTAGGGTGAAATAAATTGTTATCTATGAAAGCTCAAGTTTCTCTAAACCAACTGAATCAACAATCTAAGGTGCTATCTAGCTCTACCTTCTGCCTTTCTGTCTAGAAGTTTGCTAATTTTTCTTTTCACAGTTCTCCCTTATGCGCCATGCTAGCAAATAAGTAGATGCAGTAGAGTAGCAGTAGACGCATTTCTGCAGACATGGTGCAGACATGGAGCGCCGCTGCCAGGGGCCTCACCCTGGCGCTGCCACCTGCCATGGGCTCTTCTGAGGCCTCCACCCAGATGGAGCTCATGGAGGGGTCGGCGGCCCCTTGCCCCCCTGACTATGGGGGGGCTTGGTGAGGTCCTGGGGGGGGGCCTGGTGGTCCCCTTGCCTGTCCCTCCTGTGCCCGCCTTAGGGCCCTGGATAAGCAGGTGAGGGAGCTCCAGGCTGAAGTGAGCAGGCTGAGGGGGATCAGGGATGCACAGAATGAAATTGATGCCTATCTCTGTTCTCTGCAGGCCCAGTCGCCCACTGTACAGCCACCACAGGAGATGTGTCCAATGCAGGAGTGGCAAAAGGTGTCCAGATCCAGAGCTGCTCGGCCTAGAGTGGTGGAAGCTCCACAGGTACACCTGGGGAACAGGTTTGAGGCCCTGGCAGCTGTGACAGAGAAAGACAGAGCAAATGCCTCCGGCGGGGACGATGCCACTCCCCACATGACATGAAAAGGGCAGAGAACGAACACCAGCAGGAAGAAATGCCGGGTCCTCGTCACCAGAGACTCCATGCTACGAAGACTGGAAGGTCCCATCTGCTGGCCTGACCCCATGACGTGGGAGGTCTTCTTCATCCAGATCTCCTCCGGCAGGCTTTAAACTAGGCTCATCGGGGGGAGGGGAAGATGAGGGCGGGGGAAGCCGTGGACCACC
>NW_005842255.1:1356595-1356900 GCF_000455745.1 Alligator sinensis
TGGTGTCATCTGACCCCCGCACTCTTCCCTGCCTATGCAGGGGGTCGGACTCGATGATCTATTGAGGTCCCTTCCGACCCTAGCATTTATGAATCTATGAATTTATGAATCTATGCCTGGGGCTCGGGTTCGGGACATCACGGAGAGGGTCCCAGCCTACATCCGACCTGCAGACCAGTACCCCATGGTTGTCATCCACGTGGGAACAAATGACACAGCCAGGGGCAACCCTAACCGCATTATGAAGGACTTCGAGGCTCTGGGGGCCAAGCTTAAGGAGACAGGGGCACAGGTGGTATTCCCTT
>NW_005842255.1:1356919-1361232 GCF_000455745.1 Alligator sinensis
CTTCCGATCAGTAGGCAGAGATGGCAACACGAGGCCTGAATTGGCAAGGTCAACCGGCGCTTATGGAGTTGGTGCTGCCAGGCGGGCCTTGGGTTCCTAGATAATGACCCATGCTTTCGGGCGGGGGACTTGCTGGGGCAGGATGGGCTTCACCTCTCTCCTAAAGGCAAGCATGTCTTCTCTTCCAGGTTGACTGGTCTCATACAGCGAGCTTTAAACTAGCCTCGCCAGGGGAGGGGGCTGCAGGAAGATGTGGAAACACCACCCGAGCAAGACAAGTGACACATGCAAGGAGTGCCCAGGTAAGAAACAGGGGTCCAGATAGTCTTCCTAATCGGGGGGTGGCACGCGCAGCTACACAAGGCCTTAAATGCCTATAGACCAATGCTCGTAGTATGGGGAGCATCACCACATCCTAGCGGATGACAGAGATGTTCTGGCTGTCCAGGTAAATGTGTGGTAGGTGTGTAGAGTTATGCTTACTGTCTTTGTGTTATAGAGCAGAGTGATGGGTGTTTGCTTTTTCTCATGCTTCTGGGCTTTGTTGATTGGCATATAGGGACAGGGAGGAATTGTTTTACCCTCCTGTTGTTACATGTCTCAATGGTTTGGGGAGTTTTTTTGCCTTCCTCAGAAGCATTGTGTGTTGGCTGCAACCAAAGCTGGGAATTTGGGCTGGGATGTGCCAATACCTCTCCTAGAACTCAAACCCAGAGGTTTCTGGCAAGGTGGTCTTGCCCCCACACTCAGGGGCAGACCAATTGCTACATTTGGGGTCAGGAAGGAATTTTACCCCATAGTCAGATTGGTACAGACTAAGCAGGGGGTTACCTTCATCTGTGGCAGAAGTCATGGCCCTCTTCCTTGGATTCCTCAAGCAGAAACAGGACACTGACAGCACTTTCCCTGTGGTAGGTTAGGGTGCTTTTGGAGTTTATAGGTTGATTGTGTATTTTTAAAAATAAGTTAGATAAGGAATTTTTCAGAATGGTTTACACAGGAGTGATCCTGCCTCATGCAGAGGGATGGACTAGATGACTCTGGAGGTCCCTTCCAGCCCTACTTCTCTATGATCCTAAGGAGTTCTCAATCTTTGGTTTGTGGCTGTGTGGACTAAAGGTAAATAATTTTCCATTCTAGCCTAATACTAACCTATTAGTCTTACAAAAAAACCCACCTTCTACAGTTCTCAATACTGAATTAAGTACTTGATTAAATATCAAATGTTATTCCATAAATAAATTAAACACAAGCTGAGCATTTTCTTGCAGTATTTGATGCATTTTTAATTGAATGTGATATGAAAGATCAGATTTTCTTAAGGATGAATTACATGGAATTTTTATTCAAGAAACTTATAATAAAAATTCAAATTACATGTGTGCTTGTACAATATAAGTATTACAAGAACACACAAAGCATTACATTAAGCTAATTCATAAAGAAAAAATAAATCAAACTAAAATATTCTATTAAGAACAAATGACTTCTGATAGATCCATAAATTCATAGAAGTAGGGTCGGAAGGGACCTTGTAGATTATCAAGTCTAACCCCCTGTCCTGGGCAGGAGAGAAAACCAGGCTCAAATGACCCCAGCCAGGTAGACATCAAGCCTCCTCTTAAAGACCCCCAGGGTAGGAGCCATCACCACTTCCCTTGGCAGTTGGTTCCAGATCCCAGCCGCCCTGACTGTGAAGTAGTGTAAAGGCAAAGGCAAGTGTGTACATATGGAAGAATAGTTTCTCTTTGTGTTAAATTCCTTTGCAAACATATCACATATGACATATGGTGGCCTGATTAAGAATATATCAATATTAGCACCTAAAGTATACTGCCACCCCAAAATGCGTGACATTTTCAAAATAAAGTAGCATATTTATTAATGACATCGCTTTGATTAATGACTTTCTTAAAAGTCAGAAGTTCCTACATATGTTGCCAATCATGATCCAAAAGCCTTACACCCAGACTGAAATGCTGCTAAGCAGTTTACAAGTTTATGGTGGTAACTGTGACATTTCTAGTAGAGAGGCATCAAAAGATGCCTGTTTCAGTAGAACTGCTCTGAACTGGGTATTAACTAAGGAGAAATACCTCTGTATTTTAAAGGCTTTTGATATGTATTGACAAAGAAGCAGGCAGATTCAAGTTGCTACGGTATACTTTGTATGAAGTGTTTTTCTATAAATAGATAAAAGCATGCTACCATTTAACGTTTGCTTTCATGTTCTTATCCTGGTGCTCATATTTAAATGGTCACTTAATGAACAGTTTTGTTTAGGCTTTTAAAAGCACTGAAAAGTTTTAAAGGTGGTCTATTAATGCTTGATATCTTTACTTTGCCTTTTTGTGACCCAATAAATTTTATCAACTTTGTTGCATTAACTTCATTTAGTGGTCAATTTGAAAGTTTGTGGTAGTAAACGTTTTACTGCTATTTTTTTTTCTTTAGCATCACATGGATGCATAATAGCATTAGCATGCCCAAGACAAATTTTAGGGAGTTGTGGCAATACAAAGCTATCCTTATTGGAAAAAATATGTACTTCACAGAGGGAATCAGCCTCATAGAATTGAAAAAGTGTGAGCTTTGCCAGAATTTTAGAAAAACTTTCTGTTCAAAGATATGTTCCTTTTGCCCAACCACAATATCCCATTCAAACAAAATATCCCAAAGATTTCTCTTTCTTTAGGACTTCTATTTATCCAAAAAGGTATTTCTTTCCTATGACCCTGATTCAACAGTTAAGTATATGCTTAACTTCAGATGGAGAATAAATAGGGAGAGAACAGAAACCCTTTAGAAACAAAGGCGTTCTGTTCATGAAAAAAAAAAAGCAGTGTATGCTGAAGTGTGTTGAGGAGTATGACACAGAAAGATTTTTTTATAGAGGATTTTCTAACTTTTCTATTAAGTATCTTTGGAAAAATGCCATAACACCTGTCAAATTCATATGGAAAAAATGTCAATACAGCCAAATCAATCTTAATAGTTTTTTTTGTACCTAACACATTCCTTTCTTAACTCCATTAACTCTTGTCTTCAGTTATGATTATCCTTTTATTTTCTTTCCTTTGTTGCTTTGATTTCACTCTCCTGCAGCAAAGAAAATGACACATGAGTAGGGTGGGAGTGTAGACTATGAAAGGCAATCCTTGTCCAAAGCGAGGTAATAACACTCATAAACCAGTTGCCTACCCTTTCAAGAACAATATGGTAAGGGAACTCAAACACTTAAGCAGTGTAGTAGATTTTTTAAAGAGAACTGTTCCATTTCATAACAGCGTATTTTTCTGTTCCATAAATATGAACCACCTGTAGCAGAAGTCCTACGGGATTAGCAGGAGTACAGATTGCCTGTTAATGTCTTAGACCCCCTCCGGCCCGCAGTACATCTCAGGCAGGTTTTTTTTTCTATGGACATTTCATGATCCTTACACTAATTATTTGGAATTCATTTATAATAAATACCTTATGTCTTCCTGTACTGAGGTACATATGTTAAATGTTCGTTGCATTGTGCATAATAGAGTTAGCAATGCAATAGAATTCAAAATAGAAGTAAAAAAAACCCTTTTGATTGTGGAGTATTTACTTTAAAAAAATGGGCAAGGAAATGGTGGTAGGGAGAAGGGGGAAGCATTTATTTGGGCTAGGCTGCACAGCCAAACATATTTCCATCAAAATTACATTCATTTCCAATTTTGCTTAAAACAGGAAACAAATTTTAACATTGTTCTTGGGACAATTTAATTATTCTTGCATGAGCTATACAAAGTTATAATGATTTGATAAAAGTTACTAGGTCTTTTGGGTGTTTACTTAAAAAAAAATTCTTAGTACTTCAGGAAGAATCTCATCTTTTGCCTTTATTTTGTAAAGTCAGTGCCTACAGAGATCTTGAAAAAAAGCATCTTTGCAAACTATTAGGCTAGGGACAGATGTTACATATAAACCAGTTGAAGTGATCAGAAACAGGTTTAAATTTGTAACAGAACAGAAGTTCAGTGCACTTAAACTGCTTTCAAAATGGCCAAAACTTGTTTAAGATAAACCTGGTTGGATGCAGTATCAAACTCAACTGATTTAAGTCTAACCAGTTTATGGAACTTCTGTCCCAGATCCCTTCGTGGTTCAATTTAACTCACAGTCCCCCAGTATTCTGGGATGCTTGACAGCCCTGGGCTAGGCTGTCTGCTCCAGCAGAGCAGGGTCTGCCCCACCCCTCTGCTCCCTTGCACAGCGCAGAGCACTCCTCTGGCTGGCTGAGGAGGGGGCTGTGGCTGGAGGACTCCATCCATGCTGCTAGT
>NW_005842255.1:1361242-1377818 GCF_000455745.1 Alligator sinensis
CAAGCCCTGGTGCAGGGTTCCCCCACCCCCAAGCCAGCCCAGAGACTGAGTCCCCTATCCATGCACCTCTCCTCAGTCTGTAGCCCAGAGACTAAGGAGGGGGGCATGGCTGCAGGACTCCAATCATGCTCCTAGTCCCAGGTGCCACGGGCAGAGCCAAACCCCAGTGTGGGCTTCCCCTGTCTCCACTCCCCCATCAGCCGGCCTGGAGACAGAGTGGGGGGGGCATGGCTGATAGAGTCCAGCTCCACTCCCAGCTCTGGGCAGGTGGAGGAAATCCCCCATTTCAGGCTTCCCCTCCTCCCCACCCCACCATATGCCAGGCTACTCCCATCTGAGGGTCCAGTGTCAAGCTGAAGGGGTGGGTTTTGCCCCACCCTAACCTTTTACTCAGCTGACCTAGAGGCGGGGGTAGGGGTGTGCTTGGGGGAATCACACCGCTCCCAGCTCTCTATAGTGGCCAGTGGGCTGGGAGGCATGATCTAGTGAAGGGGCGGGAAATTATTTTGGGTGGAGGGCCACTTACTGAGTTTTGTCAAGCACTCGCGGGCTACATGATAGGCAGCCAGGGGCAGATAAATATTAATTTTCTAAATTTTTTAGGGGCCCTGCGACCCAGATAGAATGGCCTGGAGGGCCGCATCTGGCCCCCGGGCTGCATTTGCCCACCCCTGATCTAGTGCCCTCCCAGGTACTGGTATCGGCCACTGGCAGGGGTCTGGCTGCCTTTTCTGTTTGAAAAGTGAATGTCAGTTCACTTGCTTATTGGTTCAATCTATGCAGGTTAGAGAAACCTGCAAATATTGAATTGTTTCAGCCTTGGGATTTTTGACTGTCTGTATTTAGCCTTAGGATTTCCCATCTGTGAAATAATCATTTAAAAAGTATTTGCTCTTCATCAAGGGAAATGTGATACAATATGTCTGCCATTTGCAGAGACTAGCCAAAACACACAATGCCAGCCTCTTTCTATCTCTTCTTATTTTATGGCAAGATTAGCTGCTGGAGTCTTTCAGCTACCTCTAATATTCCTAAAAATCCTTTTGGACACCTTTTCCAGAAACAAGCCAGTTTAGATTTGGGCCTTTTCAAAGGAAAAGAAAGCATTTTCTTCTGAAACTTAAGAGAGTCTATTACTTAAATTATTCAGTTACACAGACATTGACCTCCAGTGCAGGTTAACAAAGTATGACACACTGTTTCATAGATGCTAGGGTCAGAAGGGACCTCAACAGATCATTGAGTCCAAACTCCTGCCTAGGCAGGAAAGAGTACTGGGGTAAGATGACCCCAGCCAGATGCCTATCCAGCCTTCTCTTAAAGACCCCCAAGGTAGGGGAGAGCACCACCTCCCTTGGAAACCATTCCAAATTTTGGCCACCTTTCCATGAAGAAGTTTTTCCTGATATCTAGCCTAAATCTGCTCTGTCAGTTTGTGACCACTGTTCCTTGTTACCCCGGTGAACAGAGCATCTCTGATCCCTTGCTGCATCCCCCTAATGAATTTGTTGGCGGCCACAAGATCGCTTCTCAACCTTCTCTTGCAGAGGCTGGAGAGGTCCAGGTCCCTCAGTCTCTTCTCATAGGGCTTGTCCTGTAAGCCTCTAACCAAAAATCTGGGCTTATTAAGGATTTGAACCCAGGACCTCTCACACCCAAAGCAAAAATCATACTCCTAGACCAACAAGCCAATTACACATAAGAGCTGGCTACTCCTGGCTGCTGGCACTACAGAGGTTGAGCTTGCCCCCTCGCCTCTGCACATCTCTGTTGTGCAGAGATACTCAAGCTACCTCTGGCTACTGCAGATACTAGAAAAGTATTAATCGAGTTAAAAGACTTCTCAGCAGGGCTAATCAGCCAGGGCAAATGGTTCCATTATTATGGCTATTCTGCTTCTAGTATCAAAGCCAGTTTGTTAAGACTTAGCTCAGATATCTCTCACAGTACTGCATTATCCAACTTCTCCCCCTAGGGAGAAGATGAGAGAATAAACAACACGTGCAGATGCTTCATGTATGACTGCAGGTGCTCAGAGGCTACAGTGATGAGCATGTGATAAGATCACTTATTAGAAAAAAAGAGAATAGAATTGAGTCTATGTACCAGAATCTGTTTGACCGAGGTAAATGGAAAGAACACATCATTTAAAAAAGCAAGTCCCTTAGCTATGTACTCAGAGCCGGATACTGAAACTTGAGACTCATCATCTGCATGGTCTTGCCAATTGCTCCAGTCCCATATGGTAGTCCTAAGCCCACTAAGCATGTCAGTGCAGGTGTTTCCCTCTTCTCAACTAGCATCGGGAACAGTAGTATGAGAATCTCCTTTCTGGCAACAGGTGCTATCCTAGTACTAAGTCCAATGGCCATAACATCCTTTTTTTTTTTTGGCAGCAAGAGTTCAAACCACACTTCTTCCACAATATTGGTTATCCATTCGGTTTGTATGCTATACGCTTCCCTTGCTCTCTCAGTAGGCCGTAGTTCTGTTCCTTCTCAGGCACATGCCCTCATCCCAGATCATCTGTATTACAACTTTGCAAAAATGGAGCCTGGCTGAGCTGAAGACACTTTTCCTCATGCTACAGGTCTTGAAGTTAACACTTCATTGGCACGAATGAGGCACTTTGTCCCTTTCAGAGCTATTGTTTCAAGCTATCTGCACATCTCTGTTGGTTACACCTGGTTCAAATTGTCAGGATTTTCTTCACGATCATGAGTAAGCACTATAAATTTACTTTTAGTTTTAAAGTAAAAATTGAACTTCTGGTGCAGCCACATGACTACAGTTGCTGGAGAAATAAGCACAGGACTTCAGGGTATGTCTATTCCATATCCAGAGTGCCATCCAGAGATACCCAAGCTGCTCTGAAGAAACTAGATAAGGTACCAGAGGAGATGCAACTTCATTAGTATGGCACTCTGCCAAACTAATCTGTCCTGCTAACAAGCAGATTATATTAGTTGTATTGGAGCTCTGCAGTAATACAGCTATGCTTCTCCCAGTGCCTGAGCCAGTTTGGGTATCATTGCACAGTCCACATCATATCACGTAGCCATACCTTTGGTGCCTATTATCTTAATCTAGCCCTGCACACACCGTAGGCTGTGGGAGAAGATGAAAAGTTTTTTTTTTTCCACCCCCCAGGTGAGTTGGCTGCAGAATACTTTTGCTATTGTTTCAGTTCAGGTTTACATCTGAACATATGTATAAGCAATAGATAGAGTCTGCCAGTTGCTGCTTTTAGCTCTTAATGCAACAGGACATAATTCATTTCAGTGTTTGACAAACTGGGATCTTTAAAGGAAATTGTTTTAGTTTCATATGATTGGAAGTGGCATTTATTTATTCTGAATGGTTTCATGTGCTTGATTTTTTTCTCTGCAGTTTAGCTCTGCTGGTTCCAATAAGCTTTCCAGTATAAAGAAGTGACAGTGGGAAGCTGTGCATTAAATGATAAAGCAAAGACTGTTCCATTGTTCAGAAATGATGCACACCTTTTTTCTTTCCTTTCCATTCCTATTCTCCTTCTTTGGCCCGTCTTTCAGGGTGTCACCATTTCTAAATTGTATTAGGCAAAGCTAAAATTAAGTGTATTGTTCTGCTGGAATGTGTTAGTGGCTGATGTTGATTGGTTCTTTGATCTACAGACTATTTCAGAAGTAGTTGTAGTTGCTGGGTCTGCTAACCAGATGTCAAGGGGTCCCTGTGTCCCCAGATGCCATCAAGTTGAGTGTAAGGTCTTACAAGCTCAGCCAAAAAAATGGCAATGTGGTTCCCTTGTTTACTGTCTCTCAATGACTTCCAGATCATATGTGTTCCATTTACAAGTAAAAATATGTTTTTTGTTTTCCTGACTACCAACTTTACAAAGACAGCCTGGGCCCTAGGACTTGGGTTTGAGTTCTTTCCTTCTTGTGCATCCTCAAAAATTCTGTGAGCTGAACTATACTCCCATTACATCCATGTGATTCCACTTTCTTCCATTTATGTCTTTAATGAACAATGGAATAACTCTAAAGTGTTCAAAAGCATAAGGCAAGCCACAAAACAAGCCATGAGATTGTTGGCTACAAATGTCCAACTCGGGATCCTTAAAATTCTGGTTTATTAGGCAGATTGAAGCACTGTAATGAATTTAAATCATAAACCTTGGGGCTGGTCCCCCCCCCCCACACACACACACACACACACATGCACACATACAGTAGCAAGCTACAAGAGTTAGCTTACAAGCTAATCCTATCCTACAAGCGCTGGAGTCTGCCGTCGATGGCCAGTTGAGGCTTCCTTCAGTGTGGTATTATCCTCCAGCAGGGGGTCGCCGGCTGGTCCTTCTGGCTGGACAGGTCTGGTCGAGTTAGAGATCAAGAGGGCGCCCCTGAGGGTCACTTTTCACTGCCTTTTATCTGTCCTTGGCAGACTTTGGTGACTCCCCAGTTTTCAGGTTTGCCCAATCCAGGGGTCATTAACCCTCATAGGACTTCCCCCCTGGGTGGGTACTGGATGGCATCTGTCAGCCCCAGGGGTCGTCCACATGTACGTGCAGGTTTGGGAGTCCGTTGATGAATTTTGAATAAGGCTCTGGGAGCGGTCAATCTGGAGATATTCAGCCCAAAAGTTGGTCCCCGGCATTGATTAACTCAGGCCAGGGCTTCTAGCCCTTGATCAGTGACGTTTAGAGATGTCCCGGTTGCTACACTGTCTTCTATTGATTTCTTCCGTTGGTTGAGCTGCAGTTTCCCTAGGTGTTAATTGCTGTCTGCTACTGTGTTACACATTCAATCACTGATTCACTCGCTCTTTCAGGGGCCCGCCTGATACAGGGAAGCAGCAGTTTGACTCCTGCCCGTGTTAATATTGTTACTAAACACATTTACAGTTGAAAGTTGAAAGGTGAGGAGTATAAAATATAAGCTACAAATGCCATGGCACACAAATAGATAAAAATACCAAAATACACAGGGAGATACAAAATGCACTCATACAAATTTTAAAACACAATTCCTTATCTTAAAGTGAAAGAAAGAGGAAGGAAGAAAAGGTAGAAGAGGAAAAACATATTCAAAGAGGGAAGAGCAAATGCAGGCAAGGGGAAAAGTGGGCTTTCTGCTACAAGATCAGCTTAAAAATCATTACGTTTTTAAGAAATAAATTTGAGGTTCTTTTTGCCCGACATTCCCATTGTAAGCCTTGGTGGTATATTTGGGTCAGTATTTCAAGGTTTTCTCCACAACCATGAGGGCTAGAAACATTTTTAAATGAAATCTGCTATTCACTTGGCATTGAGAGCAGAGAAAAATACTAAAATGGATTCAAAAAGTACCCACCATCCCAGGCCTATTCAATGATACACTAGAGTCCAACAAATTTCACTGATCCGTTGAAGTGAACTCGCCACTGAAAATTTGAAAAATGGAAGACTGTAATCAGGGCAGTGGTTAAGTACTTCCATAAGAAAGGCTTCACCCTCAGAGAAATCCATGAGGATGCGGTAGCAACAATGCAGGATAATGTCCATTCAGATGCCACGGTAAAATATTGGGCAGATCAACTTAAAAGTGTGAGAACTAGCAATGGGGGTGAGCCAAGGTTAGGATGTCCCAGAGAGGTCATCACACCAAACCATCTTGACAATGCATGAGAAATAAGCAATCAGGCACATAGCTAAGGCTATGGTCATCAGCCTAGGATCGTGCATGAGCAGGAGAAGGGATTCAGAAAAATGGATGCCTTGAATGTTGAGCATTGAATAGAAAAGAGCGCAACTTGACATTTCCAGGAATTTGGGGGAGTCATGGTGGGGGTCTGCTAGTTTCAAACAAACCCAGCAAAATTCACGAGCAGAATTATAACTGAGACTAAGGCATTGATTCACTACTTTTGATCCTAAGACCAAACAACAGAGCATGTTGTGAAAGCACACACAGTGTTTGCCTCCAAAGAAATTGAAGATGGCATTATTCAAGAAGGTCACCGCCACACTTTTTTGGCAAAGGGAAGTGATCTCAATGGGCAAAATAATAAATACTCTTAAAATGCTGCACCTCTGAGAAGCCATCAAAAGTAAATGTTATGGAAAGTTGAATCCAGATCAGTGTATCACCCACACATCACAGACTGAAATGTCCACAGTGACCACTTTGTACTGCATACCCTTTACTTCTTTACTGGATTTGGCTCCCTCAAACTTCTGCCTATTCCTCAAGTTGGAAGACTGCTGTTGTAGAATGAGTTTAAGAGATGATAAATGATGCAATATTAGCAGCTGGTGATGAGTTTCTGGACATGCAGAAGAAGGACTTCTACAAAACAGGCATAGACATGCTGTAGTTGACCAAATGCATTAATGTTAAAGAGCTCTATAATGAAAAATAAATAGTTGAACACAAATTGTGTTTCTTTCTTTGTCCTACTATTAGGCTGAAATGTTGTTGTAACTGTGATGGAAAAATGCAAGCAACAAGGGGTTTGTCTGATATCTTTTATTGGACCAATTTTATAGTCCAATAAAAGATATCACCCAAATAAATCTTGCTTTTACCAACTGTCCCACTAAACATTTCTCAACACCTTTTATCACCAGATTCATGTTGTAACAAGTTCTGTTTAGTAAATAATTTTGTCATTGGTATACAAATTGTGCTATAACCTGATTTCACCCAACTCTATCTATTCCAGCTTTATAATGCTAAAAGGAGTGAAAAAGCCATGCAAAATAATTTTTTTTAATAAAGCCACATCTGGTGAGTAAGAAAGTGCCATTTTTCCAAGGCAACTTTTTCACAAATGAACTTTAAACCCCAGGGGAACCACACCTTCCTTTACCTCCCCTCCCCGGTTTTCTACCTGGGAGAATTTTTACAATCTTTGAAATCTCCTCTGCCTGAAGAAGGGTACTTGGACCTGAAAGCTTGCAAAGAAAGACCTTTTTTTGGTACTATTTAGTTGTTCTAATAAAAGATATCACCTCTAGCACAAGAGTTTTGTCTGCTTCTGCTTTTTAAACCACGACCGCTACAAGCTATACCCCCATTTTTCCATACTCACTTTTCGGAGTATAACTATACTGTAAAATAGTCCTTCCAATTTCTCCGTATCTTCTCCAAGCCAGTCTGTACCCTGAACCTGCCTTAGTGTTCCTGAGATCAGTTTGTTCAAATCTAACTACTTCATTTCCAAATCCTTCCGTCTTGTTTCTTTGTGTGTCGTGATTACTGCTTCATCACCAAATGGATCACTGATGATGAATGTAGTATTAGTGTGCTTAGGTGCTGTCCATCCGCTGTGTGAATTATGACAGCATTTCCATTAGACCTGGATATCAAATGAAAACCAGCAAATACCAGACAAGAATCTTTGCCAAAAGCTTTTGCATGGAGAACAATGCTGATTTTATATGGGTTCAACTCTCAGGGGGATACCAAATGGATATAGTAATAATGTGGTCATTTTCCTTTGAGCTGAATTGGAACTGAAGTATAAATCTTGTTGGTATGAAATGTGATAGCCAGGAGTCCAAATATGAACATTGAAACAGATCTCCAAAAAAGGAAATTTTGGAAGGAAGAAAATTTAGAAATAGTATCCATTGGTTTTGCTGTTAAAAATTAAGAAACTATTCCCTTTTTTAAGCCCTTCAAACAGCAATCCAACACTTATTGTCATTTCTTGGAGGAATCCATATAATTATTATCACTTGGGCTAGAAGGATACTTTATTCCGGTGCTTATAAACAGCAGTTAGAAATGGCTATTATAAAAAAAGTCTATGCCTTGAATTCTTAATTATTTTCTTATTAAAACTTTTGCTTGATCTTTCTCCAATCACTCAAAAGCTCCTCCAACTGTATTTTTCATAGATTCATATTGACAATAATTCCTGCTATACTTTGGGGCTCTCATTATTGCAGTCCAAAAGTGTTACTGCACACGTAGAGATGAACCTAAACTCACATATAACTAGCTCAAACAGGTATCAGTAGCAGAGTAGTTGTGGTCTGACAAAGGCTTCAGCCCATAGGACCTACTCAGGGCTCCAGACAGATTTGTACAGCCCATGCTTTTGCAGTCTAAACAACTACTGGTGCCTGAGTTAGCCATTTGAAAGGTAGCATAGAGATGTATATACAGCAGTGGTTCTCTATCTCGTTAGACTCAAAGCAACTTTGCAAAATGTCAGTAGTTAGTTTTTCACTCATTTTTTACTAATAAAATGATTCTCCTGTTGCCAAGAACTCATATAGACCACAGCAAGTCAAAACACTTTTAATACTATGAACTCCTATTTGAAATCTCTGGGTTTATCTTGTGAATCATGTTTGCACACCTTACAGTGCTAATGTTGTGTTAGCACTGTAAGCACCAGCCACATGCTTATAAGGATCTCGAGGCACCCCAGGGTATTTTAGTACCCTGGTTGAGAATTGCTGATCTACAGAAACAGTAAACCCACCTCTGGACTTAGATATATATTTAGTGGGCCTGATAGGATTACAATTGTAGGCCCCATTCCTACAAATACCTGTGTACTTGCCTAACTTTATCAACATGAAAAGCACTATCAACTTCATATTAAGTAAAGGCATGCAATAAGCCATAAAAAGTAAAAGTGGCTTACCTGGTCAATTTTAAGAGTAAAGATTTTAAATTAAGACATTTCTTGCAAAGCCTGCAGTATGTAAACAAAATAAAACACACAAAAATAAATGCAAATGTTATAGACCAGATTTTCCATTCACGCCCAGTATTCTTCGGTTTGAAAGGGTTCCATAAGCCAGACTGGCAGAAGGCAGGGAGATACCTTAGAGACTAATTAGTTTATCCAGTAAGAAAACCAAAACTATAGTGTGTGGATTATGT
The DNA here is from genome assembly GCF_000455745.1 of Alligator sinensis. NCBI lineage: Eukaryota > Metazoa > Chordata > Crocodylia > Alligatoridae > Alligator > Alligator sinensis. The sequence continues at coordinate 1,370,107 of NW_005842255.1, forward strand.
GACCAGCCAAATATCCTGAGTGGCAAATGGGCAAGCTAAACAGACGGCAAATACCACAAATGCTGAAAAGTATATTGTGAGTGTATCCATGAAATATTAATGAATAGAAAACAGCGCAATCAGAGAGTTAGGAAGAAGCAGGAAAAATAGAGTACTTCTTTATTAACTCACATTATCATGTGTTTTAATTGTATTTCTTCATAAATCATCGACATTTGGAAGCAAAATGTGTGGCCATAGCTCTTCCCCAACCCCCGCTTGTATATTTATTCATCACTTATATAGGGTTTGTACATCAGTGTGTGCTCTTTGTTTTATTTGTTTGCACTTGGCCCTGGTACAATAAAGCCTTAATCACTGTATGGCATCCTTACACATTACTGGAATGAAGAAATAATAACAATAATTTGAAAAAGGACAGGTTATTCTGCATATTTAAATACAAACACAGTTTCCTTTTATTTAAAGAAATGGAATTTCCTTTTACCTTTTTCTGACAAACTAGAAGCAATGGTAGGTCACTATGGTGAAATACAATATAGCTTGTATATTCAAATATATTAATAGTGTAACAGTAAATGTAGATGCTATGAGACATGTAAAGGGAATCAAAAGTCTTGTGTTATAACAGGAAGGGTAGAACTGGTTAGAACTGAAAAAACCCAGAAATTCCATCAAAATAACAATATTAAGGCTTCCATTATCAGGGTTGGAACTAGAGCTGATTAGGAGAAACTTTCCTTGGTCCACAATAACTTTCAAGATTTCAACATTTTTTCTTTGTAAATTGGGATAGAATTTCAAATTCTAGAAAATGTTCATAACCAGAGACATGAAAAAAAATCAGACCAGAACAATGAAAAGTGATTTGCTTCACTGACCTTTTACATTTTTTTCTTTTTTGTCTTTTTTTACTATACATTCATTAACATTTCAAAAAGGAAAGTCATCATAACAAACCTAAAACAGAGCTCTTTTATTTCAAAAACATCTGATATATGGTCATGTTGGAAATGGCTGGAGCATGAAGCACCATTCTTTTACCAGGGAGCAGATAAGGCTGCATTAAATTGGAAGAAATCCTTGAATTTCTCTGATTTTCAGGCCCTTGATTGTAAATCTGCCTGTGTTGGCCTTTCATCATTTGGTCTCTCCCAACTGTATTGCACATGCTAAGAAAATCTAAGTCTTTGCTGAATCAAGGGTCCTATCTGTTCTCTGCTCTGTAAGAAATTACCTTGTTCATTCTAGCAGTTATCTGAGGTACCTGTAAGGTATCTAAAGAATACTTGCTTGTATCCTCAAAAAAAGAAGCCTCACTCAACATTGAGTCCTGTGAAGTGCATAGATTTGTTAACAATCAGTTGGAGAGCTGATATTAGAACCCGAGATCATTTTCCTGATAAATTAGTATTGGTATTGCTACCTGTTTCTTTCATTATCTGCTACTCAGAAATGGTTGTGCTATTTCTGCTGAAACTTTCCAAACGAATTCAGCTTGAGGACATGAAAAGCATGATGATCTTCAGCCTTAAATGGTTAATTATTTTGCTAGCATTAAAAAGGATTCACAATTGACAACATAAGGCAACTTTAACTATCAGGTACAGCTAGCACTACCACATATAAAGACAATGTTGGCATGGCCAAAAGCAAGGCCATATGCCCTGTATGAGTATATTAAAATGGATCTTGAAGTATGTGCTATAGTTACCTGCACATCTTCTATCATTTTATTGGAGAAGTACAGGCTATTCAAACTATTTATTTTATCAAAACAGAAACCACAAGTACTATCTATCTCTAAGAGCTTAGAATACCTGAGCAGTGAGGGGTTTGTTGCTTTGGATCAAATACCTTGACTTCAGCAAGGCTTTTGACAATCTCCCACAACACTGCTGTTAACAAGATAAGGAAATACAGACTAAATGAATGTACTGTAACCTGTACTTACTGGTTGGATCACCATGATCAACAAGCTGTACTCAATGATACAATGTCTAATTAGAAAGAGGTGCCAAGTGGGATTCCCCAGGGATCTGTCTTGGGTCCAGTGTTGTTTAACATCTTCATTAATGATTTAGACGATGGAATTGAATGCACACTTAGCAAATTTGCAGATAACAGCAAGCTGGGGGAAGTTGCAGACACTCTGGAGGGCAGAGTTAGGATCCAGAATGACCAGGATAGACTGGAAAAATGGTCTGCAATCAATCAAATGAGGACAAGTGGTAAATCCTGCACTTGGGACTGACTGGTGCACATATATTTTCAATACATGTACAAATTAAGTCCTAATGAAAAATTCGAAGACAACTGGATTCTTTCTGTGAATTTTAATGGGCTTTAGTGCAGGCATTAAATGAAAGGTAGCACTTGGTAGAAGTAGGTTTGAGCATTTAGTTTGATGATATTAACTTATTCTCATACACATATAATCTATAACATAGCACACTTCCACACTTCCATTAGTTCACTCCAAAGAGCAAAGAAACGTCTCAAGGACTCTTTTCCAATATCATTACCAATTGATACATAACTGCCCCTTTAAGAGACAAACATCTAGGGGGAAACACAACTAAAGTAATATAGCTATTTAAATACATCCATGGATCACTTAATATTTTATTTAATTCAATTCATACCCACTCTGATGCAACTCTGCCTTTGAAAGTCAGCAATTAATCAAGCTGTTAGGGGGAAACTTGATAATGCTCAAAAGATTTTCACATTGTATTGTAACATTTAGTATTTTGCCAGATGTTGAAACCATCATTTTGAAGAGAACCTCAAAGCTCCACTGCGCATTATCAATTAGCATGTCAGCTATCTCTCCTAGTACTGTCTGTAAACCACTGCTATTTGGAGCACACCCAACCTCCTGATAAAGCTATGAAATACTGCCTTGTCAGCATGGAGTTGCACTTTTTTCAATTATCTATTGAAAAGCAAGAGGCCGAAATCCAACTCCCCCTTTAGATGGCTAAGTAGCACTTACGTGACCACTTATGTAAATTTTAGATCCTACGATCCTATATACCTACAAGGCATATAATTTTTTGTAACTGCTATACAAAAGAGAAGCTGCCCCTCCCCCAACATTTTAACCCAATATCCTACAGGTTAGTGCATAGTAAGAGATGCAGTTTCCAGGTTTCTCTCAAGCAGAGAGAGGCTGGAACCTATACTTCCCAGCAAAGTGCCTTAACTACCAGATGTCAAAGCAGGACATGGGCAGCCATGTCTGGGACCACTCGGGGACTGAAGCATCAACCCAGCTCAGGACAGTGATCAGAATCTGGGGGACAAACTGGTTCAGGTAGCTGGGAGGTCAATCAGAGAGTGAAGTCCAAAAGCACGCTAAGTCAAGGATACAAGAAGAGTAGACAGGGAGCAAGATTTCCAATAGACTGAGTCAGAAAGCCAGGAGATCAAGCCAAGAACAAAGTCTAGGAGCAAGCTAGAGGGAGCAGCAGAGTGGTCACGGGTCAGATAAAGCCCTATTGCCCACAGTTTCTGCCCCTATATATGGGAAGTAGAGGGAGAGCTGACCTCAGCCAGCCACTGTAGTAACCTGGAAGAGGGTGGAAGGTTTCAGGCCAGCCTTGACTAGTCTGAGAAATCAGCTGTAGGTGTGGCAGACTCTGATGAGCAGCCAGGATGCAGCTTCAGATTCAAGGTCATGTCCTGTCATCAGCCCCCAGCCCAGTGGTGGCCCCTCGGGACTGCTGATCCAGAGTGATCCTTAGGGAACATTCTCAGCAAGTCAGGATGTTTTCTGCTGGTTCCCATGTGTAATCTTTGGGCCTGTGTCCCTCCAAATTTACTCAGTAGTGAAATTTCTCCACTTTGAATCTAAAATCTCATGGACTAGGTACTCCTCCAGTCCCTGGATTGTTACTGTGGTGGTAGAGGTTGGATATGGTGTGGGAAAGAATCGTTTATATGTGATCTGAGCAGTGACATATGGAATATCAGGTGGATCTTCAGCATACAGGAGAGTTGTAGTTCAAAGGCTATCAGGTTAATTTGGCAAATGATGTGAAAGGAGCCAAAGAAGCAGTGGTCCAGCTTTTATGACAGCTGCTCCGTGTGGAAGTATTGAGCTGACAAATAGACTTTCTGTCCCACAGAATAGACATGCACTGTCTGGCGATGCTTATATGCCTCTTTTGCCCTTCCCAGGTGTTGTTTTATTTCCTTCTGGACTTTATGAATGTGATTTACCTGCTTCATAGTCATGGGCTTACCAAAATCTGTGGTAAGCTGGAGTACGACACATAGCTGGCAAAGAGTAGTCTTTGTCCAGTCAAGGCATGTCTGGAGTTATTGTATGTGTGATCATTAAGAGTTAGAACCAGTTATTCTACTGAAAATTAAGCTAACAATGGAGGTATTGTTCTAACACCTAATTTGTCTTCTCAGCCTGGCCATTTGTCTGGGGAGAGTAAACCAATGTGAGCTGGGTATAGATTTCTAGTAGGCTCAGAGCTTCGTACAAGAACTGGGAGATGAATTGGGACTCATGCTCTGATATGATACAATCTGGGAGGTTGTAGGGTTATATACCATGTGGTCCAATCACAGCTAGGAAAGGTCATTTGCTCATGGAAGGTCCATGCATGGAATAAAGTGGGCCATTTTGGTAAGCTGATCCATTACAGTGAGAATCATAACGTAACTTTTCAAAACAGGTGAGTCTATGCTGAAGTCAAGGGATTTTGTGGAGCATAGCTGAGATCACATACAGAGGGTTTGGAGGAATCCACAAGGCTTTCAAAGGGATTTCTTGGCAAAGGCCTGCACTGTCTTGTGTGGTTGTGGCCACCAAAAGTAATGGGAGGTGAACTGGTGAGTCTTTTTGGTTGCAGGGTGGCTTACTAGTAGGAAGCCATGGCTTCAGTGAAGGACAGTTAGCCTAGCTAGGACCAGGGGTACAGAGATCCTATCCTGTGTAAATATGACCCCATCTTGGATGCAGTATGGTTGTTGGGTGAAGATGGTCTTGTCTTCTGAGGATACTATTTGACTGGTGGCAGCACAAAGCAGGGAGGGCAGGTCAACCAGCAATACAGTGCCAATGAATTTATGGGGCTTCAGAACATGGCTGAGTTCGGATAACCCTTGAGATGAGCCTTTGTTATAATTGGCTTTCCAGGAGAGGGCATCTGCCTCTCTATTTCTAGACCCAGGCTGGTAAGTTACCTAGAAGTCAAATCAGGAGAAGAGTGGCCATTAAAGTTATCTCTGGTTCAGCATCTTAGCCTTTTGGACATGGTCCAGGTTCTTATGGGCAGGAGAATTTGCACTCTGTGACCACCCCTTCAAGATAATGCTGCCACTCCCCAAAGGCTACTCTGATGACCTAGAGCTCACAGTTCAAGTTGTCATCATTTTGTTCCACTGGGGTGAGCTTGCAAGGGAAGAAGGTACAGGGACACAGGGCCCAGAAAGCTATCTGGGACCAGAAAGCTATATGGGATCAGAAGAATAGCTGTGTACTGCCCTAGAAAGGAGGAGGTCTGGCTCCTGGCTTGTTTTTGCCCCAGTGAATAGTAAATACAAAACCAATACTAATACCAGTACCATACCATACAATTACTACTGCAGAAATAACACTGGCAGAGATGAATTAAAGCCCAGGGGACCTCTTTGGCGATCATTGTCCAGCTCACTGAATCATATACCTTCTGATTTATTTGCTGTATTGATCAGTCTTCATTTTTGGTGGCATTTTGTCTCCTCTCTCTACGATTCTTCCTAATGCCACCACTTAATCTTGATGCTTCATTGACTTCTCCTGACCACAGAGATGAGATTCCCTTTACCTGAGACAGAAACAGTTGAAATCCCCATCTCACTTAAGTCATTCACAAAACTCCCATTGACTTTGATATTGGCACAGAGTCATAACAGGGCAGTGGCAGCGCATGGGACAATGGTGACTGCTGTGCTACCAGTGGTTGCAGCATGGTCAGCCACCAGCAGCAGCGATGTCTATTTTTACAAACCCTTTCCGAAGGCCACACTTGGGGTTTTCCAAGTCACACCCCTGCTACACTACTGTATTGACATACTTTTAATTTTGTCCTTGCCATCCAGATGATCCACAGTTTAATTTCTGCTACCTTCAGCTTTACCTTCCTGCTAATGCATCCTTCACTGCTAAACTCACATTATCACCCATCCCTTTCACCTCCTTCCACTCCTGCCTCTATATCTGCTTAGCATTCCCTTAGTAGCATAATCCACATATCACTTGAACTTCTACCCCTTTAAAACACTGGATTATGTAAAAATTCTAGTCAGCACTATAAAGATTAATCATATCCACATACAGAAAACATAACGAGTATGTTGTGTGCCAAATATCACCTCTTCAATCACTTTGCTTTCTGCTTCATCTCATTCCTTGTTCCTTCATTTTCTGTGCATTTGATATGCTCTTGGGGGACAGGGACCTGGCTTTTCCATTTATCTAGAAACCACTTAGCACACACTATCTATTCACCTGTGGATAGTGTATAAGGAAATAGAGTTCAAACAGGAAACCGGGGCCTTCCGGAGAGAAAATGTTAAAAAATAATGGGAAAGAAATTACTTTTTAAAGCTTTATGTTTGAAATTCATGAACTCTTCTTGTAACTAAACACACGACAGCAAAGGTCATCATTAGGAATAACATGAATACAATATACCACAAAAGTGCTGAGCTTCGAGGCAAGCAATGGGATATAATTCACTGCATGTTAAACAAAGGCTTCTGTCACTTCCTTGTGAACTTTAAAAACCCACCGTTTCAATTTAGGGAGAACTAAACCAAATTAAACCCCCATGGCATGTACAAGCACCTGAGGAGTCTAACAACATTTTTTAGACCATAAATTGTGCCTGTGTTTGTCCTGTAACACAAAAATCAAGGGTTTGACATGTATACACTGCCCCCCTTATTGGGATTTTCTGAGCAGCTGAATGCATTGCCCCTTTTCTGCCATTGTTCAGATGCATTTTGTGGTGTGCTGGGACAAATTGTTAGCACTTCTTATCATCTGAACCTTTTAAAGTTTTGTCCAGGGACAACAGATACTGACATCTGAAAGACTGCACTTTGTTTCAGAAGAAAATGGTTTCTCCCAGAACAAATGAGACATCTGTTTATAACTTATGATAAACATAAAGATTCAGAGCAAATCATTTTATATTCAGCATTCTGTAGAACTGCATAGCTAAGAATCAATAGCTTTAAAGGGGGGAAAAAAGAATAACACATAAAAGCAATAATAATAGCATCCATGCATGTAATTCTAATGTCTGTGGTCATGGTAATCCAAAGAAATGTATATACTTCATAATCAATTATGTATTTTTCAAACTGCTATATAACTCTTATGTGTCATTAATGTATTTGAATACCTCTGTTTTCCTTATTTGAGTTTTTGCATAATATTACATCGATCTATGGCTCACCTCTGTTGCATGTATTTGGTTTTAGCATGTTTCACAAGGAGTTACCTCAAAATACATCAAGTTATACATTTTTAATTTCTATGAAAGTTGGTAAAATAGGCAAATTTATTTTTATTTGTCTTTGGATCATCTATAGAGATCACTGAAAAATTCTGAAGAAATGTCAATATTTGACAAAGGATTAAATATTTTAAATAAAAGTTCTTTCACCCCTCCTCTCCACCTCCCCTCCCCCCCCCCCTCTCC
>NW_005842255.1:1377828-1417204 GCF_000455745.1 Alligator sinensis
ATCAGTAAAGTAACAAAATGTCACAAGGCAAACATTTGCAATGTGGATTCCTAAACAATATTTTTTCAGGCTTCTACAGGAAGACACATTCTGTGGAGAAATCTTTCAAAACAAGCCCTTGCACTTAACTAAATGGAAAGTAATAGCTCCTTGACAACATACTTTAAACTAATTTAGTTTACCTCCTCTTTGATAAGCTGTATTGTTTAAGTGTTGCATATCAGTTAAAACATCTAATGCTAGCAATCAGTAAATTTATAAACTTTCCTTTGACCTTTAATTCCCTCATACCTTTTCAAATTTGCCATCTGTAATTTCTGCTTCCTGTGTTAATAAATCAAGAATGCTGTGTATACACCAAATAGGGATATATACCGAAGGCAAATATACATAACAGGAAAGATGAGAGCTCCTCTGCCAGTTCCTTCAGGAACCTGGGATGAAGTTCTTCTGGCCCTTCTGACTTGAATTCATTCAGACCCAACAGAAGCCCTCTGACTCTCTCTTTTGTTTTCTCCTTCTTCAGTTTGCCCTCTTCCTTACCCAGATAATCCCTATTGGGTGTATGGGAGCTTAATATTATTTTTTGTGAAGACTGAGGCAAGGTAACTGTTGAGTAGCTCTGACTTCTTTGTATTTTTGGTTAGGATTTCTCCCTGGCTTGTTAACAGAGGACCCACAGCTTCTTTGGTCCTTCTTTTTTGGCCAACATATGTATAGAACCTCTTCTCATTGTCCTTAACCTCCTTTGCCAGGTGCAGCTTATTATTTATCTTTGTCTTCCTGATTTTGTCCCTGCAGGTTCTTCCTATTTCCTCGTATGCATTCTTGGTGACTTACCCATTCTTCCATTGCCTGTATGCTTTCCTTTTGCATTTGTCACATTTTAGAAGTTCCTTGTGCAGCCAGGGGACAGAGGCACAAATCTGGGAACCTGAAAGTGTGTTGCCTGCCTGAAGCCTAAATTCAGAACATCACAGAGAGTCTGCTAAAGCCCATCCATCCTTTGGACTGCTACTCCTACCTACTTGTCCATGTAGGCACCAACAATACTGTCAGGAATGACACTGAGTGGATAAGAGGTGACTATGAGGCTCTTGGCAAGAGAATTAAGGAATTTGAAGCACAAATGGCATTTTCATCAATCCTTCCCATGGAAGGCAGGGTCCAAGCAGAAACCATCATATCGTGGAAGTGAATGTGTGGCTGAGACAGTGGTGTCAATGTGAAGGCTTCAACTTCAAAAATGGGCAGATGGGCAGGTGTTCTTGGGAGGAGGGCTGCTACCAAGAGATGGGATCTGTTTGATGAGACTAGGAAAGAGCATCTGTGGGCATCATTTGACCAACCTAGTAGGGAGGGCTTTAAACTAGGTACCACAGGAGATGGTGATGAAAAGCCTCCAGCAACAGAACATGCAGTCCAGAGGAGAAAGTTCTTGATGAAGCAACTAAACTCTGGGAAAGGGCCAGAAAGCCACAGGACTACAATAAGTGGCACAAAAAGGAAGTTAGGAAGTCAAAATGCAAAATACATCTGATGCCTGTATACAAATGTGAGAAGTATGGGGAACAAACAAGATGAGTCAGAAGCTACAGCCTGTGAAAAGAACTATCATCTGATTGACATTACTGAGATCTGGTATGACAGCTCTTATGACTGGAATGTCAACATGGAGGGTTACACCCTGTTTCAGAAAGACAGGGTTGGGAGAAAAGGTGGTGGTGTTGCCTTCTATGTCAAAAGCACATACACTTGTTCCCTGGTTCATGCGGAAGAAGACAGCAAAACAGAAAACGTGAAAGAAGCAGAACTGATAAAAGGGTGGGATTTATTATAGGTCACCTAATCAAGAAGAGGAGGTGGCTGAGGCACTCTGCAAGCAGATGATAAATCTATCCAAAAGCTGAGGGATGGTTCTGATGGGAGAATTCAGTTTTCTGGATATCTTGAAAGAACTATGAGGCCAAACATAAAATGTCAAGCCAGTTCCTAACTTGTGTGGAGTACAACTTTCTCTTCCAGAAAGTGGAGGATACAACAAGATTATCTATCTTGCATCTTCTCCTGACCAACATGGAAGAACTAGTGGAGGATGTGAAGATGATGGGTAACTTGGGAGGAAGCAACTGTGATAAGCTAAAATTCTAGATACTGAGACAGGGTAAGCATGAGGTCGGCAAAATTAGGATGCTAGGTTTAAAAAAGGTAGATTTAATCTAACTCAAGGACCTAATAGGCCTGGTGTCATGGGAGGATAGACTGAAGGATAAAGGTGCCCAGGAGTTCTGGGACCTTGTAAGGGGCACAGTATTGGAAGCTCAACAAGAAACTGTTCTAACACAATGGAAGCACAAGGAGAATGGCAAGAGACAAAGGGCTGCTAGGCTCTGGTGGACTTTTGACTGGATGCTATTGTTAAATTCAGTAACTTGGGTGGCTGATCTTTATAAGTAATACCTCCCCATAGACAAGAAAGGAGTTTGTGTAAGAAACAAGGAACACTTTATTGGGGAAAGGAACATGACATTAATTTGGGAAAGCACAACTGGTCAAAACTTGAATTTCCACTTCACCACAAATTCTGTCACTTTGATCTTTTCTTCCATTTTGACTTGAAACAGAATTTCAAATTTCAAAAATTCCTAGTGATATGTGTTCTCATGTCAGAAATACTGGAACAAGAATAAAATGTTTCATTTTGATAAAGTCAAAGCACTTCATTCTGGCTTTGCCATTTTCACTTTTTTTGAAAGAAGGCTTTTCGCCTTATAAAATAAAATGTTTTTTTTCATCAAAACATCAGTTAAATAACAAGCTCACATATATTTTCTAAACTGTTGAAGTATTATTTGCCAACACAAAAACTTTTACTGGAAATTTGTCAACCACCTATATAAAAATAAAAAATGAAAAGTAAGCAAAGACGTTTAAAGTACTTTTCCATAGTAACTTTGGCAGTCATCTATTTGCCATGTGCTGGTGTGAGTATCCAGTAGACAGATGTTCCTGTACTATATCATTTCCAACTTCCACACCTGCAAAACTTCATATATAGTTTGGTGTCAGTAAGACTTTTAGTCCCAAAGTTCTGAGGTGCAGTCAGGTATGTCACTTTTTAGTTGCTTGGGAAGTGCTGCCTGATCCCAGCCTCAGGTTCCATCCCCTTCTCCCCTGCCACCCACATTCATCTGGGTCAGGGGTGGGCAAAATGTGGCCCATGGGCCGGATGTGACCCACCAATCTATTCTATCTGGCCCACGGGGTCCCTAAAAATTTAGAAAATCAATATTTATCTGCCCCTGGCTGCCTGTCATGTGGCCTTCGATGGCTTGCCAAAACTCAGTAAGCGGCTCTCTGCCCAAAATAATTGCCCGCCCCTGATCTGGGTACATTGCTGTCCTTGGGTACTTCTGCTACCCTATACCCTCTGTCACTAGAGGGCCTTGCTAATAGCACAGGCTCATGAATACAGTGGAGTCAGAGCTTTAAGCAAAAGCCTGGCCATAGGGCAAGAACCCTTTGTTCTATCAGTTCAGTTCTACTACACAACCCATTCCGAGCTTGTATATGGTTATGGTGACTCCAAAAGTATTACTGGAATGATTCTGGGTACAAAGCTTATACAAATGGAATGCTCTTCCTCCTCTGTACTTCTTCCTTTTCATAAAATGCTGTATTCTGGGCCAATAGCTTACACAGCTGAAGCAGCTCTGTTCACTTACATATGCGATCAGAGATCTCCTTACCCTCAGACACAAGGCTTGCACAGGTTTGGATTTGAAAATGACACTTTCTGAAGATTTACACTTGACTGTAAGTTGCCTCATTAACTGCCAGTATTAAGCTTTTCTCTTGATTGGTTTGATTGGTATATTTCTGACTTCTGTTGCCTGAGGCTCTGTGTATGATGATATACTTTTATATGATATAAAATTACCCTTATGAACTTATGGAAGTGTGACACCTCCTAAAGATTTATATTCATATAATATATTTTACATTAAACATTAATAAAATATAATCAAATTAAACATACTTTAATTTGGTCTTTTAATGGTACACAACATGAACATTTGCATTGTACACATCAACAAAAAGCCTGTGTCTCTAAATGAACTAATAATAAATATAGTTCAATTAGTTAGTGCAATAAGAGGATAGAAAGATATTAAATTATTAGGGATATAGGGTATCTATACATGTGCTTCAAGGTGAGGCGGGGGATGTTTTAATTAGAGTGGCTCCTGGATAGCCGCTCTAATTAAAATGCAGCAGTATCATGTGTATTCAGTATCTTACATTTCAAAATTAACATGGGGTGCTTAAATTAAAGCTCACTCAAGAAGTTTTTAGTTAAAGCATCCCTGCCACCATTTTGAAACATGAGATACTGAATCAGGCTCTGGGAGTGGTAAGAGACACATAGGTGCAAGCCCATCATGCCTCCACACCCAGAAGCCCCCCAGTGACTCCCAGCAGCTGCAAAACACCCCGCTGACCCCCAGCACAGCCGAGGGTAAGCAGGGCCCATGGTAGGAGGGACATAGCCCAGATCCTACTTCGCCCAGTCCCCAAGGGAGCCACGCGACCAAAGCCTCACGAACAGGACGTGCAAACAGGCACGCTCCTAGGCCTGGCGCATGAGTTAGCATGGGAGTTCATGCAGGAGGGTGAGCGGGAGGGCCCGAGGCCCTGCCAGTGAGCCCCAGGGAAGGTAGTCCCATCAGTACCTGGACCACCAGTGACACAATGGGGATGGGCACATGCCACACCTTGAGGGTCCCCTTGGAGTCTGCGGCCTCCTCCTCTGGTACCTCAGAGGCCTCCACCCAGACAGAACCCATGGTTCTGGGCTCCATGCAGATGGAGTCGCTGGCTCTCAGCTGCAGGGACTCCCTGGCATGTTTCCAGGCTCCTGGGACCAGAAGCATGGCCACCTCCCCTTGCGAGGTTTGCTCCACTGTGGAGTCTCTGGGGCGACAGATAGAGGAGCTCCAGGCCACAGTCCAGAGACTGTGTGCCATCAGGGATGGCAAGCGGGAAATAGACTCCTACTGCCAGGCCCTTCTTCCCCTGGAGGCGGAGGGTAGACCAAGGTCACCTTCCAGGACAGGGGAAGACCCGGGGATCTCCCATATTGTCCAGCCAGAGGGTTGGGCCAAGGTGGTCTAGGGTCCTAAGGCCCCCCACACCAAGGGCCCCTCCCCTCTGGGGCTTTGCAACAGATATGAATCTTTTGCAGCCCCAGTTCAGCCTGCAGAGATGCCAGCTCCTACAGGCAAGGGAGGATCACCCACCCCTACTCTCCCTAAGATGAAAAGCAGAGTGGTTGTCGTGGGAGACTCCCTCCTGTGTGGGACTAAGGGGGCAATCTGCCACCCCGACCTCCTAGCCCAGGAGGTCTGCTACTTCCTGGGGGTCTGCATCCGGGACATAGCAGAGGGGATCCCAAAGATTATCTGGCCCTCTGACCACTACCCAATGCTCCTTATCCATGTGGGCATGAATGACACAGCTTGGAACAATCCCAGCTGGGTCATGAGACTACAGGGCTCTGGAAGCAGGGCTTGGGGGGTTGGGGGCACAGGTGGTCTTTTCTCCTCCCAGTGGTCTTCTGGGGAGAGACAGTGGTCTTCTGGGGAGAGACAGCCTCTACCTCACTCTGCTGGGGAGGAGGCTCTTCACAGCCAAACTGGCTGACCTGCTCGACTGGGCTTTAAACTAAACCCGCTGGGGGTTGGGGGGATTACCACCACTGCAAGCCCACTGGGCAACCTTTGTAAATCCAGCAGGCTAAGGCATGTAAGGGAGCCCACCCTTACCCTAGCCCTGGACTGATCTGTAGGGAAGGCAGGGGCCCCCAACAGGACACTTACCTGCCTGTACACCAATTCCAGGAGCTTGGGGAATAAACAGGAGGAACTGGTCCTCCTGTTAAACAAGAATGACTATGACCTCATAGGGATAACAGAGACCCGTTAGGCTGGGACTCCACCTATGAATGTGCCACAGGTATAGATAGCTATACGCTGCACAGGCAAGATTGTACAGATAAAAGGGATGGGGGTGTAGCTCTCTATGTCAAGGACAGTTACATGTCCCTGCAAATTGACATGGGCACCCAGGAAGGATGACTGGAGTCTCTGTGGGTTCACAAGATGAACAACCAGTGTGATGTCACAGCTGATAAAACAAACAAAACTCTGGCTTGCATCCATGGATGCTTCTCAAGTAAATCTCAGGATGTCATCCTCCCACTATACTCGGCCTTGGTGAGGCCGCAGCTGGAGTACTGCATCCAGTTCTTGGTTCCACAAATCAAGAAGGATGTCAAGAAGCTTTAGAGCATCCAGAGGAGAGCCATGGGCATGATCAGAGGGCAAAAGAATAGGCTTTATGAAGAGAGTCTGAGAGCCATGGGACTCTTCAGCCTGGAAAAGCACTGGCTCAGGGGGGGACCTGCTGGCTGCTTATAAGTACATAAGAGGTGTACATCAGGACCTGGGAGAATGTCTGTTCACCAGAGCACCCCAAGGAAAAACAAGGACAAACGGTCATAAACTCCTAAAAGACCATTTTGGGCTGGACACAAGAAAAAATCTCTTTACTGTCCAACCCCCCAAGACCTGGAATAGACTCCCTCCAGAAGTGGTGCAGGCACCTACTCTGGACTTCTTCAAGAAACACTTGGATGCTTATCTTGCTGGGATCCTCTGACCCTAACCGACGTCCTGCCCCTGGGGCAGGGGGCTGGACTTGATGATCTTTGAGGTCCCTTCCAGCCCTAACATCTATGAAGTCTATTAAATCTATTAATACACATGATGCTGTAGCTCTAGCAATTGAGTCTGCTCCAACACGTTCTTAAAGGCTTAAAGAGAGAGAAATTATGGACCTAGTCATGTCAGCTTTGCTGCCCAAGCCTAATATCACCCAATGTTCAGTATCCAGAAGGGCCATGTCCTGAATGCCTGTGTGTGGAACAACCTGGAGGAGCTCCCAAAAATTCCGCCCAGAGAACAGGACACCACTGGGTGGTTCTGTGGGATGCCAGGGATTGCAGTGGGGGAGCCAGGCAGGAGCACTGAGGTCATTGCAAAAGAAATTATTATTCAATGCAAAATGTTGAAACAGCACGGGGGGAAAACAGCCAGAAACAAAGGCTCCCTCCCAGGTCGGCACCCACTGGGGCACTCCCTTTTGCATACTGTCCTTCTAGCACCAAGACTCTTTCCTTCTTAGCTGCTTAGTGTCCCAGCTTTAACAAAATAGACAGAAAATGTTCTCAGGCCTACCTAGCCATAACCTTGGTGGTTATAGTGTTCTGCTGAAAAGCAGAAGATGAGGGGTCAAACCCAGAGAAGGGCATGGAAGTTTGGTGTCCTACTCCCTTGGCAAGTGCCCTAACCATGAGGCTATTGGGCTAAAATGTAGGTGGATACTCCTTTGTCATTTAGACATTTTTTTTTTTAGAATGAGATGGATTCTCTATATGACTGTATGGCCCAGGTAAGGGTCTCCCAATAAAAGAACAAGAGAGAGCTCTGTATTTTCTTGGGTGGATGAGAATCAGCAAAGCTTTCCCATCTCTGTTGATGCATTGGCCTGCCCACTGAGAGAAAAATGAGAGCTGTGTGTTTACTGGATGGCTTTGGATCACACTCCTGAAGTGAGATGCACTATTTTTATGCTAGCCGTGGGAAAGATTTAGAGGTGGGAAAGAACTTTGACCATAGTGGTCATTTCAATTTAAAATGAGACACATAAGAAGGTTAGATACTGTACATAAAATTCGGGAACTCTGGGTGGTTGGATTAGGATTGTGCAAAGTGACTTGGAAGTCAAAAAAAACCTGTGCAATGCCAATTAAGGTACCTTAGAGCAGTGGCAGATTTATGGTTAGTGGGGCCCTGTGATTCAAGCAGGGTGCAGGCCCCACCTCCCGCACCATGGCACATCCATGGGGGAATTAGCACAGCACACCAGCCACAGGGGAGGGGTGGTGGCTGGAATTTCTGACTGGAATGGCTGAAGATGCCTACGACCAGCTGGGTGGGAGGGAGGGCCACAAACCAAATGCTGGAGGCTGTCTGCCGGCAGCGACAGTGGTGGTGGTGGGGGCCCCTGTCATTGGGGGCCCTGTGCCAACACACAGTTTGTTTCACGGTAAATCCGCCACTGCCTTAGAGAAAGAATAGCATCATGCCCTCTGTCTTTATGAATGTAACTCCAGGTAGGCAACTACTGATCCTCTGAATAGTGGTGTAGGCATACAAGGTCTATTCATGTGCCTGATGAATCTGCTTGTACTGAGTCCTGCAACCATCACATCAAGACCTCTGATGCATATGCCTAAGCAAAAGTATGGAGTGGAAGCTGCCCATGAGCTAACATCCCTCCTTTACACCACTGAGACAGAATTCAAAGGCCAGACCAAATCCAGACATTCAATGCCTCAATGTTTGTAGCTTTTGCCAGAGAGCAACAGATAAGAACTGCTGCTGACTGCTTAATGTCTCACTGGCATTTCAGAGGGTGCATTTCTGTCAGGGTGATGTTCCTTAGCCTTTCTCCAACCAAGGAGTACCCACAGGCAGTGGGGGCAAGGGTTTTAAGGCACCCTCTACTCACCTTACTCTAGAGGTTGCAACATTGTGGCATTTTATAGGAGCTACCCCACCACAAGAAGCCCCACTACATTGCCATGAGGCCCTCCAGTCAGATGTAGTTTACAGTCATTCCCAGGACTAGCTATACAGGTATACTGGATCTAATTAAGTTTTTTCCAAATTTTTTCCAAATATATGAGGGTCAACCTGGGGTCTTGTTTTGAAGCAGTTGCCTTTGGAAGAATACTACACTATAAATAAGACCTAAATTTCACGCTTCATATGCACAAAATGGTAAAAATAACCATCTTCTACACCTGTCACTACACATGCTGGATTTTGACACATGCAGAATGAAAGGGCACAGCACTTTGGGCATTACAGGCAGTCCTCGATTTATGGTGTTGCCATTAACAGCGAATTGCACTTGCGCCACTTTGCCATTTATACCCATGTTATTACTTATGGCTCTGGGTCCTCGCATTTATGGCACTACAGGGAAATTTACAATGAGAAAAAGAGAGCAGCAAAACAAACATCCCTGGATCAGTTTCTCAAAAAGCCATTAAGTGGTCCTAAGTCTCCCCAAAATCTCCCCAAAGAAGCCCTTCTGAATTACATGACCCTGATGAAGGTGTTCCTTCACCTTCTGATTAAATAAAATTTTATGCGATTAGTTACTGTATTGCCCTGTTTAATTGATTTATATACAGTACATTTTAGAAAGCTTTGTACTGTACAGTGAATATCATTTATAGTTGATTAAATAGTTGATTTAAATATGGTGTTTATGGTCATTTCTATAAAAAGTTGGGCATTAGATCGTTGGTCAGGAATGTAACCCCCTATTATAACATTGTTTCTATGGGAAAATCAGATTCGACTTACATCGTTTCGACTTACAGTGCCTTTTCCAGGAACATAGCCCACCATAAATGCAAGGAATGCCTGTATAAGTATTTAGGACAATGCAATTCACATGGAGAAAAAGGGAATTTTCAAAGATGTAAATCAGCCTGAACACAAATGCTAGCTTCTAAAATTAGAGATCTACAGTTTCCTTTGGTTATTTGCATTTCTAAGATTTTGTACTGCTAATTGACTTAAGCATACAACACCTAGATAAAATTATAAATTGCTAGTTTTCTTCAATTGAAATTCTAATAGTCAGACTTGCAGCAGCAGAGCTTTCCAAAGAGCTTTTTATTGCTAGAAAATATAAACCTAAGTGCTTGATAGAAATCCAAGTAAGCTTAGTCATCTTAGATTAGCCCCATGTCTAAGCTGTGTTGATTAAGGGAACTAGAAGAGTGTACTCCATAGCCAACCTAGCTGTGTCAGCATTACCTAAAGCATGGACTCAGTTCTGCCAGCAGAAAGTGACTCCTGCCAGAAAACTCTTTTGTCATTCAGGCCAAATGAGACATCTCTGGTAGTAGAAAAAATCCTTCTGGTGATATCTAGCCATCTTATTGCTGCCACTATAGTTAAAGTGGCAGCAGCAGTTCTGTGCAGACACAGTTCCACAGCCATAAAACACACTGTGGCTTCGGTAGCATTTTAGGTTCATTACTGCACCAAACTATGCTCCCATTTCTTAGAGAGATACCAAAGACTCTCCTTATAAAGCAAACAGATTGGCAGAGTCTACAACTGGGCTCATCTTCATTTAGCTGGGAGCTATTTATGTATCATCACTTTCGCATGCCGCAGGATAGGCCTTGTTTGATCCCCTTCATTCTTTGCCTAACAGATGCATGCAACTTACAGGTTCATCTTGACAATCCAATCTTATCAAAACCCTCTTCAATAAAGCCAGCAGTTCTCTGTCCCACTGGAATACTTTGTATAATGTCACTTCCATTGAATAGTTAAACTCTTTGAACTTAACAAAGAACCCATCTCTTCATTTATTTTTTTCAGTCTGCCCCTCCAGAGAGCTCTCCAAAATACTGTCCAATCTGCCCCACCCCTGCCTGTCCAGAAGTAATGTAACAGTCAGTGTGCTAGTGGGACAGCTGGCTATTTCTTTGTGCACAACAGACAAGCTTTGCAGTGTATTGCTCCTTCCAAAGAAAGGAATATTATTTGAGAAAAGAGCTTTAAGAAGATATTGGAGGTTCTCTTCTTCTTACATCAGGAGTTTGGCCCAAACATTTCACTTTTTGAAAAGGGGACATAGACTAACAAGTCATTTTGAAGGAAAAAGGGATCTCATTTTAAAACAGTTTAAAACAGCAGCTACATCTAGCGGAAAGCTGACTCTATGCCCTCTTGGAGCAATGAACAATGGTGGTTCCTAAACTTGGGCCTGTATAGTTATTCCGGTGACTCTGCCTATTTGTACTACCCCACCATTAAGTAGGCCATGAGGTCACATAACAGTACAATTTATTTCAATAGCCTTTCTCTGTTTTCTCCCCTAATGCTGCAGTTTGTACCTTTCAAATGGCAGTAGGTATGCAAAGAATGTTATTTTTCAAAAACAGAAATGACCTCCCTAGAAGGAACATAAGAACATGGAATTTCAGACCAGACCTTTGGTCTAGCAGATCTGGTATCCTCCCTTTGGGACTGCATGATACTTCATCTTTCAAAAGAAAGCAAGCAAAACAAAACCATAATGCTCCTATCAAGTTATGCAACTTTGTTTATGATTCCTACTGAGATCAGTTTATGCCCTGAAGTGTAGTACTCTGATTTTATCATTTATCATTACAAATGTTATTGTTAAGCAACATATTTACCTAGCACTTTTTAAAATTCAGCCACAATATTTGACTGGAGGAGCTTCCGATGATAATGCGTTCCACAGGTGTACTTTCATACCATGAAAAGAAGGAACATTTTCTTTCATTTGTTCTAAATGTATCAGCTATCAATATAATTGATTCTTTCTCCTCTCCTGAGTCAAGTTAATATAAAGTTGGTTCACTTCCATGATACTCCAAAAAATACACGCAGACAGCTAAACTCAGCAGCAAGAACTTTGCTTCTTTATCTTGGAAAGCCAAAGCATATGAGGGGGGAAAGGGAATAGGAAATAAAAGTACAGTTATAAAATTTCAGGAAGTACATTTGGCAAATATTGCAAATCTTTTGACAAAAGGCCATGCAGGAATGTAAACAATTGAGACAGAAGGGAATTTTTTTCTAATCACGAGGAAGTCTATGAAGAAACTAATTTGATGACATCAAGCTGAAATTAGAATATAGCCTTTACTCAGATCAGGATTAAACTAACTGTGGAGTTGATAGAAAGGCTGATCCTCTTAGTTTGGAGTTACACCTCCTGTTTATTTTTTTAAAGCTTTCATATAATGTGTGAAAAAACTTCTAAGTACAGAATAGTTCCTGTTTTCTTGTTTGCGATTTGAACAGGCTGGATCACACAACTGATCGAGAGAGAAGAAAACAGTAACGTAAGAACATTTTGAAAAGCAGCTGCCAAAAGTTACTCTCTGGTATTATTAAGGCTGCGTGACATAATACTAATATTAATAATCAGAAGTGCAATTACATTGATTAGAAGACTACAACTTGTAGGTCTCCTGAAAATCAAGCCACAAATTAGATGCCTGAATATGAAATCAGGAGATTCACTTTGGACTTCTAAGCTTTGAAAATTGGAAGTCATATACAAATATTTTTTAAATTTACAGGGAAAAAATGAAGCAATCTGTATTACCAGTGTAGCAAAGTAATATATTTTATTTTAAGAGGGTGTTAAATTGCTTGAATGGGAAGAAATAATTTATTATACTGGGAGTTAAATATCTTATTTTTTTAGGCTCCTGCTAGATATGCAGGTAAAGGTACACTTGCATATCAGATCCCATCATGCCTTATTGTGAGACGGTGGGATTGGATATCAAATCCCATCGCAGTCCTAGGCTCTCCTACAACAGCAAGTAGCAACCTCCCATATCTGGGAACCTGCAGCTTATGGGGCTCTCAGGCATGGGGGTATATAATAGCTGCACCCAGGAGGCACCCAGTTCAACTGATGGGGCTCCCAGCCACAGGATGCACCTGACCACATGTTCAATTAAAGTCATGATAGAAACCAGCCACAAAGTTGTTATATGTTTTTTAGAATAACTTTGTGGCTTATTCTTCATTTTGTCCTGTCAGTAATTGATTGATTGAACGGGTGCCAAGTCACAACTTAAGAGGTGATTAACTGGTGTAACATGTGGCAGGGGCCTTATATACTTTTGAAAAATGTATTCTGCCTGGCCTCCATCTGCATCTGAATTTTGCCCAAGCACTTTAGGCTTAGGTTAATAAGTAACTTAGGCCAGTGGTTTTCAAACTTCCTAAAGTCACAGAACACTTTCATATCACTTTTTCAACCATGGAACTCCTACCCTTGGCTCTACAAGCCACAAGAGCTGATATGAAGCCAGGTGACCCAGCCTGGCAGTGGCCGTGCACTGCCTTCCAACCAACTCCACCATATCTTTGTGGACCTCTGATAATGTATTGTGGAAATCCAGAGTTCCGTGGAACACAGTTTGGCTTAGTCATTTTGAAAATTTTACCATAAGGCCTACAATGATATAGACAATTTTATATTTAGGTACCTAAATACATTGTCTGATTTTGCTAAGCATGAAACACAAAATTATCAGATTCCATGAGAAGAGAATCAGCAACTATATATTTGTATCTTAGTTGGCGTGTCTACAGGTGCATTTACTCTGGCTTAAATTTACTGCACAGTAAATTTAATAGGAAGAATAGACCATAATCTACACTTACAGGCATTAAAGTGCATTAACACTGTGTGTGGTTTGACTTGGGACTAATGTTAGTCCCAAGTCAGTCCATACACACAATGTTACTGCACAGTAAGGCATCTACATGTGTGTTACTGCACAGTAACTAATCAGGCATAAATTTGATACCTGCATGGTTCAGGTATCAAATTTATGCTCAAATTGGCATAAGTCACCATATTTACTGTGTAGTAATTTCAGTTGCTGCACAATAAATGTGCATGTGTAGATGCACCCAGTCAGAAGTTAACACACATATGCAATAGGATTGACTGGATTTACTGAAATAAATGTTCCAGGGCAGATAAGGGATGTAACATATGGTATCAGTTTAAGAAAAAAGGGGGAAAGTGGCAAAAAAACATGAAAAATAATGGGAAAAATAATAGGAACCAGCTTCACGCTACTAGCATGCAGCTGGGGCAATAAAACTTTGTATTTCTACAAAATACTGTTGCGTCTTTGTCTTGTTCGTGGCTTATTTCACTGCAAAGAGGTGTAAAGTTGTATGTTAAATGTGAGACAGGTACAGCATAAGACAATTCCCAGAAGTCTCTTACTCTTAACCTCTCACTTTCATCTGGCTCTTTTCATGAACAATACAAATATGGTTTAGACTCCTTCATCTTAAAAAAAATATTCTGCTGACCCCACTTCCCTCTTCACTTACCACCCAAACTCCCTGCTTCCTTTCATCTCTGAGCTCATAGAATATGTTGTTTAGACTTGATGTCTGAAGCTCTCCTCCTCCAATTCCATTCTAGACCCTTGCTAATGCAGCTTCTGCCTCTGTCGCTCCACTGACGTTGCTCATCAGTCTCTTTAGCTCTATTCAAAACTCAAAACCAGAACTCTATCCTTTTCCTCCTTGATGAAACTTTGTAATAAGAACCATGAACATCAACTATGAACATGCTCTTCTTTTTGCTCTTCCCCCATGTTTTCTATGATTCTCTCCTCAGCTAGTTGTCCTACCTCTCTAATTCCTCCTTCAGCATGTTCTTCTGATGTTCAATTTTCCCCCCTCCAGCTTCCAAAAAGTTCTTTCTTTGGGCCTGACTCTTAACCTTTTTTCATCTTATCTCTAGAGAATCTAATCCTCAGAGAAACTCAACCATCTCCTTGATGATGACTCGCAGAGGTGTTTATTTCTTCCAAAAGTGTCTTCTTCTGTCCAAACAAATATCTTGTTTCTCTCTCTGACATCTCCTCATGGATGTCTAGCAGTCAGCTCAAGTTTATCAAAGCTAAGACAAAAGTTCTTACATTTTCCCTACTATAACCTCTCCAGTATCTCCTTTCTAAATGACTACTATCATCATCCTCTAACCTATTAGTCTGGCCTACAACCTAGATATCATCTTCAACTCAGGCCTTGTCTCTGGATTCTCACAATCAGGCTTGGAAAAAATCTTGCTCGTTCTTTGTTTATACCATTTTTAAGGTATAGTTTTATCACAAAGATAAAACTCTCAACCAGACCCTTATCTTTTATTCCAATTACAGCAACATTTTTTCCTCTGCCCTTGACACATTTACTCTTATCCCACTTACATCCTTTCAGAATGCTACCATATTTTCTCTCTCTCCCTACCTATCATTTTTTGTTTGCTACTGAGAGGTCAACTCACAAGTATAATAAGTTATATCAGCTATATAACTTGACTATGACATAACTGGTTCAAAGTATGTAGATTTAAGATAGACTAGATAGATCAATATATACACACACATGCACATACATACACACTTTGAACCATATGATACCATTTGATGGAAAATAGTATGGAAACATTATTTGTAATAGCTTATAGATAAATAATATATATTAGTTTTGTATGAATTAGGTATTTATTTAAGTAAGAAACTATTAGTTCTGGCATAAGCAACTCTCAAAAAAGTTAAAATAATATTTGTCTATTGTTGCTTTATTGTTCGTGTTCAGTAAAAGCTGTCCTCAACATTCTTGGTTCATACATTTAAATATATTCCTCCCTATGTTTTTACAAGGAAATCCTGTTCATGGCAAGCAATATCATCTGCTCAGGGAAGTCATCTTCACAGCTGGCAGTGAAAAACCAAGAAAAATAAATATCTATCCAAGATGCACATTAGGTGTTCAATAACATGTCTAAGTTCTCCTCTCATAACATTCATACCGTAAACCATGTCACTCTCAATTCAATTAATTTAATGATTTTTGCTTGGCCTTTTTGCCAAGCAAAGCACAAAAGTAATGTCTGTTTCCAGTCATAGGGCTTGTCTATGACCCAGTGCTTATAATAGAGAAGAACAGGCCCAAGCATGCCCCTCCCACCTATGTCCACTGACTCATTCTAAAACTGGAAATTCACCAATGAAGCTGCTCCAGGCTCATTCCCAATGGCTGCTCTTCAAGCACTTCAGAGACTGAGAGTTTAAGAGATACAAATGGGGAGAAGCCCAAACCAGGCTCACTGGAAAATTTCTGTGTTTGGAACAAACCTACAGGCTCATCCTCATTGTGATTTGCCAACACTATGATGTTGACAAGCTATTCAATGTCTAAATTCCATGTGAGTTCTGGACCTTGGTTTGAACCTGATATTTTTCCCTTAAAAGATTCTCTCTTTTTAAAACCAACATTATGGAGAAAGAACCCAGTAGTGAATATGGCCCATTGCTCCCTTGCTGTGCAAATTAGCCCTGCTATCACTCCATCCCTATAGTGAGACAAGAAGCCTACAATGGAGATTTCTTCTGAAAGCCACAAGGCGTTACAGAATTTTACCTGTGTATGGTCCATGTTGCTTCCATATTAACTCCTCCCAGCTGAGCTTAGACTTCTTTGGGCTCTTATATGCCTATGTAGCACATAATTGGCACTTTCTATAAGAGAATAAAGATTCAGTGGTTGGTGCCGTCACCAGTGGTTGGTGCTGTCTCCTATAATTTCCTTAACACTTAATTTTTCAAAAGAACAACAATGCACTTGTTCTAATTTGCTCCAAGTAACTTCTATGACACTAAATTAGTGACTAAGCCTCTGCTCAATTGAAATTGGATTAAATGAGGGACACATTAAAATGACTGGCATCTTTTCATCTGTGAGAGATGGTGGATATTGTAGCCTATGCCATAGATGGTTTGCAGTGTCTCAAGTGACTAAATAGTTGAGATTTGCATGATCTGTGGCAGTGGTTGCAAGTGTATGTCCTGTGTTTGGGTGGTTCAGGAATTGCTTGCTTCTTGAAGACTCTTTTCTCTTCAAGCTGTTGGAGGCGATTCCTCTTGTGAACTTTAATGCCCTGGTGGAGACAGTGACACCACTTATTCTAATCGCTTGCCAAGGTTTCCCATTGGTCAGGATCAGTTCCAGATTACTTCATCTCTCTCTTGCATATATCTTTGTAGCAAAGCTTGGGACATCCTGTTGTTCTTGTTTCCTCTGATAGTTTGCCATATAGCATGTCCTTGGGCATACGTTCATCTTCCAATCTGCTCAGATGGCCTAGCCAGCACAGCCATCTCTGAGTAGGGCTGTCACATTTGGTAAATTTTCTCTTTGAAGAACCTCTGCAATGGTAACTTTATCTTGCCATTTGATGTTGAGTATGTGATGTAAACAGTGCAGATGGAAGCTATTTAACCTTTTCTCTTGATGTGCGTAAATTGTCCGTTTTCCCACCATGTATGAAAGTGCTGAGCGTGCAAGCTTTGTACACTAGCATTTTGGTCTTCATGGTAAGCTTTGGGTTATTCCATGCTCTTTTAGTTAGCCTGTTGAAGGTGGTGGCAGCCTTTCTGATGTGAACATTAAGTTCTTCATCCAGTGAGAGGTTCGTGGTCATTGTGGAGCCTAGGTAGCTGAACCTTTGGACTACCGCTAGCTGGTTCTCATTAAGGGTGACTGATAGAACTTGTGGGACTCCCTGTCCTAGCACAACTGTTTTGTTTATATGGTAAGAGCAAATGCCTGACAAGCTCTTGAAAAGAAATCCATGAGTTCTTGTACTAGGTCTTCATCATGGGTTATAAGGGCAGCATCATCAATGTGTAGAAGCTTCCTGATAAGCACCTCTCTAACTTTGATCTTTGCCTTAAGTCATGATGGGTTGAAGAGTTTCCCATCCAATCTTGTATAAAGGTACACTCCACCTTCCATGTCTTTAAACGCACAGTTCAGGAGGACCTAGAAGAAGATTCCAAAGAGTGCAAAGTCAAGAACGCCTTCTTGCTTCATTCCACTTTTCATCTTGAAGCTGTCCAAAATGGACCCATCAAACTGAACAGATGCTTTCATGTTGTCATGGAAGGAACATATAAGATTTAAACAGGACTGGTGGGCAACCTATCTTTTCTAGACCTCTGCTGACAGTGTCAAATGCTTTGGTTAGATCCACAAAGGCAATGTAAAATGGTTGGTTTTGCTCTCTCTAATTTTCTTGAAGTTGCCAAAGGGAAAATATCTATGTCTATGGTTGACTTTCCAGCCCTGAATCTGCACTGAGATTCAGGGTAGACACAACTCACCAGCTGTTGTAGATGCACCTAGATGACCCTTGTGAAAATTTTTCATGATGTACTTATTAGCAAGATACCTCTGTAGTTGTTGCAGTTGCCCTTCTCACCTTTATTTTTATACAGAGTGATGATGTTTGCATTACACATGCCTTGTGGTACCTTACCCCCTTTCCAGCTTTTGAGCAGCAGCTGATGAAGATATGGTAGTAGGCTTTCTTTCCCGCATTTGAGAATTTACACTGGAATACCATCTTTTCCAGGCGCATTGCCACTTCATAATAAATCAATGGCCTTGCTTAACTCTTCTACAGTGGGCTCCACATCTAATTCTGGCATGACCTGTAGAGTTGGTACTTGGTCCAGTGATTCACTGGTGATGTTTCATTCTTGTGGGTATAGCTCTGAGTAGTGTTTGACACAATAAGACATCTGCCTGCTTCTATCTGTAATGGCTTCATTATGGTGAAACTTCAGAGGGGCAACCTTGTTGACAGTAGGGCCTAGAGCTTTCTTCAGACTATTGTACATGACTTTTAGGCTTCCTGTGTCTGAGGCTGTCTGAGGTGTAGTTGGGTGCCAGTGGCCAGATCGTGGATGTTGAGAAACAAGAAACCAAGAACTTTCCAGCTTGGAAGCTGGAACATCAGGACCACGTGTCCTGGCCTGACAGATGATGATGACCTACAGTACATGAGCAGAATATGGAAGTAAGTCTTGATTGACTGCAAGTAGTACAAACTCAACATTGATATTGCAGCACTCAAGGAAACAAGACTGCAGATGCTAGTTCTATCTGAGAGGCCAATTATACTTTCTTTTGGCAACATAAAAGCACTAAAGAAAATTGTCTGCATGGCATCAACTTCTCTGTGAGCAACAAGGTGGAAAAGCTTATAGAAACACTCATTGGTAAGTGAGAGTGGACCGTGTCACAGGGCAACAAGTCCGAGGGGCTGAAAACCCCAATGCTGGGGACACAGAAGTGGCAGGGGAAGCCCAAAGACCCAGGGAGATGGCCCAGAAAGAGCTGTGACCTGGGAAAACTTACCTGGTGCAGATGCAGCAGTGGAAAACAAGAAGCAGTGGGCAGCACCCCCCACACACTTCATAAGTAACCTCTTGGTTGCGGCTAGGATGGCGTAGAGGCATGATGTCATCTGCCATCACTGGGAACTGGATACAAGAGCTGGCATGAGAAGGAGAGACAGGGAGCAGCGGTGTAATAGCGGTGTGCTCCCAGCCAGCATGCCCAGCTGTGCTACATTCCGGGGATGCTGGGGACATCCCAGGGGAGATTCTACCCCCCAGGGAAGCAACACTCAGGACCAAGGAAGGGAATGGTGCTGAGGATCTGAGGGCCCAGCACACATCAGGGACACAAGAGTGGGGAGAAAACCACTGCCTCCCTGCTTTTGGTTTTCTTCTGTTTGTTACTCCTGGGGCCTGAGATAGAGGTCATATTCCTTTAATGCCCTTGCCAGAGCTGAGAAGCTAGGAGCTCTCAGGGACTCTGGGAGTAGAAGATTGCATTTTGGCAGGGCCAGAAGGCCCATCCAACCAAGGGAAATGGTCTGATGGAGTGAGACCATTTCCTCACATTCTTTGAGTTCCACAGGCCAAGCATGACAGAGAGTAATTGGCCATTCACCAGCAGACCCACAGCCACCACACAAGCCACCCAACCCAGCTGGAACCCACAGGTGGCTTGATTGGGGTGATGTGGTACGTAGGAACGTGGAAGAGCCCAGATCATTGACCATGCAGCTAGAGACCATCAGGTTGGTGCATGGAAGGGGTGTAGTGGAGGCAGAACCCCAGTGGTCATCCATATGGAGCAACTCCAAGTGAGTCTGGGTCAAAAAGAAGCCTCTTGCATCTACTCCTAAGAATAAGACATGGCAGATGAACAACAGGGGTTTCCCTTTGGAGATGCTGCTCAGCGGACGTTAGTGCCAGAGAAAGAGAAATCCCAGGCAAGGAACACCGGGCCCTGAACCACTCAGGAGCAGCATCTTGAGCTTACATGGCCACACGTCATTTCACTTAGACTTCAGATGGCCATCGGCTTTGCGAACGTCTTCAGTACTTATGCACCAACACTCAACTCCATCCCTGAAGAGAAGGATAAATTTGACAACACTCTGCACCAAGTTATCAAAGAAATACCATCAACTGAGCGACTATTCCTCCTCAGAGACCTCAATGCAAGGGTCGATGCAGGCATCAACTCATGGCCAGATTGCCTAGGATATTTTAGCATCAGCAAGATGAATGAAAATGGTCAACCACTTCTTAAATTTTGCACCCAAAATCAACTGTGCATTACTAATTCATATTTTGCTGGAAAAGAGCACCACAAAGTGTCACAGTGCCATCCATGATCAAGCCACTGGCACCAACTAGACTTTGTTATTGTTAGAAGGAAAGATCTACCTTGAGTGCAGAAGACCCACATGTTTCACAGTGCCAATTTTGACACCAGCCACTCCCTGATCATTAGCAAAGTGAAGATTACAGCCAAGAAACTACATAGAGCAAAACCTAAGAGCAAGTCCAAAATCAATATCACTAACACCAAGAGCCAGAGGAAGTGCCAAGAGTTTGTTAAGGCTTTCAAACTCAGCATGTTTGGGAAGTCACTATCAAAGAAGGCAGAGAAAATTTAGGAAAGTTTAAGAACTGAAATCCATGAAACAACTAAAGCTACATTTGGGGAAAAGAAACCATCTAGGATTCACATGTAGCTATGTGAATATGGATTGGTTTAAGGAAAATGCAGAACTATTACCTCTCATCAACATCAAGAACACAGCCTATCTGGAACACAACAAGAAGCCAACTGAGAGCACCAAAGCAAGACTTCGACAGGCAAAAAACAAGGTACAGAGAGCAACCAGACACTGCAAATTAGTACTGGATTAAACTTTATGATGAGATACTGACATTAAAATAAATGAGAACAAATAAGAAATCTAGTAAAAATAACAGAACAAGAATGTTATGCTTTGTCATAAGTGGATTACTGGATGATAAAAAATGTTTCCTTACAAAACAATTGATGCTTCATGGAAAAGCTTGAAAAATATTCTGTTTGGAAACAGCTCTATCTGAATGTCTCCCCACATTCATTAATTCTTCAAGCACAACCAGTTTTTTAACAGCCAAGATGAGCTTAAATTTTTAATGTGAACACCTCCAGGGTGTGAGACTGTCAGGTCTCACTTAAGTCTTTAAAATAGTCTTTGACTCAGGCTGGACTACAACTGGCAGTGACCTAGTTTCTCACAACTGCTGGACACAGGTCATCAAGTCCAAATCTAAATCTCCAAATCAAATACTAATTCCAATTTTAATCTAATCCAGATCCAAATTTTGATACCACCTATTTTGCTTTTTCCACTTAGAAAATAATATTCATTAAATGTCCTACTATACTAGCTACATGTGAATCCTAGATAACAGGAGGGGGTGTTTTCAACTATCATCTGTGATCACAACATAACATGGATCAAAAACTCTACTTAACAAAACTTTATTTTACAATGTAACATATCTATAATTGTACTAAGAATCAAATGTCAGGGGTATTTAAGTGCAAACTGTGCCTGAGAGCATTTATCTAGTTTGAGTCAACTAACTGCATAAGCATTCAGGATACAGCTATACATTAGGAACATGCAATTTCTTGTAATTAATATGTGTCAACAATCAGTCATGTATTGTTAGGACAGGCAAAAAATAGCAGTTTATTCAGAAATGCAGTTCTGTGCTGACTTATGTTCTGTGTACCTCCCGTGGAGTCAATGTGAATTTACAAGATAAAGTGATGACTCAAAGTAACGCATAAAGCTACCCATTATTCAGTTTCATTGTTTTCTTCTTCATTCTAATCTTAACCTCTTTATTTAAAAAAAGATAATCATACTTACCACTGATATAAAACTTTTCATTTTCCATGTTTAACCAATCTAAACTAATTAATCTTCTCACCATTGTTACAGTATGATTATAGATCTTCTTTCTCTATGGTTCTCTTCCCTTCTGACTTTGTATGAGTGTTTCTACCTCTCCTTTGGAGACTCTTCTGCCATACCTTGATGGGAGAAAATAAATAGATCACAAAGAAAAGGTTGCATGCATGCATACAATGACAGGTATCCTGCCTTGGGATCATTGTTGCAGGGCCCCATCTCCCATCAAACCCTGGCCATGCTCATCCGGTCTGGAAATTCAGGTCTGATTTTCTGGCAGCAAGCCAGATCGTTCACTCAGCTTTTATCTTCAGCAGATCTGTTTGGCTGCTAACTAATAATCATTTTACCACCACATAGGTTCAAGGACTGTTACCTAGCCCCCCAAACTTCCATGTAAATTCCTCTCTTTCTTTCTCTCTTTCAGTTGTTGTATAGTGTACCTTTCAGGGAAAGGCTCACAGTCTCCCTGTCCCCACTATCTTTTCCCAATAGTCAGTATTTTTCTAAGACTCACCAGTATTCCACAGGTGATCGCACTCTTTCTGGATCTGTTCTGAGCCCAGTAAGGTAAGTTAGTGTTGACGTCTGCACCTCCATGTAGACTGCAGCAACCACAGCTGGTTGCTCTCTTTGTCCCCTTCCTGGGGAAACTAACCTTGTTGCTGGTTATTTTGAGGCTTCTCCAGCTCCTGTTCTCCTCTGGTCAACCTGCTTCTTTTATTTTTTTGCTTTGAGGTGTTGGGACTTATCAAAAAGGGAGATGTCATCTGATGACAGCATCTCTCTGTGCGGCATCCTGGGAGCTCCTAACAGGTAAGTGCTTCATATTCTCTTTGTAACAGGGACTGATGTTGGTCACCCTGTTACATACCCCCCTTTACTTCAGAAGTTCCCCCCTTCCTTTACTAGAGTCTGGATCGTTTACTTCTTGAATAGAGTCCAGCCTCTTCTCTTTTCCCAAAAATCTTCTGTCAGCCAATATCAGTTTGTAGAGAAAATGTCTCCTCAAAATTCGGAGTTTACAATACTAAATCCCAACAAAGAGCCTTATTTACTTTTTCAAAAGCATCCATAGCCCTCATAGACTACTGTAAACCCTTCTGTTTCCCTATTGTCAGGTCTGTTAAAAGGGTCACCAACTCAGAAAACCCCGGGATAAATCATTGATAATAGCTCACTAGCCCTAAAATGTACTAAAGTTGCTTACAATTTTGAGGTGGTTGGTAGTTTCTTATGCCCATGACTTTATTGGCCAATGGCTGAATGCAGCCCTGTCCCACTTGAAAACCTAAATACTGAGTCTCTTTCTGCCTTAGAGCATACTTCCTAGGATTAGCAGTCAGTCCCACTCCTCTCAACTCTCATAATACTGCTCTCAGGTGTTGTTGATGTTGTTCCCAATTGTCAGTAAAAATAATATCAATGCATGCTGTGAAATATGATTGATGGGAAACCAAGATTATGTCCATTAGCTGTTGAAATGATGTGACCACCCCGTGCAGCCCAAAGGGTATGCATGTAAATTGGAACAAACCCCAGGGCATGCCAAAAGCAGTGTTTTATTTATCAAGCACTGCCATAACGATTTGCCAGTATCCCTTAGTTAAATCAAAAGTCGATATGAAACATGCCTGGACTACTTTTTCTATCATGTCATCTATTTGCAGCATCAGAAATGCATCAAATATAGCCACCGCATTAACTTTCCTATAGTCCACGCACAGTCTGATAGAGCCATCAGGTTTAGGTACAATTACTATAGGGCTCCTCCATGGGCTGCGTGATTGTTCTATAATTCCTTGTGCTTTCATTTTAGTCTAACTCATTTTTCACCAATTTCAGCAAATGTCTGAGTAACTTTCTCCAATGGTTCTCCAATAGTTCCTTACTATACAACCTGGAGGGGGTGTTTATATGCACCCCCTTTGCCTCCCCTGGCCACTCACTGAACACATCCTGAAACTCTCTCACTAACCTTTGAAACTTGCCTTTTTGATCAGTGGATAAGTCTGCCCCAATAGTAGGCCCTCCACCGTTCTCATTTGTCAGGACAGGTCCTACCTCAAAGTACAGCTCCTGGAAATACATCTCATTTTGCATGAGCCAGCCTTCTTCCCCATGCCATTTCTTAAGTAGGTTTATGTTATAAATTTTTAACTTATTTGTCAGTTCTGTTCTCTGGACTTCATAATTCCCCCAGGCCTACCCCCTATGCCACCTGAAACAGCCCCTACCATCATGATAGTAATTTATGATTATTGTCCAGTAGGACTAGTACCCAGTTCCCCTCTCGAAGCTCTCTCTCTCTAGTTTGGCTATCATAATGTTGTTTTTGACGTATCTTACTTTCCTCTAGGTTTTCCTGAGCAATGTTCTCTATCTGTTCTAACCTCTCTTGAAACTCGCGTACCTGCTTCGGTGAATCCTCTCTTCCCAGAGTCTATTCTAGCCACCCCTCACAGATTACATCTAAGAAGCCTCGTGGGCAATGTTCATAAACCAATTCAAATGGCTTACACCCCACAGAAGCCTGAAGTACCTCCCTAATAGCAAACAGTAATGGGGATATCAGTAGTTCCCACTTTCTGGGGTCCCTTTGAATACATGCTCATAGCATCGCTTTAGGGTGTGATTGAACCTTTCAACCAATCCATCCATTTGTGGATGGTAGACAGATATTTTGAGTTGTTGGATTTTGAGTGTAGCACAAATTCCCCTAAGGATGCTAGGCATAAAATTCCTTCCTTGGTCTGTAAGAATCTCCTGTGGTATCCCTATCCTAGATACTCATTTTATAGGTTCCTCCACTATTTTGGGGACCTCAGAAATGGACCTCAATCTAATAGCTTCTGGAAATCTCATGGCATAGTCTACCAACACTAGGACAAATTGATATCTTGCACTGGTCTTGGGGAAAGGTCCCACAATGTCCATGGCAATACAATCAAAGACTCTTTCCACTAATGGCAATGGCAAAAGGGGCACCTAGGTAGGGCATATATCAGAAACTGTCTGACACTCTGGGCAATCATGGCAATAGGTCTCTACCTGTTTTTAATATAGGTCAGGCCAAAATATTCACTGTCTGAGCAATGCCTCTGATTCATTATGCCCTAGGTGACCTTCCATAGGGAGAGTGTGTGCTGGCAGGAACAGAGTCTGCCAATATTTCTGCGGTACTAAAAACTGTAATATTTCATCCTCCCCTTTCCCACATTCAACCTGATACAATATGCTATTTCTTACCTCAGATCTGGGGAAAGCCTCAGCTAGTCCAAGATTCACAACCTCTCCTTCTTGCTTAGCTAACCTTTCATTAAGGTTGTATTGGACTATTGGTTCTTGTTCCTGTTCTTTTCTGAAATGACCATTCCTTATACTCTCCTCCATATCTAATGCTGTGTCTGGGGCCATGGATTATGGAATAGTCTCTGCCTCCACCCCCATAAAACCCTCAGTCGGTGAGTCTTCTGCCCCCTCTCTTGTAGACTTCTTCTTGGGTCTCTCCATTGTTTGACCCACCACCTCTCTCAGGTAGGTCCAATATACTTCCAACAGCATCAGACATGGTTAAGTTTCTGCCACCCACACTGCTATATCTTCAGTTCTTCCCATAACAGTTAGTCTCGGCCGTCATCGGCAGTAAGTATATGAGCCTCCATGAATACAAATCATACACAATGGAGGTTCTTCATCTCCAGCCCGGGGAGAAATCATATCAGCTGTTATCATAGTCTGTGTACATCTGGTCTCTACCATGGATGGAAGTATAAAGTCCCCAATCTTTACATCTACTATCAGTTTGGTCCATCACCATGGACCTTTATATCTGCCAAAACTACAGTCCATTTTCTCTTCATGGGGTAAATCCCCTGATTCCCTTTCACCTCTTTGGGACAGAACCTTGCAACGTGACCCTGACTTTCACATCTGTAACTGATTCTTTCTCTAGGTTCCCAGGTCTTGGATTCTTTAACTGGTCCTCTAGCATTTTCTGATTTTCACCAATGGTTCTCAGAATCCCCCAGTCTGGTCGTTGTAACACTTCTGCCTTTCCCAATTTTATTGCACACTGTCTCTCATTCTGCAGCCATAAAAGCCTCGGCTAAATGTAGGGCCTCTTCCATTGATCCTGTCTGGTGTCTTCTAACCCAGTTCTGGGTATCTCCACCCAAGTCAGTAAGAAACTGTTCTAGTGCAAAGATATTCAGAACCTTGGCCACAGACTTGCCCCCCAGTTGTATCCATCTTTCCAGTACTAAGTGTTTGAGCTAACAACTGAGGTCTCAATTTTTCCAACTTTTTATTTTCTCGAAACCATTGCCTATAATATTCAGGAGAAACTTCTAAGCAGTATAACATTGTTTTTTTAGTTTTTCATAATCTTTTGTGTCTGCTGTAGACAAGGCCCTGTATGCCACTTGAGCTGGCCCTATTAGTAAAAGGGTCTAGCTGACTGCCCCACCCAGATGTATCCCATCCTGTGATGATTATTGTGAAATGTCCTGGTCATCCTCAGACATCATTCTAGGAAGCATTAGTCCATCTGGTACTCAAGCCATGGCTGTTTGTCAAACCTCCATCTTCTCACTTAACTCTGGTGATGTGAAAGAATGCCTCTTCTTGGGCCCTTACACTCATCAGTTCCTCCATCTGTGCCTGCTGGTTCTGCAGTATCCTCAAAGTGATACCATGTGCTTGTTACCAATCCTGAGGCTTGGCTATATAAGTCCCAGCCAGTTCCATTGTCCATCTTTTTGTCTGTTTCTAAGCCTCTAGGTTATCCCTGCCTGGGTTTCTTTGAGGTGTCGGGACTTATCAACAAGGGAGATGCTGTCTGAGGACATCATCACTCTGCACCACATCCTGGGAGCTCCTAACAGGTAAGTGCTTCATATTCTCTTCGTAACAGAGACCGATGTCTGTCACGCTGTCGGTCAACCACCATAGGGTAAACAGTAGAATTATAAAACTACACTGCAACCTAAACCAAAAGGAGACATTTTCAGTTTGTGTATGCATTTGAACATACAATAATGAACATGAATTTCTTACTAACATATTTGCATATTTAATTCCCTGATTGTTTCAATAAACATGGAATTTGGAATTTGCATGAATACGCACAATTAGTGACCACATTTGAACAAATCTGACTTCAAAGGAATACATTTTTCCCAGCCTAAATCTAATAATCTACCTTGCATAAAAAACAATGGAAAAATGATTCAGGGAAAGATAATGAAATAGGAAAAAAGAAAAATATATAATCATCTAATCAGAATTTCAGAACATTTGGATTTTTTTGAATAAACATGGAAGATGAGTAGAGGCCTCAAAAGCATATATCAGAGGCTAAGTACAGACATTCAGGAAGCCCAAGTCAAGAGTGCTCTAACTTTTGAGCTTTACTCTAAGCACTCCACGTTGGGTCATGAGCAAGCAGAACACATGTTAGCCCATATAGGGTGCAGGGGGATTCAGACCCTGCCTGCACAGACCAAGCCCAGCAGGTAGGGGGACTCTCACACACCTCCCAGTGTGCCCTACAGACTCCTCAGGCTGCCAAAGACTCCCACGCAGAGCCAAATGGCCAAGCCACCTATGATTGACTGGCAGAGACATCATGGCAGCCCACATGGACCTGATGCGGCAGCAGCAGTAGCTCATCATAGTATGTGCCCTCATGGCCAAGAGCCACCAGCTGGCTGTCCTGCATATGCTGTCCTGCATATGCCCACCCAGCACATTCTGTGCCCACCGTGTGTGTGTGTGTGTGTGTGTGTGTGTGTGTGTGTGTGTGTGTGTGTGTGCACACGTGCATGCGTGCATGCGTGCGTGCATGTGTCCTGTATACTTGTATTCACCCCACGTCTACCTGCCAGCATTGGTGGTTTTGGCCCTACACAGGGGCAGTCTGTTCAGCTCTCCAAAGTCTGGTTGAGTAGATCCTTACCCACATGGACCAGGAACTCTTCCTGGATTAGTATAGCAGAAGGACTCCAAGTGCCCCTGCCCTGGCAACAAGCCACAGGTCTCCAGTTCTGGACTACTCTGACCCTGCATCACAGGCAATGCTGCCCACAACCCAGGCTGGCCAGGCACCACCCCATTTCCCTACTCCCTTCCCAACCCTACCCAGGTGTACACACTGGGACTGCAGGGGAATATGGTCCAAGGAAGAAACTTGCTTCATTTTAATCAAATGTTGAAACTGCCAAACTTTTAGTGTGTTTATTAAATAAAAATTGTGGAACATTGCCTGCTCCAGAACTTGGAACTTCTTCTCAGCTAAGAGACTGGGAAAGACCCTGGGTGCACCTGGTGCTTATAACATTGAAGGCGTGAGTGGGGCAGGAAGCCATCGGGGATCAACTTAAACACAAAACCTTTGAGTGGCAGGGTGAATGTCGTGTGAGAAACTGATGCCCCTTCTTAATTAAAAGTTGCAGCTGCCAAACTGTCTGTATGTCTAGTAAAGAAAAACTCTGGAACATTGCCTGCTCCAGAACTTGGACCCAAGCCCAAGGGGCCACTCCCCAACAGAGGGACCCAGACCTGGAGTGGCCTGACCTGGCAGGCTTATGGGCCTTGCCCCTAGTTCTGAGTGCTCCCATGCCTGGAACCTCTTGGGGGCCCTGGACCTACATTGGTGACCACCAGTGGCTGGGGGTAGCAAGTTGGCCCTGGAAAGAGGGCCAAGTCACTGATGGCTCTGGCATCAGGTTTCAGGCAGCCTGGTCCCCCTCCCCTCCCACACTGCTGCTCCCAAAGCAGGCCCTGCCAGATGCCTTCCTAGCTTCTTGAACCATGGGTCAGTTGTTCCCATGCATCGTACCTTCTGTTCTGGGGCTCCCTCATGCCCCAGCATCTCCCAATCAATGCGCGGTGTGGAGCATTCCCCCTCAGCTGCCATCTAGGGCCAGCCCCCATGGGACCCCCATTACTGTTACCCCAGGGAAGGATCCCTGGAAAGGGCTCTCCATGACAAGGTGGTGAGCAGCAGCCTGTACACCACTCCTGCCTGGGAGGTCCACAGTCTCTCCATGGGAGGCAGTACTGATGCCACTCAAGAGTGTTGTAGCTGGATCCTAAGCAGTCTTTGACCCTGTCCATAAACTCCTTATCCTGGTGCTGTGACTCTATCTGCTCCAAAGCAATGTGCATGGTGTTTCAGAGACAGTGGGATGGCCATCTGTGTACCTCATTCTTGGCCCTTTGCAGTGTGTTCCTGGGTCTGAACCAGTCATTCAAATGCTATGACAGTGCAGGTGCAAGCAGTCGCCAACCTGTCCATTCCAGCCCACCACATTAAGGTCCATTTAGTCCTCATTTTGCTGGTGCCATCTACACCTCTCCAGTGCTCTGCAGTTGTCCAGGTGACCATCCTGGATCCAGCATCTCAGGCTCCACAACTGGGCCTCCCACACAAATGTGGAGTCTGCAGACAAGGGAGACACCGAGGGATGTATGATGTGTCCCCTTTCCAGACCCTTTG
Organism: Alligator sinensis; assembly: GCF_000455745.1. Lineage (NCBI taxonomy): Eukaryota > Metazoa > Chordata > Crocodylia > Alligatoridae > Alligator > Alligator sinensis. Next base: position 1,407,197 of record NW_005842255.1, read on the forward strand.
CCCTGCCCATGGCCAGAAGCCACACAACTGCTCATAACCTGGCTCTGACCACACTGTGGAACACCTGCATTCTACCTTCCAGCTGGGAAATCCCTGGGTTCCTGCAGGGAGCCAGAAGGGCTAGGAACCCATGTGTCCTGGCGAGAGAGATAAGCCTTCCCCATGAGCACACCCTGATCTACCAAGGAGTCATAGTAGACTGTTCCCTCACCTATAAACATCACATTCAGAAGGTCAGCAGTAAAGTCTCTGCACAGGTATCTGCTTTATGACGTTTAGCCAGCATGACATGGTGTGCAAACTTCAAAGTTCTCAGAACCGCTGCACATGCAATGCTATATGCCCAAGCAGATTACTGTGCTCCTGTATGGTCCAGAAATTGTTGCACTAAAAAGCTCAATACTGTACTTAACAGTGTACTGAGACTCATAACAGGCTGAACAACTTACACAGAGATGTATTCCCTGCAACCTATGGCATTAAACCAAGTGACATAAGAAGACAGATCCAAACTGCTCCCCTGCTACCAGGTTTCTGGGCCCATGGAGAGCCTAGCAGACCAGGTACTGTGGCTTTGTGTGCTGTGCTGAATTTAGATAAGGAGAGAACAGAAATAAAATGATAGTTCAGAGTAATCTAGTCTGAAATCTATTCCTACAGCATTTTATACCAACACCAAAGGAGTCCCCCATTGGCCACAACCTTGAGAGAGAACCTGGGTCAAGCTGAACAGACTGAGATCTGGATATGGATGCTTCAAAAGAACATTGTACAAGATGACCAGCTCGGAGAGCCCCCTACATGAATGTGGTGTCCAGCAAGCAGCACCTAATCAAAAGCAACAATATTTACAAATGCCCAGATGGGGGAGATGGAATCTGCACACTGAAAGATAATACCCGACAGTGGCTCACAGCTGGCCAGAGGGAACAAGGGTGCAGGGGTTGGAAACAGGGGCTTTGCTGCCTCAGATCATTGAGACCCCAGAGGCAGGAGCAACCTGGCACTCGGGCAGAAGAAATGAGCTCTGGCCTAGGCTAAACTGCCACCCCATGAGGAGGGGTGATCAAGGGTGCCACAACGCTCCTTGAAATGTCAGCAGAATGCAACCAATGAGTTGTGATGGGAGCTGGTACAGATGTGCATTATTGTGCTCTAACCTATAGCACTAGGTTTGAAACCACATCCATCCAGGGTTATCTTAGAACGGGATCCACCATTCTTACAGTGCTCTATGTGCCCTGGCCAAATCTCTGTGTTATGAATGGGAGCTCTAGTGATCACTTGAATAGTACTGACACACTGATTTAATGTCAGATGAACAATGTGGGAACCTGATGTGATATCTTTATCCATTAAACCAGGACAACACAGGGAGAAGCAGTGAAGAGCTTTCCCCACAATAGCTGACTAATGTCTTGCAGGAGCCACTTTTAGGGGTCAAAGGACAGTCTCCATGCCAACTTAGCTCTTGATTTCTCTGCTGAGACTGCCAACAAGAGTACATGTCCAAGAATTTTGAGCCTTCGAAGGGAGTATTTTAAACAAAAAAATCTTTTCTAAGAGTCGCTCTGTAGGGTAGAAAAAATAGGACATTGTCAGATTTCAAAGCCAAGGGAAAAAAATAGTCTGGGGGTAGCTTTTGGCATACACAGCCAATTAATTGCTATCAAATTAAGTTGCTCTTTACTGTATTTTGTTCTTGTTAGTGCTTTTTTTTTTTGCAGGACAGAAACCCTGCACTGTATTTCAAATTCCTCCTTCTGCTCCTTTCCCATACGTCTGCTGCAATGACACTATTCAGTTTTCAGGTTGCTGCAACTGCTCAGGGAAGGCAAAGGAAATCAAGTCCTTAATAGAATTGCTGCATTCAGGGATGTGTATGTGTGTGTGGGGGGGGGCACTCTTATTCAGTCTTTTAGAATCGCCTGTTATGTAGGAAAGTTGGGAGCTTTTGTCCTGAATCTTTTCTTCATTAGTTCCCACTAGTATATCTTTTTTCCTGATTCTTTTTTTCCTTTCACCTTTAAGAATATGTTTTTGTTTTTTGTAAGCCTCTCCAACTGGGATCACCATTCATCCCTTGCCAGAGCTCCTATGCTATGAGTCAGCTCAGGTAAAATCACATGAGTAACACCAAGACCAAAAGCCCATGATACAGAAAAAGCTGTAGCTCAGCTCCTCTTCCGCTACTTTTGGATGTACAAGATGTACAAGTTTTCTTCTTTCAATTTTCCCTGTCCAAAAATGGGATTTACATTTGCTAAGGATGAAATTGCCAGGGTATAAAATAGTGATTTATATCTCTTTGTAGAAAATTCACGGAAGAAGCAATATACATATAGTAATAAGATTATTTTGGGAGGGCTTAAATAAAATAAGACCAGGAGGAAATAGATCTTTAAATGATAGTGGTAATGCCATAAAATACCTTAAATTTCTCATTCAAGCTGAAATACATGTGTTGGGGGAGAGGGGGAAAGAGAGTGAGACTGTAATAAAAATGATATTCTTGATTTTCCTTTTTTTGCTTATTTGGGGAAAGTCATCCCATATTTAAAATGCTGTGAGGGACCTTGTTTATTTCCCCCCTTGCTTTCATTTTGGTTCATTGCTTAAGTGACAGAGTTAATAAATCTTCCTTTCATTTCACATACTTGCCCCATTGTCCAGTATCCAGGAAGTAGCACAAAACGTTATTTTGCCAAGTCACGGTGCCCTAACATCGTGTGAGTGGAAGAGTTTCCTGGGGAGAAGGATAAGTAACACTGCATTATTAGATCTCCCAAACTTTGAGCTTAGCAACAGCTTTGTCCCAGAAGAAGGTATTCAGTTTTAGCTTCCCTGATGAATAATGCAGATGGGACTTGAAGTACCAGAACAATCTTCTTGCCATTTATGGATGCTAAGCTACATAAAATAAAGAGCAAGATGCTAGTTCTTGTAAACAGCTATTCTTTGGTAAACATTTGGGAATGCTTTCTTTTTTCCATCCATAAGCAAAGTCTCCATTACGCCTGTAAGAATCAAACAGCTTTATTCTAATTAACTGGGAAGAAAGTCTGTGGTCAGTTCCTCCATGGAAAGAGCAAGAAAAACTCTGAGATGCCTATTAGGATCTGAAGGTTCATACCCTTCAAATCTAAAAAGTTCTGGATGTGTGCTTCTACCGCAGTGCTCTGCTGGCATCTAAAATTGCTTTCATAGTCTCCTGGGGTTAGTTTTGCTGATAGTACCAGGAACAAAGTTAGTGAGAGGGAAAATGAAGCATAAAATAAACTACTTAGACTGAAGTGGCTAAGAAATGGTTATGTAAGGCGTCTTTTTTTTTAAATAAAACCAAGCTTCCATTTCTTGAAAATGTTTCATGAGAGAATGCACCCTGAAAATGTACCAGTTCTTTTGCTGTTGTTTTCAGTCAGCATGAAAACTGAAAGCAGTCCAGCAAGCTTGACAATAGGAACTCACAAAATAGTACAGCACGCAGTCTGGGAAGACAGTCACCACTGCCTGAGAGAACTGAGGCCATTTCAAGATTGCCTTATGCAGAGGTGATGTTATGTAAGTCACACTTTCTGACAAAGGTTTCCACTGAAGCAGAAATGTTATTCTGAGTGCTGAGCACAATGTATTGAAGGGGCTTCCCCTTGCTTAGATCCAGTGTTCTTAATCTTGAATCAATATGCTCACTTTTAGAAGCTCTGTAACTACAGACATGTCTATACTAGAATACTTGTCTCGTGTTGGCAAAGTTACACAAGGGATTAGAAAAAAAACAGAGCCTGCATGCCGAGTATAGACAACAAACTGAAACATCTGCAGAAACATTTTAACAGACAAGATCTCTTAATCCCATCTTTAGCTATGCTACTGAATTGCCAGCACCAACAAAAGTTTCCCTATGTTATAAGAAGGAATTGTGTTGACAGGCTGCTAATTAGGATACCAATTATTAACCCTCATGTATCATTTCTATTTTTTAAATATATCAGTTGCTCAAAAACACCTATCATACGTTTCAGAAGTGGCTATTGATTTAGGTGCTTTAGTTTTTACATACACCTTGGCTAGGGACAGACATTCAAAAAGCTTGAGCCTGAATTGATTCATTCTTTGCAGGTTAGTCTAACTTGGCTGGGCTAAATAAGTTTTGTACCTGGACCGACATCCCAGAAATGCAGGCACTTGCCTGCAGTGGCTCAGGCTAGAAGCCAGGGGGCATTAGAGCAGCCCTCTCTTTCTTCCACTGCATGAAGATGAGGTGGGGTGTGGCCAGGCTCCAGCAGGACCTCTAATTAGTCCAGCAGGAAATTGCTAACAGAGTTTATCAGACAATTAAGAAAACAACAGAGGGACATTACCAGCTACTTGTTGATTCTACCTGTTGATTCACCATGGACCATAGCCAGCATGTGGTCTGTTAGCTAATACATAGACACCTCCTCAGCAAGGCCAAGGGGAAGGGGGAATTCCTGTTTAGCAGGGAGTGGTCAGGGGAGAAGGGAAGCAGCCCGCAGTCTCTGGAGCTCCAGCCTGGGAGCAGAGGGGAGGGGCCAGCCCTGCTGTGGAGCAGAGAGCCCCGGCCATCCCAGAGAACATGCTGGGATGCTGGAGGTGTCTGGTTTATCTTAAACCAGCAAGGGGTCTGGGACAGACATTGCATAAATCAATTTGAACCAGATCAGTTAAGTCTGATACTATATGCAACCAGCTTTTGGCTCAAACCAGTTCGAGATTTCTCAAGCTACTTTATGTGCACTGAACATGTTTTCTGTTACAGGTTTAAACTAGTTTCTGATCACTTAAACCATGATCAGAATTATGTGTAATTTCTGTCCCTAGCCCTTGAGACACCATAAACCAAACCTGATCTTCAAAAAGTACTGAGAACCAACTCTTGAAAGTTCTTAAAATGTCTCAGGCTGAACACCCAATATATAGGACACATAAATTTATTATTTTATTGCCTTTTTGTCTACTCTATAAAAACATGTATAATAAGCAATGTCCTTATATAATGAAATGGATACATACAAGAAGCAGTTCTCCAAGAAAGGGACTGATATATCCATAGAAATAACTTATATTTGTTGTAACCTGAATTATTATTTCTTATTGGAATTATATACGGCTAAAATTATTTTTGTATGGTTTATGGGTGGCTCTGGCATGATCATTCTGGAGACTGATCTGTGGTAATGGATATTATGGTATACAATGATCACTTAATGCTTTAGGTACTTGTAAGAGATCGATTGTGTGTGTGTGTGTGTGTGTGTGTGTGTGTGTGTGTGGGTGTATCTGTTTCCAACTGTGTGTGTGTATCTGTTTCCAACTGGGGTTATACTAATACAAGAACTCTCTAATTGGGGATTTTAGTCCAATCCCACATATTTTAGTATAATTTCAGATGCCACAAATTCTCTTTGCCACCCTTCTATCATGCAATGTCACAAGCACACCACGAAAGTACTAAAATGCTAAAAAGAAGTAACTCAGCATTCTACTGAGAATGAGACACTCCATGAAATAGCATGCACTATCACTGTTATTGTACATTGCTGCTCTGTCCCCAGTTAAACCAGTGCTTTTAGTATTGTTCTGAAACACTCTAATTAGAAATGCTGTCTCAAGCACTTCTCAGAATAATTGGTGATTCTGACCAGCTGCTGAGGAGGTTACTTTTCCACCAGAAAGATAATTCCAATAGAAGAGGAGAATTTATGTTCCATAAAACAAATAATGAACTAAAAAAAACTTTCAGCTAATAGTAGCATCAATCGTACGTGAAGAGAGTACATGCCTTTGGGCTGTGAGAACTGCTTGTCTTTCACAGCATGGCTGTTGTGATGTGAAATGTGCACAATGTAGTGAGCATTTCTTACATTTGTTTGCATCATTGCATTTCTACAAACCATGCTGAAGAGGCTGTGAAATGAAGCAGATTATTTCCTGTCTCTTGCTGTGCCTGCTAATAATCCCTTGACATGCACAATTTTTCACAATAAGCTTCATGAACAGTGAGGCAAAAATGTTGACACACATAACAAATTAATTTTAATCTAATTTAGTCAGTTTCAAAAACTCTAGTTTTCTGGGCTGTGCTTGTTCTTATGTATTGCTGAAGTGTCCGCTGTAAGACTTTCAATAGAGAAATTTAGATTCTGAGTCTCTTGAAATTCCAGAGGGATTGATCTAGCACTTTGGTTTGAAACATTATACAGAGAGGATATACCTGCAAAGTTCAAATCCATATCTCAAAAATTAAAATTATTCTCCTGCTTCCATATACAAAATTCAGGTGCATTCTGAAATGGAAAGTTGGTTCAGGTCCACCATATGCAATTAAGACCTGGCCCTCTTTTACTTTCACTGATGTAAATTAGGAATAAGCCATAAATATTAAGGCCAAATGAAGCAAAAGTGGCATCAATGGTAGAAGACGTAAACCAATAAATGTCTGCTCCTTGAAAGTGAGCAGTAAACAATGATGAAAAATAAACTATTGAGATGGTCCCAAAGTTACCAGAAACTAGTACAACTGATTGATAATTGTATCATAGTATCATAGTGCTTAGGGTCGGTTGGAAGTGACCTAAACAGATCATCAGGTCCAACCCCCCAGCCCTAGGCAGGAATGGGTGCCAGGGTCATATCACCCCAGCCAAATATCTGTCCAGCCTCCTCTTGAAGGTCCCCAAGCTAGGAGAGAATACCACCTCACTTGGGAGCCCATTCTAGAGCCTGGCAGCCCTAACTGTAAAGTAATGTCTCCTGATTTCCAGACTGAACCTTCTCTCTAACAATTTGTGGCCATTAGTCCTACTAATCCCGGGTGGTGCCCAAGGGAACAGAGCCTCCCCCAATTCCCACTGTTCCCCCTGGTGAATTTCTAAACCTCCCTCAGATCCCCTCTCAGCCTTCTCTTGTGAAGGCTGAATAGGTTTAGTCCCTTTTTAGCCTCTCTTCATAGAGCCTGCCCCACTGCCCCTTGACCATGCTAGTGACCCTCCTCTGGGCCCTTTCAATGCTAGCCACATCCCTCTTGAAGTGCGGCACCCAGAATTGGACACAATACTCTAACTGTGGCCTGACCAGCACCACATAGAGGAGAAGGATCACCTCCCTGGACCTGCTTGTGATGCATCTGTAGATGCACGACTAGGTGCAGTTAGCCTTACTGACCACTTCCTCACATTGGTAGCTCATATTCATCCTGGAGTCAACAATGACTCCAAGATTCATTTCTGCCACCTTGTTGAGAAGAAGGGTGTTCCCCAGCCTATAGGTGTGTTGCTGGTTCCTCCTTCCTAGATGCAGTACCTTGCATTAGGATTCCATCCTATTCTCATCCGCCCACCTCTGTAATTTATCTACATCTAGCTGGATTCTGTCCTTCTCCTCCAGCGTGCCTACCTTGCCCCACAACTTGGAGCATGGGTCTCTAAAGCAACTACAGCATGGGTCTCTGGCTGTGTGTTCACTTCCTCTTCCACTCCCAAGGTCTCTGGGATTTGCAGCCCATAATTACAGCAGCAGGACTCTGCAGTGTTGTTCATCGCTTTCTCTTCCTTCTTCTAGGTCCCTCTTGGATTTGTAGTCCACAGTTGCAGTCAGCAGTAAGTTTGAGCAGGGGAATGGGTGTTTAGCCCCCCATCCTGGTCCCAGACCCCAGCTGGGGTTTGCTTGGGGTGGGCAGTTACCCACCCTGTAGACTGGGCTGTATCCCCAGCTGGGTTTGCCCCCCACCCCTTTATCAGCCATTCCTCACTGCTTCAGCTAGGAAACAAAGGGGCAGGACCAGCCCTGCTTTCTGGAGCAGACAGCCCAGCCCAGCCCAGCCCAGGGCTGGAAAGCATGCTGGGATCCTGGTAGACTGCAATTTAACTGGAACCAGGAAGGGGTCTGGGACAGAAGTTTCATAAACTGGTTTGACCCAAATCAGTTAAGTCTGATTCAACCAGGTTTATCTTAAACCAGTTTCAGCCATTTTGAAACTGGTTTAGGTGTACTGAGCTTCTGTTCTGTTACATGTTTAAACCAGTTTCTGATCCCTTAAACCAGTTTATATGTAACTTCTGCCCATGGCCTATATAAATAATATGTATTACCAGTATCGTATCTGTGTAACTTCAGTTTATGGAAATGCAGGTTTCACATAGTCAGAGGCATTGAAATTTTCCTCATATGGCCTCATCAAAGGGTCTCAGCCCCATACTGGAAAGACTATTTCTTAGGCTGAGTCATTGTTTCCAAATCTAGGCTTTGATCTTGTAAGTACTATCTGCTATCTGCTCTTGGGTTTTTTGGGTTTTTGTAAGGGAATATATACTGTCTAAATGAAGACCATCATTTTTTTCACATTTGCCAAAAGGTTGTTAAGGACTTCCAGGTCATCTAGTTCAACCTCCATCAGATATGTTTCCAATCAACACCTTTTTCTCAGTAATCATGAAAAAATACACTTGTTATAGTCATAATTTTAATTGTACTGTGAATCATGGCCACTTTGTATACACTAAAACGTTGTTCCAGAAGACAGAGGTCAACAAATTCAGATAAATAGGGATTTCAATACCAAGGAAGCAGAGGGGTAGCTTGTACACATCTGAGGACATAAATAAACACCTTCATCAATGGTTAAGATGAGTTTCAGATAAATAGATGTTGAACTGTGGCTTGTACTGTACTTTGTTTGCACATCTTAGTTATTCACATATCTCTAACATTGTACAGGGCATTTTCTATCACTGTCCTTAGTGGTCATCTCCTGCAGGACAAATATTGTTGGACAAACAATGATTCTTCTGGAACCACTAAATAAATAACACTGCCCTTTTTCCCATTAAACTACCAAAGATATTCACTTTAAACTTCAGATATTCACTTTATTTTTGAGCATCAGCCCACAGGCCATGGATTCTTTGTCTCTTATAGCTTGAAATTGGTGCCTTATGGCTCCTATACCATGTTTCCATGACAGTAACATTGCCCTTCCATCTTCTTAACACACCGTGGTAATTCTCCAACCTATCACTTCTTACCAGTGAATGAGTTCTGAAGTGTGACCAATTATTTTCAAAGCTTCCAGCTATGAGCCTCCATACCATAGCCTCAAGCTCAAATTTTCTTCTATCAGAAAAGAAAGTATTGCTCAGTCATCTCTCGTCCCCTGTGGTTTCTAGAAATTGCCTTTAATTGTAGGTAATTTCTAGTTTTGGCATGATGTCTGTAAATGAAATTATTTCACAGGACTATAAAACCCAGATAGCTCAATTTGATCTGACAGATATTGTCCAAAAAATAAACAAGTTAACATTTGAAAAGGCCCCAGGGGATACAGCTCAATTTTAGCACATCTGCTCAACTTCCTGGCATATGTATATCCCCCATTCTCTTTATTGTATGCTGACTTCTCCTTCTGTTATACACCCAAAAGTGTGAAAAGCTAAACATTGATGGAGATAGATTAGATAATCCCAGCCCATAAAAGGTACTACTGCTGGTCTACTCCAATAGATCCCTCAGCAGATACTAAATGATAGCTCCTCTTTCTCCCTTTTCTTGTAAAGAAGGATCTTATAGGAACTAGCTATTTGTGGACCAATCCCAAGGACCATCAAGGGAACACTGAGCACCTAGATCAAAGCCTAGATCTGCAAACAATTCCCCTCAAGAGAGGCCTTACCCAGAAGGCATCTTTTGGAAGACCTCAATGGGAGTGTCTACAGGTGCATTTACATCATATTAAATTTTCTGTGCAGTAACTTACTGCACAGTAAGCAGGAATAGGGCCGGCACCTACACATACAGGTGACCTGGGACTAGATTTAGTCCTAAATCAGAACAGTATGCCATGTGCTGCTGTGGCCACTGCAGGGGGATCCAGCCTCTGATCACATGGCTACCAGCACTTGGTGGCTATCTTAAGAGCACAACCCCATCCACTGATCCTGGCCCAGCCACGCCCCTGCCTGGGAGCTGCATGCCCAGCACAGGGGCAGCATG
>NW_005842255.1:1417227-1417504 GCF_000455745.1 Alligator sinensis
CCTGCCCCCCCTCCCCCCCTGCAACATGGCTGCCCCCCCCCCTGCCCCTCCCAGCAGCACCCAGTCCCTTGATGCTCCAGCCTGGCCCCTGCCAGCAGTGACCAATGCCCTGTAGTGCTGCTGGCCATGCTGGCCCCACCAGCCCCACCCCTGCCCAGGCCCCAGAACAGCCATGCACCCATGAGCCAGGCCCAGGACACCAGCTGTGGGAGACTCTGGCTGACCCCTTCCTCCTGCACTACCTGCTCCTCCCTTTCTGCCCTGCTGCCCACCCCCG
>NW_005842255.1:1417514-1451946 GCF_000455745.1 Alligator sinensis
CCCCCCCGCCACACACACACACACACACACACACACACCTCTAGCACCACTCCAGGCACCAAACATAAGTGAAACCATACACACATTATTAATAGAACAGCGACCCCCATCCTTTCTCCCTCCCCCAATAGGCAGTGAGCCTGTGGCAGTGAGCCTGTGGCAACAGTCCTGTAGACCCTTGTGGCCTCTCCCCCATGTCCAGATGTTGGCCCTGCAGAGGCAAGAGACACAAGACTTTTGTGAGAGTTTGCAACATTTGAGAGAAAAGATGCTCTGTTCCAGGGGTCATATGCTGCCTGGCCTCAGATTGGAGGTTGGCCGCATGCCGGTGCCCACAAACCATGGTAACCTGGCCGGGCAGCCCTGGGCCAGGCGGGTGGGTGCTGCCTGAGCCCCTCATCCCTGCTTGCTCCCTGGGGGCTGGCTTCAGACCACCTGCCTCCCCTGACCTCTTCCCAGGGCAGGCCAGGCCCGACTGCTGGGAGCACCTGCTGCTGAGGCTCAAGCCCCCACTGACCCCCCTCCTCTGCCCCTGCAGGCCCACCACTCTGCTGTGTTGCCACCCAGCCCTCAGCACTTGGACTCAGGGCATGTGGGGCTCCCGGACAACTGGGATGAGGGAATGGCCACACCCCCACCCTCACTGCTGGGGACCTCTCCAGGGAGGTGCCCCAGGGCCGGCCTCCTGCCACGCCACCACTGTACCCCAAGCATGCTTCTGGGGCTGGGCTCCAGCTGGGCCTCTAATGGCTGGGCAGACCCTGCTAGGAAGGTCCTGCATTATTGCACAGTAATGTGTCTACACATGCATTACTGCACAGTAACTAATTGGGTGTAAATTTGATACCTGCATCATGTAGGTATCAAATTTATGCTCAATGTGGTATAAGTCGCCATAGTTATTGCACAGTACAGGCATGCACGTGTATACGTCCACCTGTACTGCACAGTAATTTGTGGTTACTGCAGTAATTTAAGTTGCTGCACACTAAATGTGCATGTGTAGACACACCCAGTGAGGATTTTTATCATATGGGAAATTAGTTAGTGGGAGACAGGAAGCAACCCATTGATTGCTGTTTTCCAGTAGGGACACTAATAAGGGCTATTACACTTACAATTCTCAATAGCTAGGGAATCCTATCCCATCCTGTATTTTGCCCTAAATTACAGATAAATACTTCATTCTGTGTCGACCTCTCTTATGTCTTGGAGTATCCATCTCATTCCAATACATTCCTACAAGATAAATTAGGACATGCAGGCAGGCAGATTTTGGACAATAATCCAAAAAGAGTCTATGGCCTAGATTTTAAAGAAAGTTATTCTGTAATTAAACTTAAAATACAACAATTTAAGAATTGACTCATTTTATACTCAGCTCTTTTTTCATATTTTAAAGCCAAGTAATGACACAACAGGTTTGAGATATAAAAACAATCCTAAAAACAATCCTGAACTTGTTTTATGGTGATAAGAATTAGACTCCTTCTTACTGGGCATGTCTACAGGTGTGCATTTATTGCACAGTAACCAAAATTTCTGCACAGTATGAGCATGCATCTACACATGCATGCCCATACTGTTCAGTAAATATGGTGATGCTGAATTGAACATAAATTTAATACCTGCATGACACAGGTATCAAATTTATGCCCAATTCATTACTGCGCAATAACACGTGTAGATGCCATACTGCACAGTAACACTGTGTGTGTGGATTGATTTGGGATTAATTTTAATCCCAAATCAGTCCACACACAGCGTTAATGTGCTTTAACTCCTGCACATGTAGATGCTGGCCTATTCCTGCTTACTGCACAGTAATTTACTGCACGGTAAATTTAAACCAGCATAAATGCACATGTAGACATGCCCACTATGTATTTGTAGTACACAGTGTACCACAGAATAAAATGTTTGTAATACCTCATACTACAAAGCCCTTAATCTGATTGGATGTCTGTTGCAATCTTTATCTAAATAATAAATTATTGTAGTAAATTGTGTTTACAAGGGGCTCAAGAACAAAGGCAATGTGTACATCAGCAATGCTCAGTCCCCAGCCTGTGGGCCAGATCTAGCACATGGAACCATGTCATCTAGCCTGCAAGGCTTCCCATGGGTCTGACAATTTGGTGTTCAGGAAGCAGTAGCAGCTAATTGCCACTCCACTACTATCAAATTTCCAGATCTTAGAGGGAGGCCCACATACCAGATAGCATGGCCCTGTGCACTAAACTGAGCATGTGGGGCCATGCTGGATGGCATGAGGCTGAGAAGAGAAGTGTGGAATGGCACAGAGCTGAACAGGGTGGCATGGGACCAATCAGGGTGACACATGAGGCATGGGACCACGCAAGGCAGCACAGGACTGAGTGGAGACAAGTGGGGTTGCATGGGACTGGGCAGAGTCCAAGGGGTGTCAGGCAGGGTGGTACGGAGCTTAGCAGAGCAAAGCAAGCCGAAGTCACAAAGCAGCATGAAGTCAATAAGGGCAGTGCAGGGCAGCACAGGGCTGAGCAGGGCAGGGTAGTGCAGTGCCTAATCCCACTATATAAGTCTGATCTGACTTGTGGACTGGCCCCAAACCACTTATCCAGTTTGTAGGGCCAAAAGATACAGCACCACTGCTGCATTGTATAAGAACCTGGACAGAAGTAGAGGTGGATCTGGCAACGCTGCTTCTTATTACCATTACCCTTCTTTTTGAATACTCTGTTTTCAGTTCCCTATAATGTTGCCAAACTTTAACCAGTTGACCTGACGTTTTCCATGCCTCATGCTGATTTTTTTTAATTTCAGCCAAAACAGTTCAGCTATCTCCAGGAACAAGACTAAGGAAAATATATTGATACAGACTCAACAGTGAGCATTAAACAAAACACTTAATAGCTGCTAATTATATGAACACTATACAATCTGTACAAAGAAAAAGGTTAGTGTTGTGAGGAAAATAAAGTTCATGTCCATACAATAAGAGACTATCATAATGCATTCTTACACAAAGGCTCACTTAAGGTTGTGAAGACAGCCTTATTTCTGGCATTACTTAACTTTTGAAATCTTCACTTTGCAACCCTACTTGTTTAATGTATGTTTTTTGTGGACTAGATATAATTCACGAGACTGGGTGATAAAACATAAATACATAAATATGGACTGTGTCATAAGTTCCTTATTGAGAGTTCTATGGCCTTCATTTGTTCACTCCTGCTTTATCTAATATAACTGAAAGTAGAATCAGGCAAACTCCATTAAATCTTTAATTTATACTGGTACATATAATTGAATGTGAAATATTAACAAAACAGTAGGAAACAGAGAGAATGGTAAGATCTGAACTGAAGGCATACCTCAAATTTAGTACAGCCTTGTGTTGGGAAGCATTTGTTGATTTGTAGCAATAAAGCTCAGGTTCAGGCTCAAAGCTAATACCCTCCAAGTGACAGAAATATCTTAGTATGCAAAGAAATGCACACACAAACAATTTTAGTTAATCAGATACCTGAAAAAAGATGTAGGCCTAGATCTTCTGCTGGTGTGAATCCATGTAGCTCCATTTAGTTTTATAAGCTCTCTTGACTCATATGAACCTACACTTTTTTTACCATACTGTGGTCTGACCTGTTGGTCAACAAATATTTTCATTCCAAAGTCCTTTTGTACCTGGTGACACCTTATGCTAAACTTTTTATTTAGTTTTAGAGATAATAGAAGCTACAATATCATTCTCATCTTTGCCATAGATCTGCCAAGAATGCAAATATTAAATAGGCAAATAGTAGACTTTACATGAACTAAGCTTTGCATATTGCATGGAGAGACATATCTTCACTGTGATTTTGGTTATAAAACATGCCCTTAAATAAACATGTAGCAGCTGGCAAAGATTTATCTCATCCATCTGCCACATTCCACCAAACCGTGAAACCAATCACATCCATTAAGGAATAAAGCACATGCAAGGTAACATTCAAACAAGTCATTCTGTTCTGACTTGTCCTTTTCAGAAACATGCACGGTGGTTCAGACTTTCTTAAATTTTAAAAAAGATCCATAGAGCATGTTGATAACACGTTCATCATTTCTTTTTAATATAGTAGTCCCCGGTAAAATCTTTTTGACCAAGTTAGAACTAACTAACCATTGAAAGCTGGCAGTGCCATCTGCCTCAGACAGACAAATTACTGCTGCCAGTGTTTGAGTGGCATTTGCATCTCCTATAGATTCACCCTTTAGCCTACTGATGTCTTTCTTTTTTAATTTTTACTGGGAATTATTTATTCTATCTCTGTAGCAATAAAATAGACTTCCATAATATCTGTATTTAGTTCTCTGATCCAAAGCATGCAGTGGATATATAAACATAGCTCTCATTTGGAGAACTCCAGCTTGCACCTGGACCTCATCCTGAGATGAGTTCTGTAAGTTAGAAACTGTGGTCACCATATGGAATACAGGGCTACACCTTCTTTTTTATGTATTGAAGACCCTCCACTGCATGTTCCACATGACAGACTTTGACTTTCTTCTCTACTAACCTGTAACAGGGAACTCTATCCCTGTTAGCAGGAAGCAAGGCAGCCCCTTTAAATCCAGAACTTTCTGGGTGCAGTCATCCAGTCGAGCAGGGGTTAAGGAAGTCCTTTCCCTTTCGGTCCACCTGCTGGCTGGTCAGGTGACCAAAAGGGAAAGGCCAGAACCATATAAACCCCAGGTAGAGAAGGTCAAGGGGGTGGTAGGGAGGGGGACTCCTGATGACTATGGAGAAGCTGCCGCAGCCTCCTCAGGAAGAATGTGACAAGCTGGGAGACAGAAGCCCAATCGCATGTAAGCAGGCAGTTTGCTTCTCTTACCTTTATTTTCTTTATATGGCCACAGAGGTCTATTGTTTACATTTAATGTTAGGACTGGTGGTTTGTCGCTGAGGGTGTAGGGGAGAAGGAGGCCTCATTAGCATCGAGGAGAGTTGTGATAGAGGGCTCAAAAAGCCCTGCTGCACTAGGGGTGCAGCACTAAAACCATGAGCCCAGAGTCACTTGAAGAGAAGCTAGGAGCCTTGAAGCCAGATCCTAGTGGGTAGACTTAGGCGAATGGCCCTAACTACACAAAGAGGGGCGAAGCCAGAGGGGGCTGAGGCCCCAACAGCCTGGCACCGCAGAGGCACAGTGTAGAAGGGCCAGTAGGCCTGGTGTCATGGAAATTATGAAACAGAGGGCCATGAGCCCAAGCAGGTTAGAGAGCTAGAGCCTTGGAGTCAAGCCCTGCATAGTGGGTTTTGACTCACAGGCCTAGCTGGGGTGGGGGGATAAGCCCACAGAGGCTGAGACCCCAACATAAAGAGAAAATTACAAACATCTGTGAGGCATGAGGCAAATCAAGGGAAGGTTGGAATGTGCATTTTGCCCTTAAGGCAACAGCTCATCATCCTACAGGTGGTGATCCTTAGTGTCTGTCTGGGAACCTTTGGGTCAGCCTCCCTCTTTAAGAACCAAGTAACATCAAGTTGTGGCAGGGAAGCAAAGGGGGGAAGCTGGTCCCCAGAGGAGGAGGAAAATATAGCAGGACTTGAAAGGTGCACCACTCATTGGTCTTTAAAAAATGCCACCAGAGACAGCACCCTGTTACATAACCCTGCTAACCCTACCGGTCCTGCTTACATCCTACCTGAACCCTTAAATTAACCCTTTCTTGATTCATGTATAAATTCCTGACTGCACCTTTGCCTAGCCTAAAGTCTTGCCTCTGCTTAGTTCCTGCTTCTTGCACCTTGCCTAGCCTGAACCCATACCTCACTCCTACACAGACCCTTACCTAATTAATTACTGCCTGTCTCTGCTCCCACTGCCATGTCTGCCTGTTCCTATTCTAGATGCTCTGCCCTGTCTTGCCTGACCCTGAGTGCTTCTGTTGCTGGCTTGGACTTCCTAGTATGACCAACAGGCTGCTTTGGCCCTGATTTCATTGTGCCTCTCAACTTGATCACTCAGATTCAGACTGATCCCTCTGTCTCCATGGTAACCTATCCTCTAGCACACTGCTTTGAATCAACCACCCTGGTACACCCTAAGACCAAACTCCTTTGTAAAATACTTTGGGGTCTGCTGATCAAAAACTGTATGAAAGACTGTAGCCATTATAATTCTTATTATACAGTCCACTTTTTCATAAGACTAAATACTCATATTTTCCATTAATTTCAATGGGATTGTGGGTACTCAGCATTTTCTGGAGATCAAGTATTCTAGGGGCACTTCACAATGTACAGGACCTTCAAGTAAGAAGTACCTGTCTCCTGCAACAGAGCTACCAGATTAATTGTTCATGTTTCTGCTCTCCACATTACCAGTTTAAAAAAAAGGGAGCAAATCCCCATAATCACAGGCAGATGAGTAAATTACCCTCTTCTAGTTAAACGTTCCCTTGCAGTGCATGTAGCAGAAGTGAAGTGCCATAGTTATTAGCAGATGATACCCATTTCTTTCTTGAAGGGCCGGGACCTAACTGTTGCTCAAAGCATTTATACTTAGCTCATCACAAAGACAACTGTATGCCTTGATTATTGTTAGAAAAGCCTGAAGGGAACCCAACTGTAATTGCAGCCACATTGCACTAAAGTGTTGTGCTAATACATAGAGAGCTCTTGTCTGTTTAAATTGAAAGCTCTTTGTGGTCAAGATAAAGAAAGTATCTGAATAAGGAAATATTGCTTCCAATTTACAGGGGCAGAATTCACTCACAGAGAGATTTAAAAGTGACCTGCCCAAGCTACACATGAAAATCAGGGAATTAAACCAAGATTTCTTGAATCACACAATGTTAACCACAAAGCCATCTCTCCTCTAGTTTGTGTAGCAATCTTGCTGGTTTGGGTCTAATTCTAAGTGACCCTTTTCTAACAAGTCTGATTTTATAAATAATAATGTCTTGTTATATGTGATCCACTTTTTCTATAACTTAGCTTATTTCCTTAAAAATGAGATTTTTTCCCCCCCTTAAACTTTATCCTTAGTCAATTTTGAGGTTTTTGGCTTGGGAGCATCATTCATAATTTTCAAAAAGATCCTTCTTTATTGTTCAGTCAGAAGGCCAGTGGCCATAAGAAAGCACTGTGAGAATTAAAGATTTAGTGGAGGACCTATGGGATAACTAGAACTGCAGCAAGGATACATTGGATACCTTGGCATCCAAAAAGTTAAATGGTAATATCCTGAAAAGCAGCTAAATGATTTTTAGTGGTTCCAGCACTTGGTTTTACATATACACTATTAAACTTCAGCTGCTGCTAGGGAATGTTCAGATTTCCAAATATGAAACCTTTCCACAAGCTTTATATGCAAGCTCATAAAAGTTTCCAAAAGGATGTTTTTGAATTTACAATTGTAATCCAAGGTCATAAGCTGTAATTGTCGGTCTCTGATGAGAAACACATGATCTTGAAATTTTTTTGTCAAAAATGGATTTTTTTTACCTCTCCATCACAGATTACTTTTAAAACAACAAAATGTAAGAAAGGAAGCAGGAAAGAAAGCTCTTAAATTATTTGTAAAATGTCAAAGGCTGATGAGCAACAAGTTTAAACATAAGTTTTATTTTGAAATAGCTAGAAATTAAATAACACAAGTCAAGTATGATTGTATAAGGGAAATCTTGTACAATTATTGAAAATAACTGAAAAGAATCCCTACTTTCCTTACTCAAATTATTTTAGTACCACAAGCAGAAATTGTGTTATCACCTTTCTGATTGGATGCATTGAAACCAAAGTTCTTGTCCCCTAAAAGTATTACCAGAGTTTCATTCCCCATAATTCGGTGACTTCTTTTGAGAACTGTTTTTGGAATGCCAGTGACCTGTTGTCCAATTTACATTTTGAAGTTTCAATCTTACAAGTTCTTACTAAACAGAAATATTTTACCTGTCAATAGAAATTCCTTTAGTAGAAGGTATCTGTAAGACTGGACCTTAGATTGGGCCAGTTTCATATGATATATTCTGCCAACTATGGTGCACTAGGAAGCTTTATGTGTCTTCCTGATACCTTCCATAAGATCTGTGTTTCTGTATATTTTGGATAGGATTTGCCATATGTTCAGGAAAATATGTTGATATTAGGATTTCCAGACTTAATTTTACATTATATTTTCATTATATTTAATTTAAGTGCTCAGATCCCAGAACTTATGTTGAGTGATGAATAGTGTACAGGTCAGCTAGGTGCTTTCACCATTTCTTATAACAAAAAGAGGGCAGTCAACAAAACTGGAAAGCCATAAATTTCAGACTAATTAAAGGAAATATTTCTTATATGCTATTCAGAATTTAAATGTGTAATTCAATGTCACAAGGTATCTTTGAGGGTGATGCTTAACACAATTCAAAAAAAGGGAAAGATATGAATATGGATAATAAGAAATATCCACAGAAATAACAACTTAATAATGTGGATAATAATAAGAAATAATAACTTAAATATGTAAATGTAAATCATTTTACATATATATTTTACATATATATTTTACAGGATATATATCTTGCATGAAGAGAAGACATTTCTCATATGGAAGTTATTTCAAAATTGTTCATTATAGAAATCTGTACAGGTTCTTCAAAAAGATTAGTTAAGGATATGATAGAAAGAAATAACTAAATGAACCATGTTTCAGGGGTATTGGTTATAGCTGTGTTGGTATAAGGACATAGGCAGACCTGGTCTTTGGGTAAATGTGATATCTTTTATTAAACCACCTAAATAGTTGGAGAAAAATTGTTCTTTACAAGCTTTCAGACACCTGAAGAAGGGTGTTTGTGCCCAAAAGCTTGTAAAGAACAATTTTCCAACTATTTAGTTGGTCTAATAGAAGATATCACATCTACCCAAAGAAACTTGCCTGCCTAGATGAATCACCAAATTCATGCAATATGCCAGGTAGCAATTTTTCAACTGTATAAAGTTTGTCAGAAAAATTTGATTTGTTGAACCAAAGTGTTTTTCTCAAACCTCTTGAGTTTGTTCATAACTCTGTAGCATATGGTCAGGGAATTTGTGTTGGAGGTGGAGATTCTGGTCCCCCTGGTCCATCTTCTCTGGACCTTGAGAGCCTGGAAGCTCTAAGTTCCCAGCCCTGGCATAACCGCACAGTCCACAGATATGGGTCAGATCACACAAGCAGATTGCCCCAGGGTCAGACACACTAGGATTTCAAGGTCCATAATTCAGAGGCAGAGAGTCAGCCATGCAGGGCTTTCAGGTTTTGTTCTGTCCAGTTAAGAAACCAAAAGTTTTCAAAGCCTCATTGCATCTGGGGTTCAACTCACAGGTCCCCAGAAGGAAGCCTGGAAGCACTGACAATAGTGACTAGAGATTCAGGTTCCAGGAGCTTCCAGGTCAGAGAATAGTTCTAAACTCCTGGGGTTTGGTCCAGTTCAAGCAAAAAAGAAAAAAATCCCACAATTTGGAAAGCCCGCTTTCCAACCAGCTTTCTGGCATTTCTTAGTGGTACGTTCCTGGAGTTTTTCAGATAAGCAAATGCCTTCAAACAAGTTCTGCTGTCAGGGCCAAATCTTAATTCCATTTATTCAATCAGAGTTGTGCTACTGATTTCAGAGATAACAGAGACCCAAATGCTTCTGCATGAAAAATCATTGGCTGAAGCTAAAGAGAAGGAAATATCTATAAGACTCTCCTCCTGGAGTTTCCTCCTCACTGTTCTGCTGGGGACAGGCAGGTTTCCCTCTCATGCACAGGGCCATCTCTAACCCCCAAATAGACTAATATACATATGGAAGGAAAATACAGGCAGCCTTGACTATCATGCTGAGTTCTTGTCCTGTGTGTTGGTTCCAGATTTGCATTTTTGCAGTATGTTCTTTGGCATCATGCTTTCAAAGAAATCATAGGTACTGCTGGCCTAAAAAAAACCCAACATTTTTTCGGCCACTGAAAATGCCAACTTTTGCCAAAAAAGAAATGTTTCAAGGAAAGGTTTTAGTTTTGACTAAGTTTTCTCTGAAAAAGTTCCCAGATACACCAAGAAATTGGAGAGGCATTGGAGGAACCTGTCTGGGATGTGGGAAATGATCTGAACCATTTCTTTATGAACCGTACAGGATAACGTAAGGGGCAAATCATGTATTTTCTAGTCTGCATTCCTCTCTCCCATTATATGAGTCCCTGAACTTGCATATTGCCTTCACAAGTCTCATGGGGATTGTGCTGCATAAGCAGCTGAGCTCCCCTTTCTCCCTGAAGGTAAAGATCTACATGAAAAGTTCAAGGATAAACTCTAGACCACAATTCTGTTCTTTGAGAATAAAATCGTAGATTCAAGGGAATTTAATGAGCCTTCCTTATGTGGCTAAAGAAGGACCACTTCTTCCTACCAAGCGTGTTTCTGGCCTAGGACAATAGATGAGCTTGCAATCAGTCACATGTGCCTTACGTTCCTTATGCCCTTTATTACTTAATTTTCACTCTCACACCAAGCATTTCCAGCAGGCACTTACACACCATTCATAGCATTCTCTCTGAAGAGAGAGCTTCACCTGCTGCAAAGAAATAGTCAATAACAGCAGACGCTATCCCATGATCAAAAAACGATGAAGGAAGGAAAAGTCAATCAAACTTTCCTCAATTCAAGGGGTCCATTCTGGTTCAATATAAGGAATGGATAAATGTGGGGTTTTTAACCAACACTGGCTTACTCATCTCTAAAGACAATCATTTAACCACACACACTACCCTGAAGAAAGGAAGAATGAGACCTCACAGGGCCTTTTCATTGTTCCTGAATATACCTTAAAGCTCTGACATGACTGTTTTAAATGAGAGAATTTTAGTCACATGAAAGAAAGAATATCAGAGAAATGGTTGAGAAAAGTAGATAAAGAGGGACATAAAATGCAACAGATTTTTATGAATCTTAAAAGGTTGTTTGTGTGAACCATTGTATGTAACAAGGGAACAGAATTATTAAAAATAATAAAACATATGCTACTCAGCCTGTGTAAACACATGGGCTGCTTACAGATGTGGAAAAAAAAAAGCCCAGCATTTTACTTCCAGTTTGGTATGCCCCTGCACCAAATGCAGAGCATGTCCAGAAGAGTCATTACATTAGTTTGACCCAGCTTGCCCACCATCTGTATAGCTCACATGCTTCAGTGGGGCTTTTTGGTGCTTCTCTCTAATAGCTGATTGAATCAGCTTTAGATAAAAATGCTAAAAGCCCTGCTGAAGCACCCAATATATATCGATGCTGGAGGGGCCAGGTGAAACTAATGCTCTTTGTCTTCCAGTAATGTGTTGGGGTGGGGTTCCACATCTGTCAGAGCCCTATACTTATCATTCTCAGCAAAGGGAAGACATATCATTCTTAGGCTTTATTCACGCTACAGACTTCTGCCAGCATAGCTCTGTCAGCATGGGGTGTGAATAATATAGATGAACTGGTAGAAATACAACAGCCTAGTATAAAGGTGATTATATTGGCAAAGCTGTGCTTTCACCAACATGTTATATTGGTGAGGGGTGTGATACTACACAGGTTATAACCACAGCTTTTGCAGAATAAATGCAGGTACTCTAGGAGTGTTTCAGCTATTTAGTATCCTACTAAAACATTCCTAGTGCAAACATGGTCTTAATAGCCACATTGAAGGCTGATCAAAAAGAAGGTATACTGAAAAGACTATTCAAGTAAGATAGTGATAGAGGTTGAAACTGCTACCAGATACTCTGGGCCTCATTCTTCTTAGCACTGAAGTGCCTTTCCATTCTTCTGACAAAGTTAAGAGTTTTAAAGAGATGTAAATTGCATTTTCAGTGACATTTACATCTACTTTAAGAACACTTCCATTATTGAAAAGGTATACAGAAGCCTGAGTAGTAATTATTTTGCCTCCTGTTTTAACTGCTTTATTGGAAGATACCATAATTGCAGAATAGGTGTACAGTTACCCATAAAAACTCGCTTCATGACTTCATGACTTTTTCATGAGGACAGATGTAGAAATAATACATTCTTCTTTACTCGCTGGATTTATAACCTTCACAGATTCTGTCCCTTGTTTTATGTTCTATGGCTTTGCCTGTCTTCAAAGGAAATAGAGTCACCAATATGGGTGGTTTTTCATATAATCTATGAAGTGCAGTTCACAAATGTCCTTTTCAGACCCACTTAATAATCCTTCTGCCTTGAACACTATAAACAGCTTAATGGAGAAAATTCCAAGGAATTACATATATATATATATAAAAGAAAATAAATATTTAGGTTCATTGTGTTTTACAAGGCACGTATCCCTGAGCAACCACTCCGTTGTTACATGATAAAAACCATATAATAAATACTTCATAATTACATGCCCTGTGGATTACGAGGTGGTAATTACAGCTGAAGCAACTAAATGGCTCAAGGAGTGATCATTATGCAACTTGCAATTTCTACATCATAAGGATTGACTCTAAAGGCAGAAATATTCACTTAATTACCCTGTTGTTTATGGTCAGTAGATACCATATAATTATAGTTAATTCAAGTAAAACCCCACTGAAAGTATGATCCTGTTGAACCAGATTTTTCATCTTTCTAAGAGATTTGATCCTTTAATAAAATTAACTGAAAGTAGTATGTTGTGGTCTTCTTCTCAGTTCTTCAACATGTCAGAATGACCCTAGATCTAAGTGCATTCCAGATTAAATGAAAGACTTGCCTCCTTGGCATAATTTCCCACCCAATTAATAAGAACAGTGGAAGTAAGAGAAAAGATCCCAGATGGTTGCATGCTTCCACAATTTTTCTACCATAAAAGGGAAGAAGAGAGAACTAAAGGTGGATCATCCTTCTTATGAAGTGATCCGTTGGCATAGCATCAGATGTTACAGTTATTCTTTATTATTCTTTATTTTCATTTCAGTAGTCACTTAAACTCCTGCAATCTAGGATCAGCATTTATGTCCAGACTTCTGTGATACAGATACAGAGTCCCTGAGGTAGCATCATCCAACTTTATTTAGTTAATTAAGTTATTTCTTTCAATAGCTGTTCCTCTTCTCATACTCAAAAACATGGACGGGGAAAGACACAAAACCAATGTAACTGTTGAAATGTCCAAAATATTGTACCTAACTTAAAATAGGTCTGGCTTAACTGGCCTAGTAATGTCAGTTGGGACTGTGAAAAAAACATTCTCCTAATCAGCATAGCTCTGCCTGTGTAATTATTTCAGTAAATACCCTTACCTGTCCAAAACCATGTAATGGCTTGAGATCCATCTTTTAATGAAAGGCAAGTTCCTAAAGCTGAAGAAATGGAGACTTAATTTTTTTTTCTTTCATACTAACTGAGCTTTTATTGTTTGGAAATTGTTTTATGATTCTTGCCTCAAAAACATATGACAAAGCTTTCCCAATGCAAAGCTCAGTGAAATTCGTCCAACTCTAAGGTAGTGTATAGAAGTCATTACTTACTTGTTAAGCAAGCTGCAGATCTGTGCACAAACCCTATTTAATAAAAAGATGACCATGGCACAAAACACCATCAACACTGACATTAGTTCATAGTCTCAGCAGTATGGGAATATGCTGAATAGGCACAGAAACTTAACTGCCTTCTTATCCACTTCATACTTTCTTTGTAGAAGGGGGCAGGCGGGGGAGAAATCTTTAACTGATTTAAACTACGACTAGACAGCCAGATCACATAAAATAAATTCCAGCCTGACCCTTTGCCAAGAACTAAAACTTAACCCAAGCAGAACCATTTTTAGGGGGTTTTTTTATAAACTTCTATTTATTGTTTGATATTTTCCATCACAAAATGCAAACAATATTGAACACAGAACTGTAATGCACCACTAACAATTACATGTCCTAGGCCACATTCACAGCTGTTGTCAATAAATATAGTCCATTATATTCAACCTGTCCCAGTGGTGAATGAAAAACTTCATGCTGGGTATTTTCAAAAGTGTTCAGTGACTTAGAATATGGCTACACTGTGGCAGCTGCACATCCCTCTGTCTGCTCTTGAAACCTTTGCCTTTGGAATGGTTGAGAGCAGCTGTGGCATGGTCAAACTGGCATATTTCTGGGCTTAAAAAGCGTATCCATGGGAGAAAGTGAATGAGGGGCACTATGGGCTGTCTAAGCTGGGGTGTGCCATCACAGTGTGAACACACCCCCTTAGATGCTCCACTGAAACTGGTGGGATTTGGGCTCCCAAACCTCTATAAACACTTGTTAAAAATCTGCCCACTAATGCTGTAAAATACATTTAATTTCTCAGCATTAGTCAGCTCTCTTGAGTTTTCTCCTTTTCCTTTGGTTTATTTGCCTTCCTTTTTTCCACTTTTTTCACGATCCAGAAATGTCAAATACTGCCCAAAAGTAGTTTTAACAAGAATCCTTGATCTGAGCAGAGACGGGCTAAGATGTCTAAAAGAACTTACAATATCTCTATGACTCATATGAGAAAGCCTTCATTTTTGAGATTCACAGCTCAGTTTTTAAGGTTCATTGGTTTTAAAGATTCCAAATCAGCATTTTGCTACCATGGCAATCTTCAGAGTCAAAGCAATCTGTGAAATAACTAAATAGTGTAATTTCTGTACGTGTAATTTGTTCACTTAATTTCAGGATAAACTGCAAGTTTGTGCCTCCCCATTTATAAAAGCCATATACCAATAGATTCTGAAACAAGTAAAGCTCTGTCCTTAATTTTTTTTTTTTAAACCTTGGCTTTCATATTTGGAGATGGGCAGGGCCTGATCTGCCTCTGCAGCAAGGTCCATACCTTCCACCTTCAGGCCCTGCAGAGGCTCCCATATCATGCTGGTAGCCAGGCAGCAAGGCCTGTTAGTGCCTGTCACTTCAAGGGCTGAGCTGAGCAGCCAGCAGGTGCTTGATTGCGGTGGCCATTTTAGACATCTGGCCACCTATATATACAGAGCAGTTCGCTGCTGGTGGGCCAGGTAGTAACATCACCTGACTGCAAGGCTCCGTGCAACTTCCTGGAGGTAAGGGAGGAGCTGTAGGGGGTGGTTTGGAGGCACCTGGTCCTGGGCATGACCTTAAAACTGCACCCTGCCAGGAGTGGGTGGTCTGCTGGGGCTCTCAGAAGTGCAGGAGCCCCCAGGAAATGCTAGGCCAGTTACCACCCTGGTGAAAGGTGGGTAGGGGCACCTTAACCCCAGCTCTTACCTTCACTTGGGTTATCTAACATCGGAGGTAGTTGGGGCCAGGCATGGCTATGGCCACCTGAGCCCACTGGGGAGGGAAGCCCTACGGCCCCTGTGAGGGGGAGGAGATGTGGAGCCCCAGTGAGAGGGCGGCACCAGTGAGGAGGAGGTGTGGAGCCCCGGTGGGAGGGCGGAGATGAGGAGGAACCATATGTGAGCGGAGTAAGAGTCCCCGTGAGACCCTGGAGCACCAGTCCTAGTGTGGGTTAGGAACGCTGTAGTGAGGGGTGACCCCAGAAAGGGGGCAGTGAGGGGGTGGCCCCAGTGAAGGGGTGGTGTGGAGCCCCAGTGAGGGGGAAGAGGTGAGGAGCCCCAGTGAGGGGGTGGGAAACCAGAAGGCTGAGCCCAGTATGTTGGAATGTATAGAGTTGCCCCTGGAAAGGGACAGGGCAAGTTTAGACCCAGTTGGGGAATTGGCTCGCCACTATCCCGGTGAGGGTTGCGGGAGAGGCCCAAAAGACAGTACATCTGCCACACAAGGTATGAGCTAGCTAAAGCCTATGGCCTAAGGCTCCTGCTCCAAGAGGGAGCAAAGCAGTATAAGTTGTCAACGCATGAAAGAGACCCTGTGAGAGAGGATCGAATGTGAGAGGCCCTAGTGAAAGGAGGGCAGTATGAATGTGAGTGTGTCTGAGGCCTGACAATGAGGCCTAAGCTTGGTCAGGCTGTAGGCTGGAAGCATTGTGTCATCTGGATGCCATCAGCGAGGCTTGGGCTGTGGTATAGGGGAGGAATGGAGTCGCAGATAGTGCCTCCTGGCATCGGCGCAAGAATGGGCAGCCTCCTGCCTTGATTAATTAACAACTTGATTAATTAACAACAAGGCATGGCAGATGAGACAGGTGGTTGGTGTGCCCAAAGGCAAGTGAGGAAACTAGCACTGCGGCTATACTATACAGTACCCTATAGAGTCACAGATTTTTTTGGAAGTCCAAATATACTATGGCAACTGGATTACCCTGATCTATCTGCTTATTGCCACCCTCAAAGAACTCTAGTAGGTTGGTGAAGCATGATTTCCCTTTGACAAAGCTGAACAATTTTTGTTTCTTATTGTTTTTACCAGTTTTCCAGGAAAAGAAGTTAGGTTCACAGGCATGTAGTTCCCTGTGCCCCCTGTAGAGCCTTTTTTAAATATGGGAGTCACAATGGCAAATCTCCAGTCCTCTGATACAGAAGCTGTTTTTAGTGATAGATTACATACTACAGCTAGGAGTTCAGCAGTTCCTGATCTGAGCTCCTTCAGGACTCTAAGGTGAATGCTGTAAGGTCCTGGTGGTTTTTCCCTGTTTAGTTTATCAATTCCCTTTTTGACCTTATCTATTGAGCCCCCAATTATGGTCATCTCCACTGACTTGTCTCTAGAGAGGAGTGGATCTGATGAGGGAATTCCCTTAACATCTTCCACAGTGAAGACAATGCAAAGAATACATTTAGTTTCTTGGCAATGACCTTGTCATCCTGTTGTGCCCCTTTTACACCCTGGTCATCCAAGGGATCAAATGACTCCCTGGCAGGTCTTTAGCTTGTACTTAAATAAATATTTATTGTTTCCTTTTGTGTCTCTAGAGTCTCCTGAAATTCTCTCTTAGCTTGTCTTATTATAATTTTATATTTGGTTTGCCAGAGTTTATGTTCTTTTTTTTTCTTTATTAGGATTTGACATCCATTTTTTTTTTGAAAGAAGACTGTTCTACTTATTGCCTCTGCAACTCTGCCATTGAACTAGCTGGCTTTCTTTTGGTCCATTTTCCTTTTTAAAAATTTTTGATATGCATTTGTTCTGTGACACCAATATGGTGTTCTTAAACAGTTCTCATGCTGCTTGCAAGTTCTTCACCTCCTTGGTGGCCCCTTTTATTATCAAAACCACACAGCAAAGACAAAGAATGCAGACCCTCAGCTAGTATACAGCAGGTGTAAAACCAATGCCATGATAGTAGAATCAAGCTGTAATTTACAATCACCTCACTCAGGAGGGTTTTTTTTAGAAAGAGTTTTTTTCCTTTTTTTCAGGAAATCTCTTCCTCCTGATTCAGGTCAGAGGTGCACAAAAAGCACCCTCCCTCCACCCTTATCCCTGCCTCTAAACATCCTATTTGAAAAGTCATAGATAAGAGATAATATTTGCTATGCTAATAAAATTAATTTATGTAAATGTATAAATAAATATATTTATTTGTATTACAGATGGACTGGATTAAGCTCTGTATAACTCCACTGTCTTATACCAGGGAAAAGTTTTGATTTAGTGTACCTGAGGTCACACAGGAGCTTGGAGGGTCTTATCTAAACATATTCATGTTTGGATGCCTTTCACTACTGGTTTAGAACAGGTTATTTAGGGGCGGGGGGGGTTACAAAATTGTTTTTTCCAACTCAGTTATTGGTTTCAAGTAGGAGTATCTAACTGGGGATGGATGGAGGGGAAGAGTTTTATATTACAACATGTTGGATCAGGAAACCGGTGGTCTTTCAATACCATAAACACTTTTCATCCATAATAGTAATCCCAACCTCCAATTTAATGTTCTTTGCTGCTAGCAGTTTTAATGGTCAGTAAGCAATAAACCTCAAATGGGCCAAAACCGCTGTTTCTTCATTGCATAAATGGATCTAATAGCAGGAGTCAGCAAATAATCATCCTCAAAGGAAGTGAGTCAAAAGTCCTCCTGCTAAATTACACAACAAGAAACACAATCAGGCAGAGTTAATTAACTATTTACATGTGCAAACCAAACTGCTAAATAACATCATGAGCTTGGATTAATTCAACAAATGCCACAAAATTTCACTTTTTACTTCTCTTTTTCTTCCCTATGCAGCACATACGATAGCCAAGTTTGTCTAGTGCTCTGAGACTTCATGGTAAAAGACTTTAATAAGAAGGATTAAAGCTTCAGTATCCTACTTTAAATTCCATATTTTCAGGATACTGTAATGAAGAAAGTCACACTATTATTTCAATTAGAATTGATCAGACTCAAAGGGCTTGTCTACGTGCAGAAACTCAATACAGTTAATCTGAATGAACTTTTAAATTAGATTCATTAGTTAAACTGCAGGAAACCCCTAAAGGGATGGTCTCACGAGAATCAGTAGCCAGATTTCAATTCATTTAATTTATTTTTAAGAGAGTTACACTATGAAATTCATCCCTTCTAGAGCTTCGTTCTCCAAACTGAGGTTGGATCACTTTTTCTGGTTGTGCTTTTCCTTAACACATTGCAAAGTAGATCTGAACAATTAGTGGAACACTGCTGTATATATCACTCTAGGTCAAAATTTAGTCTTGATTTATGTTTATCATTCTTGTGTTTGTGCACATTCAAGCATTTGAGCTTTACTAGTACAAACATTCACAAAAATTGAATAATCATCCAAAGCTATTTTTGTATAATAGAACAATATTCAGCATTCACAATGTTTACTAGGCCCAATCCAACTCTCACTGAAAGTATTGGAAACACCCAGAGCCAAATCTTACATGTAGAGCAAGTTACATGTAGCTACATAAGTGCAATTTTGGAAACTTTTGCAGATTTTAGATTCTATTTCCACCATGTGGTAGAATAGCATAGTCCCAGGGACATGAGAATCTGCCCAACATAAGGTGGCAGAGAATGTGGACCTTTATACATTTTAGCTCAATAAACTAGAACATTTGGCTGAGTTACAGAAAACCTGGATTCTAAGCCCTGCCTCATTCCAGAAAGCATTGGGATCTGCATCATCTATTCCAAGCAGAAAAGATGGGCTAGGCAGTACGCCATAACTTTTTCTAGCTCTCATCTTGAAGCTGGCCCAATGGTAGCCAAAAGGGGCCAAGAGGCCAGGGTTACCAAATGTTCATAAATTTGCAGACAGTCTATAAAAAAGCAGGCTAAAAATGCCTGCCCATAAAGTCCATAAAAAATGGACCCATCCATAAAAAAAGTAAGTTGGAGTTTGACTGAAGATCAAGAAGATAGATGCAAAATGGTGAGACAGATGGAACAAAGCATCATCACCTGGTGTCTGAGCAAGAGTGTAGTACCCTCCAGAAAGCATTCTCTATGGGCTCTTGAAGGACCCTCTGTTGCCCTCTTCTTCCTCCCAGCCATATGCCACTGTTGCTACTACCACTACATCCTTTTGCCTCCCTGTATTACTGCTGGTTTCAGGTGGGCCAACAGTAGTCCTTCTTTGGGCATATGTGCTGGGACACAGGGCAGGGCCAGTGGAATAAGGCAAGAAGGTTGGCTGGGGGTGCAGCACAGTGTAAGGTCTGCCAGGAGCACCAGCATATGAGGGCAAGTAGAGAAACCTTGGGGCCAGGGCAGCCTAATGTGAAACCATTTGCTGCAGTCAAGCAGGGCTGTCAATCCTCAAAATTTGTTTACTGACAATCTGCAATTTTTTTTTATTGGCAACCATTTTTTTTTACTATGGTTGCTGTTAAACCCCCTAAATTTGGCCCCAACCCTTTTCCAAGGCCTAGCAGAGGGTTACACTTTTAGGATGTAAAATGTATCAGTTAAAAAAGTTTAGTTATCAGTAAAAATTTGCAGATTGCCAAGTAAAAAAATTGTCTTGGGTTAGCAACCCTCCCAAGAGGATACAAAAAGCAGGTAGATATTTCCTGCCCCAGTGGGGACAGGGCCCAAAGCCCTCTGCCTTCCAGCATAGCCTCGGCTTCCCTGAGCTACACTCTCAAACTTGTTTTCTTCTTTCAATTCTATTCACTCCAGAGCCTATGCAGCCATAGTACAGCTTCATGGGCATGCTTACAAGTGAAGTGCAAGGTACATTTAACTACATAAAGGGAAACAAAACGAAAACTGTGCATATGTGCTAAATTGTGCTTATATAGCTATGTGGGTACTATGTAAGTACATGGGAGTGAAATGGACCTTGACTCTCAGTGACTTCAAGCAGGTTCATACTGAATCCACGATGTGACTTAGGTATATATATCACAAGCTATTGATTTTTACTCCTGTTTGATTGAACAATGTAACAAATTGCTACAACATAAATTGCAATATAAATGAAAATACCACAAAAAATCCATACCCCAGCCAGTTACTTGAGTTAAATAATATACTTACATTTGGTGATAAAATACAAATTATATTTCATTGTAAGGTGTTCAAATCATTTTCACATTAATATTCCACTGAAGGTGCTCTTAACTATCATCAAGCAATGAAGACTTTTCAGAATACTACAGTTAGTTCAAATTATTTCCAAAAGCAAAAAATTCAATTTGTGTGATTCATTGTAAATCATTTGGCTTTGGCCTATACCAGGAAGGTAGACTAGATGATTGTAATGCTTGCCCATGGCCTTAAAATCTAGAACAGCTCTATTACTATGTACAATAATCCAAAAAACATATTACTGTGTTTTAAAGTCACATCTTTGAATAGCAATGTGTGCAGCAAAAGCACAGCACAGCAAGACCGGAGAACGTACAGGACAAAAATAAGGACCGGCAGTGTACATGAGGCATGTGCAAGCATCTCTGTGTTAGCTTCAATCTAGCTAGCTTGCAAAACAATAGTAGTGAAGCTGCATCAGCAACGGGCTTTAGCAGAGACTGTACAATCCCACAGAGAATCCGGATACTGACTTGAGCTGCTAAATTTTCATGATATCCAGGGTGCCATAGCCTCATTGCTCTTGGTCGGTAAAACTAGCTGAGGCATGTCTACATGTTGCAAACACACCTCTGGCTACAGTATAGACATGTCCTCAAGGTGAAATCCTGCCACAGTGGAGTAATGGGAGTTTTGTCATTGACTTTAGTGGAACCAGGATTTCATCCTATTAAACAGGATTTGTGTAACAAGCTTTTCTTTTTTTTTTTGTCATAATAGCAGTGCCTGGCTCTGACAAATCTGAGGAGTCACACCTGCCACATAACACAGATCCCAAAGAGTTTTCCTTTTTTCCCTTCAAGCAATATACTTTTACATCTTGGTTGTGATTTTTTCTGTAATACAATGGCTGGGTAGTTCAAATCTGACAGCAGTGCATAAAATGCAAACACACGTGATGTATTCCTCTGGAATCTTCAGGGAATGCGCACATATGAGAAGCAGCCCCTAGACTTTTCAGTTGCAATTCAATTGAATGAAGGTTTACCTAGCATTTGAAATATACTGTACTTACCCAAATCCAGTATGACTTAGAATTGAATATGACTCCCCCAGTAATTAGATTCTATACACAGAAAATTATAAATCTGTTATTTTTCATGTACTGAATCTAATTAGTGGAATCAGTCATCTAAAATCCATTCCCCCACTGCTCTAGTGGAGAAAGCAGTGATGGAAGGGGACGAGGCAAAGGAACAGCTCTCTGCCCCTTGTTCTCATGCCGCTTGCCCCCCCCCCGATGCGCCTGACCCCCTGCCATCTGTCCCTTCTGCTCTCCCAGCCTCCTTGCCCCTCCTCTGCCTGTTCCTGTCTTTTCACTCCTTGCCCTCCCCACCCTGTACTCCCCCTTGTAGCCTGTCCCCCAACCTTTTGCCTATGCCTGTCACTCCAGTCCCTGCTTTCTGTTCCTCCCCTCCCACTGCTTACCTTCTGCTGCTGCAGGTCTGCTCTGACTCCAGGGCAGTCATCAGCAATGGTGGCCTCAGTCTGGACCTGGCCCAGCCAGGGAGAAGTGGTGGCAGCTCCCATCTGCACCAGGTAAGAGCAGAAGGGACCAGAACCAGAGCAGAAGGTAAGGGGGTGATAGGTTGTGTAGTTTCCCCAGCGGTCTCCCCCATTTCTTTCCCACTGTGATCTCCCCCACGCTCCTCCCACTGCGAACATCCTCCCTCACCAAATGAACCATCTCAGCCCAAGGCAGATGATGACTCAGCTCCAGCTTCCATCCCAAGTCCAGGGCTGAAGCTACACCTGAGCTGCCACTTGCCCTGGGTCAGTACTTGGACACTACTTGAATCCAGCCATGGCTTTCTTTTCCTCCATGCTGACTGGAAGAAAAAAACCTCGTCTTGGATTTAAGTAAATATGGTATGTAATTACTCCACATTCCATTTTAATTGAGGGTCAGTTTAAGCTTTGGTGTTTTGAGTAATTTGCTGCCTCTTTGTTTTTTGTGTAGGAAAGTAGATATGGGGGGGGGTATAAAATTGTATAGAACATATGATATATAACAAAATGGTAAGCTGTGTGCCACAGAGAAATCTATGCTCCACTAGGTGGGAATATTTTGGGGACCTGCAGGACAAAGCAGTCAGCCTTTCTACTTCAGCTTGGCAGAATGCTTTTGCATTAGATGAATAATGACCGGATGGCAAGGAGATTTTGGCAGCAGTTTCACAGCACTTGGACTGAGCCACTGAAAGGTACATCATTCTGTCACTTTAGATCTCCTTCATACCTCAAGGAAGGCACAGAGGAAAATAAATCACAAAAGCAAGCTCTGAAAGTTTTACAACTAGAATTTATTTGTTTAAATATAAAGTTATTTGAGAGAATATATCTCTTGTGCAATATGGAGCTTCCTGGTTTTGGAAATACTTTTGGATGAGTCCCTTTTCCAGCAACTGGTCATATTTATAATTATAGTGGTATCTGATGGCACATTATTATTCTGTTTCTATCAGAATATGGACCTTAGTTCCAGCAGGAAAGTAGGACCTTATTTATCTTGTCAGGTTAAATTAAAAAAAAATCTTAAGCCATGGTAGCACTTCTTTCTTTTAAACTGCACATCTATCCTGAAAAAGGCCTTAAGTACAAAGAGGACTGATAGAAAGTCTTCTGATTTATGAGCATCATCTTCTGCAGAAGAGAGCTCCCATCAGGAAGTATATCAGTCCTAAAAACTTTCAGCCACTGCAGAGTAGTTTATCAAAATGTTTCTATGAATGCTGAATAGTAGTATAACTACTTATTGGAGATAAAGCTAAAGGAAATCTGAGGAAAAATGCAGAACCAGAGTAACTCCACATTTAGGGGGCATTTGGTTCCAGATGTGAACCTCACTGTTAAAATAGCCAATTTCTGGGAAGCAAAATTCAGGGCAGAATCCCAGACCCTCCACAAGGCCTCTTGAATAAGTAATAGTTTATACCACTTCAAATCAGAGTGGCTACTTTAAAATTGTGAAGCATAAGGTCAAAATAGCTCTGTTGAGAGGTAATTAGCCTGGGTGCAGGCCTGTGTGAATGTGACTCTACTACTTCTAGTTGGGGGGGTAGCCTGTTGTCTTGTCAGTGGATGCCTCATCAGGATGCTTCTTGGAGCCACAAGCGCTTTTGAAAAGAGGGAAAAGGGCAGCCAACCCAGGACCTCTTCAGAAACACCAGGCTACGGTCCAGAAATTCAAGACTCTTCCTGAAAATTTGGAACAATTGATCACTTCACTCAAACTAAATTTGCACCAAAACCTGGATCCTTTCACTCCAACTCTGTAGGGAAAAATCTGACCTTGATCTGGTTCTGAAATTTGTGGCTTGGGTCCATCTCCAATAATGACCTATGTATCTCTGATTCCTAATTTGTGAGTGAGTGAAAACATCCTTCTGAGGCAGAGCTCCTCTTCCACATTTTGCCCTAGTAAGTATACAGATACATATGCATGACATGATATTAATAGCTATCAGCTAATAATAAAAAGTCACAAATTTTCCCATCTCCCTGTACTTAACTTCCAGTGTTATCCTAATTCTCTTTCTCTGTCTCTGACTTCTCTTATTAGGGAGGCAAGGATTTTTATGGGTGATATCTTTTATTAGACCAACTGTATAGTGGGGAAGGAGACAGATGAGCTTCCAGGTAGTACAGTACCTTTCCTCAGATCTCTTATTAGGTTAAGTGATGACCACCATAAAACTATATATAGAATCATAGAGAAGTAGCGCTGGATGGGACCTCCATAAGTCATCGAGTCCAACCCCCTTCTTGAGGCAAGATTATCCCCATGGGTGTCTGGTGCCTCTTGAGTTGGGGGGGCACACATCCCCCCTGACACCAGTCAGCAACCGGGGGGGGGTCCCCTGGCAGTCAATCCTGCTGGCTGGGGGCAGGGCCCCAGCAGCTGGTCTCACTCACTGTAAAAGTGGCTGCGCTGCTTCCAGAACTCCCACATCCACTTCTGGAAATGGCGAGGCCTCTTTTGCTGGCAGCCCCACTCCCTGGCCGGCACTTGCAGGGGGGGTGCTGGTGCTCCCGCCTGCCCCCACTGCCTGTTGGCTAAACAGGGAGCGCAGCCTGACAGGGGGTTGTGCACCCCCTTCACATTGCCACTGATTATCCCTATCCAAACCATCCTATACAAATCTATTGTCTAACCTCTTAGGAACACTATAGTAAACTGTGACACGATACAAGACATAACATCATAACCTGCTACAGGTAAAGCAGGGGGCCACACTCACCAATATCCTGCTGCTGTAAAGGCTGTTAAGATTTGCTCAAGATAACTCAGGAAGAAGGCCACCTGCCTCCATTCCCCCATGAGACAGGAAGGCAAAACTGCCACAATCCATACCAATCTGACCATGGGGTAAAATTCCTTCCTGACTCCAAATATTATTAGTTTAACCCTGTGCAGAGGAGCAAGACCCTCTAGCCAGGAACCTCTGAATTTAAGTTCCATAGGAGCACTGGCAGCCCCTAGTCAAAATCCCCAGCCTTGGCTGCAGCCAAAACCCAGTGCCACTGAGGAAGGCTTAAAAAACACTGACACATGTAGCAGCAGTGGGGAGAAAGGAATTCCTTCCCAGTTTCATGAAGCAACCAGCAAAGCTCAGAAACATGGGAAAAACCCACAATAGAACATAGGTATAGCTATGCCAAATCATCCCTGACCAATGTTTATCTAACCTCTTCTTGAACACCTCCAGTGATGGAAAGTTCACAATTTCCCTAGGTAGTTTATTTCACTGCCTCACTCTTCTAACAGTGAAGAAGTTTTTCCCAATATTCAATCTAAACTAACTTTGCTGCAACTTCAAGCCATTAGTCCACATCCTACATTCTGCAGCAAGAGAAAAGGTGTTTTCCTTCTTCTTTACGGCAGTCCTTCAAGTATTTGAAGACTTCTATCATGTCCTCCTATAAGTGCCTTTTCTGCAAGCTGAACATGACTAGTTTCTTAAGCTTCACCGCATATGACTTGCCTTCCAAACCCTTTATTATTCTTGTTGCCCTCCTCTGGACCCTATCTAACCTCTCCTTGTTCATTTTTAAATGTGGAGCCCAAAGCTTCACACAGAACTCCAGATGAGGCATAACCAGTGTCAAGTAGAGAAGCAGATGTGAAGTAGTGAGGCAAATACAAACATCTGATTAGGTAGGGACCCAAAACAGAACCACCAACTGGAATAGTTTCCAAACCTAAGGAAAAGAAACTGTTTTCTGTTCATTTGTTTTCCCCCATATCAAATCTAAATTTGGATTCAAATTCCATTATTAGAATTTGTCTACAAAAGTAGAAGGGAAAAGGAAGAAACCCCTCCCACCTTTTACCCCAATAGCCTAGTGGTTAGGGCACTTCCCCATGGAATGGGAAACACAGGTACTAAGTCCCTTTCACCCAGAAGAGGTAACGAAAGTATCCAAACTAAATGACCATGGCAATCTCTACTCCTCCCATTGGAACTATCCTACTGGGCAGCCACAAAGGGAACAAGATACATGTGGATAAGAGAAGAGCAAACCAGAGGGAGTATGGCTGTGCCCTGGAAGTGAGGGGGTCCTGGACACTGTCCCAGTGGTTACTCTGCATTTTTATTTAATATTTTTTGGATAAAGTGGATAAATATCAATAAGAAAATTCAGGTCCTACTGCAGGCAAGGGCCAGTACTCAGGGCCCTTCTTTTTTGAGCATGCTGCTCAAAAAGCTAACCCAGGGAAAGTAGAAAAACTATTAGCTATGCAAATGGAAATAGATTCTTAACTTTGCATTAAGTACCCAATACTGAACTTATGCAGCTATGTAAAAGTCACTTAGATGTGTAAAGATCAGATTGGACATGGTCCTATTTTTCATGCTTGGGTCTCAAGCCCGGTATCATGGTCCAACTGATGCTACTGGTCATCACCTGGCTTTTAGTTGCAGGCTTCCTCCAACCCAAAACCTCAATCCTTTTTCTTCTTATCCCTGCCACCTTTCAGTCCCAGTATCTCAAAGATTTTTGTGCCAGTTTATTCCCATTCTCCATCCCCATTCCCTGCTCAGTAAGGCTTTTGCCCCCTCTGTATTCAGATCAAGCAGCTTTCCCCACTATGCTGCTGAGCCCATCAGAGAGTCTCTAAGAGCTTGAAAGTAGGGAAAAAAACAGGCTGATGTTTTAGTTCCAGGACCCAGCCAAAGCCCTGCTTGCAGCCTCTCAAAGCTGTAATTTTAACAGTTCAGACACAGTCTGGTTCTCCCACAGCATCGACAGGGCCTTTGGGAAAGTTATCTACAAAGCTCTAGCAAATCTCTATTAACCTTGTGTCAACTGCAGGGTTTTAAAATGGCATATTAATGCTAGTGTTCACCATGGTGGCAACAAGACTATTCATGATGTTAGGACCTCCCTGCCTTCCCAAATTTCCCATTCCTTCTCCAAATCATGAGAGCAATCATGCTCAAGCATTAGAGCAATCTGATGTTCAAGAAAGAAGAACATCCATAGTTTAATATTGGCTAAAACTATGTATATTTTCCCCACCAGGTGCTCCAAAGCATCACCGTGGCTTTTGTTGACATTTTCATAGAAAGATTTATCCTGAGGTGGATAGTCAGAATGGCAAATTTCAACCCAAATGGTTAAACTTGGCAATGGAAAATAAAAGTCTAATATACAATGAGTCAGGCAACCTTAATCATAGGCAAAAGTGCCAGCTCACATACAACAACAAAAACGATCATTAATATTGCTGGGTGTATGTGTCAATTTCTGTCTCAGTGTATTTGGCAAGGCAATATGCAGGAGAATGGTATAAAGTATCCATATAAGTTGGGAGAAAGAGACTTTCACTTTCCATATTCAGGCACGTATTTCACCATGTGGCTTGGCACTATTCAAAACTGTACACTGCTGGAAACTTGTCCAGTAATAAAGCCAGTTCAGCAGCAGAGATCAGTTTAGCTAAAAATTGCTGGATTCGCCTGTGGATGGAAATTTAAATAAGTATCTTGGTTTGAAGTACAATGTGCTTTAGTAGTTTAATGGAAACAAACTCTGATTCCTGTAAAGTTTATTGTCTCTCACATCTCTGAAATGCTCTTATTACAATTGCTATACCGCTTTGTAAAATATCAGCCTTTTGCCTAAATGGTTATTGTTTATGAACATTTAGTCGTATACACTAAATAATCATGACCTGAAGACTATACAGTAGTTGCTGGATTCAAAATTGTTTTCTTGAGAGAGCCAATTGTCTGTGCAGAGCTTCAAAAGCTTTAGTATTTTTTTAAATCACTAAATAATAAAAGCTTAGTTCAAAGTGGCACCTTTTATGTGGAAATTAGGCCTCTACCCTGAACACTTTTCTGAGAAACAATTCCAAGAATAAGTGAAGGAAAAAATGACACCTTTGTTAGTTGCTTTCAAGACCAGTGTTTTGAAATTCCAAATCCTTTCATGTAGCACAGTGTTTTCAAAGCAAAATAGTCCCAACTGAAGATGTGTTCAACTTTCCCATGTACAATATTTGATCTATCTGGACCAAGATTTTTTTTTAAAAGATTGCTTAAAGCAATAGGGAAATTATTCCTTGGCTTTTTTTAACAGAAGTATTACAGAATAGAATTGTTTTTTCTCTCCTTGCATAATGGCTAAATTCCGTTTTCACTAACTTGAAAAATAAATCAGATACTTCTAAATATCGGGTTGCTTCCAGTAGCATAACTAGAGTAGACAACCAGGGCAGCTGCCCCAGGCTCCAAGTTTAGGGGGGTGGGACTAAAAAGACTGCTGTAGCCACACAATCACACCAGTGGCACAACAGAAGCCAGAGGTTACCAGTGCCCCTGTGTGTCACAGCTGCCCCTGGCATACAACTGTATTTTGTTCTACCTCTGTTTTATTCAATGTGCCCATACTTCAAGACAACCTGATAGTAAGCCACTATCTGAGTATGTACAGTGAACCATTTATATCTGACTAAATCACTGTGGTTCTCACATTTTGTATATTTTATTCACTTATCTAGTCACTGCAAGCTCTTTGGGGCAAAGACTTGTCAGTACATTTATACTGTGTGTATCTAACTCCAAGCAGTGAGACCATGATTAAGGCTATTAGATGCATCAGTAATGCAATGTATTATTCTTACTTTTACTAGTTTGTTCCTACAGTTCTCTTTCCACTTCAAAGCACTTTACAAGTATTAACAAAGGGGGATATCTAAGGTTCAATACCTAGTAATAGAAGTTATAATTTAAAGATGCTCCCTAACAGAAGACTGAGGGAGTTGAGGGAGATGGACCCTCAGTTAGGAGGCAGCTAGTTAGTGAGTTACAAACAGACAAAGGGCTAGCAGAATTTATCAATTTCTCCACAGTAAAGTTTGTTAAATTCTTCTCATTCATTGTATGGTTGTATTTATTGAACCCAATGATTACTACAAAGTATACAAAATTCTAAGAACAAAAATATAGGGGGAGCCCTATTTTCAATTTGGAGTGAACGAGGGAGAGGGGAACTTATCAAATTATTTAAAAGTATCCATCCTGCAGACACTACTTATATATGTACTGCACATCTAGCATATAAAAATGTAGTTGAAAGCTCATTGCTCTGCTCTAGTCTAGACAAGGATTTAAAGGTGTGACATTTGAGTGAGTTGTTTTCCAATGGTCTCTGCACAGCAAAGTGAATATATGATTATAGGACAGGATATCCTGGATAGCTTAAATTTAGCTAGCCCAAATAGCAATAGCAGTGAAGATGTGGAACATGGGCTTGACTTGGGCAAGTAACTCAGGTTTTTACTCTGGGTCCCTGGAAGGTTTGTATTCAGTTATTAGTCTGTGCTGTAATCAGGAGACTAACTTGGTTCAAAGTCTGTGCAGCAATCACACATTCACATTAAAGGCAAAGGAACTGTAAGCTAACATATTCTAAACTGATTCAGTAAAATCCTGGAGAGGAGCCTCAGCTGATAGTTGACCTACTAAAATAGATTGAAGGTGGTTTTGATGCTCATGTAACAGCCATGAATCACTGGCTTAATGAAGAATTCTCATGGGTTTTTTGGGGTTCTCCTTCAGGCTGTTTGTTGCTGCTTTTCTTTTTTAATCTTTTTTCAATAAAGTAGTTCAGTAAAGAAACACAGTCACCATTGTGAATGCCTGGAGAAGTGCAGGCATGTCTACACATTGCCCTACTTCCAAAAGGAAGTACTAAAGTATGGTGCCATAGCAATATAACTGTACAGCACCGTATAGACACACCCTGCATGTTGTATACTGTATACAGAATGCCCTTCAGTATACAGTATGTGTACCTGGGATGTTTTTATGCTGCTACTTAAAACAGAGAGAAATTTTTGCAAGG
This sequence comes from Alligator sinensis, assembly GCF_000455745.1. Taxonomy (NCBI): domain Eukaryota; kingdom Metazoa; phylum Chordata; order Crocodylia; family Alligatoridae; genus Alligator; species Alligator sinensis. The sequence goes on from NW_005842255.1 coordinate 1,447,256, forward strand.
ATATTTTTGCATATAGACAGATTTAATCTCCATTGCCCTTTCCAGCATATTAAAGAATGGGTTGTTTTCTCATTGTTTTCCTTGTGTTCTGCTTGTTACACTAAAGAAACCCTCTAATAAGCAATCACCTAGAAAAAGTATCCCTATAGTACAATTTTGGTTTGAAGTCTAGTTAAACTATTAGTTTTGCTAAATGTTTGGGTATTTGCTTAAACCACTCTTTCATTGTATTTTCTCTTTTAGGTTCTAGCAATTGTGTTGAAGGCTGATGTAATAGTAGCAAAATCTACACTAAGCAGTCATCTGACATATATAAGGCTCTGATTTGATTTTTTGTCCATGTGAAGCAAGAAAGTATAGTGTTGGCACTCAGACAGTCCTGGTGTTTCATTGCTTCATCTCTTTTATGACTCCCATCAAAATAAAATAAAACCTGTACAGTTTTTGCTTCAAGTTACCAGTTTCAAATAGGTATCCAAAGAATATCTGTAAAGAAAATATTGCTTACTCTACTATATTGGGGTATAGATGTAAAATAACCACCTTCCTTTACTGGAGTATAAAATGCTGGCTTTTTGGAACATGTTTAAGCAATCGTAATGCTGGTATGAAACACATTCTAGATAATATCATCAAATAATTCACCAGGAATGGTTCATAAACCCTACCCACAATGATATGGCCCCTCTTGTGCTAAGATGTCATCAAGAAAGAGCCATATTTGCTAGATACCACAACCTAGTTAGTTGAGAAAAAGCTACATTTTCTAAGTTTACCATAGGATGCAGTTATGGTAGACCAGACACAATTTTTGCAGCTCTCCTTCAGATCCAACTTGGAGGTATTTATTATTGAGCAAGCATATAGGTCTTCAGTCCTAATGCCAAGTGGTGAGTGTAGAACAAAAATTATAATAAAAATTATCCTGAATTTTTAGAATAAGATCCAAGTCCACAAAACTAATGGGGCCAAGACTAACATTACAAAAACATTTTTTTTTTGTTTAATGACTTCAGTAAAGCTTTCTTGGCAACTATATCACTACAATTCCTTGAGCCTTTATAAAAAAGTTCTTTTATTTATTTATTTTTAACTCCTACCCAGTCTTGTTTTGTGGGTCATGTGGTGATCAGTTTGAATCAGGAAAACAAAAACAGGCGGCAGTTAGTGACCTCTAATACTTTTTCAGTGCAGTGAAACCATTAAACACATTTATGTGCTCCTCTCACTCAACTCTTACAAGAGTTTCCTTGTCTCAACTTACCTACAGCTCATAATTCAGATTGAAGTATGCAATTGGAACAATAATTGCAATTTAACCAGCAAAGGAAGACAAACTACTATAAAAATGCCAAATCTGTGGATACTCTGAATGTAAATATATATGATATAGGAATCCTGAGACAGATTCTCAGCTGTTGCAAATTGGTGGCAGCTCAACTCAGTCAGTGGAGCTTTGGAAAATTAAATGTGCTGAGGATCTGGCCCATTATTTGCAAAGTGTTTATGCAAACAGAGTATGATGTCTACTTCCGAATAGTTCTGTGTCAGCCATGGATCTAAGAAGGACCAGCAGCCGCTGAGCATTGTGAAACAAAACTGTACCTTACCTAGCTGTGCAGAAACCATTAAATATCAGTTTAGGACCCCTTCAGGAAAAAACTTGGGCATGGCCACTCACCTCTAATGAGGCTCAGGAAGGTGGACCAACATATTGCAAGTATTCTATGCCAGCTTTTCCACACAGGGGGCACATCTACACGAGACATGTAGGCTAGAGACAGATATTCAAAAAGCCTGAGCCTGAATTGATTCAATCTTTGCAGGTTAGTCTAACCTGGCTAGGATAAATAAGTTTTGTGACCAGACAGACATCCCAAAAATGGAGGCATGTGCCTGCAGTGGCTCAGGCTAGAAGCTGGGGAGGTGTTAAATCAGCCCTCCCTTCCTTTGCACAGTGCTGAGCTGAGGGGGGCATGGCCAAGCCCCAGAAACATGCTGTGATTAGGAAGGGCCCTTCCCCCCACCCCCGAATAGCCCAGCAGGGAATGTTTATCACCCTTAGCTCGGTGTTTATCACCCCATTAAGAAAACAGAGGGCATTACCAGTAGGCCTGTGCGAATAGGGAACTATCCGATTCAGATTCAGCCAAATCGCTTCAGAAGATTCGGAGCTGATTTGGAGATTTGGCCATAGAGTATAATGGGGAATCAATGAAATATCTATAACCTTGTTGTCTTTTGACTGATCTGGATGAAACTTGCAGAGATATTATTCTCTGCTGAGAGGATGAAGCCTGCCATGTTTCAAGGAGATGAGATAGGCTTAGGGGTTTGGGGGAAACTGCACCCCAAATTCTTGAAAGCAAAGCTCATGTCACGTGTACGTGTTAAGCTACAGTGGGGTCAAAACTGCAGAGGTGGTAGCTCTTGCTGAGGCCACAAATTCTTCCAAGTTTCAAGGTGATAGGTGCAGGGGTTTGGGGGAAACTGCACCTCAAGCTGTGGACAAGCAAAACTTGTGGCATGGGTGACACTGTGTGTTAAGGCGCAGCAGGGTGAAAGCTGAAGGCCTGCCAGCCCCTGCTGAGGCCATGAAGCCTGCCAGCTGTCAAGGACATAGGTGCAGGGGCTTCTGGGTTCTGGGGCCCTGCACTTCTGGCCGCAGGCAGGCAAAACTCATGTCATGGGTGCTTGTGCAACTGTGTCTGTCTTGGGGTATGGTGGGGAGGGGGAAACTACTGCATGCCTGGCTGTTAGGCCCTGCTGTGGCCATAAAGTCTGCCAGCTGTTAAAAAGATAGGTGCAGGGGGGTTCTGGGGCCCTGAACCCCTAGCTGCTGACAGGCAAAACTCGTGACATGGGTGCTTGTGCAACTGACTATCTCTGTCTTGGACCAGAAGAGTTCCCAGCTCTGTACTGATTCTTTCCTCTCCTTGGTCTGTGGTTTTTGTAGGTGTTAATCCTTGCTCATTAACTCATTATCTAGTAGCTAGCTACTGTGTATTGAGCTGGTCCCTGAGTGAATCATGATTGACTGGTAACACAGTAGCCTAGCGGCCAGGCCTGCAGTAGCCCCTCCGGCCCCCCATGTGCCCCAACACAGACACAGTTGCACAAGCACCCATGTCATGACTTTTGCCTGTCAGCAGCTAGGGGTGCAGGGCCCCAGAACCCAGAGCCCCTGCACCTATCTCCTTGACAACTGCCAGGCTTTGTGGCCTCAGCAGGCACTAGCAAGCCTGCAGCTTTCATCCTGCTGAGCCTTAACACACACAGTGTCACCAATGTCACGAGTTTTTCTTGTCCACAGCTTGAGGTACAGTTTCCCCCAAACCCCTGCACCTATCTCCTTGAAATTTGTCGGGCTTTGTGGCCTCAGCAAGAGCTACCACCCCTGTGGATTTGACCCCGCTGTGGCTTAACACATGAATGAGTTTTGCTTTCAAGAATTTGGGGTACAGTTTCTCCCAAATCCCTGTGCCTATCTCCTTGAAACTTGGCATGTGTCATGCTCTCAGAAGAGGTTACCATCCCTCCAAGTTTCATCCAAATCAGACAACAGAAAATAAAGTAATAGTTATTTCATTGATTCCCCATTATACTCTATGGCCGAATCTCCAAATCTTTTCTGAATCTTTTTCAAATCTATTCGGAAGCTCTGAAATGATTCAGAAAGCCTAAAGCTTCCAGTGATTCAATTCAGATTCATAGATGTGGCCTCTGAATCATCTGAATCTGAATCATGATCCAAAGCTTTGCACAGCCCTAATTACCACCTATCTGTTGATTCTGCCTTTGTCCCATGTGCCACACCTTGAAGATAACCAGCATGTGGTCTGCTAGCTAATGTTGAGGTGTCTGTGAGGGACGGGGGAATGCCTGCTTAGCACAGAGTAGGGGGAAGCAGAAGCCAGGCAGATGCCTGCAGAGACTGCAGGCAGCGAGCAGAGGGGAGGGGCCAGCCCTGCTGTGGTGCAGAGAGCCCCACCTAGCCCAGAGAGCATGCCGGGATGTTGAGGGAATCTGATTTAATTTAAAACAGCAAGGCATTTGGGACAGACATTGCATAAACAGGTTTGAACCAAATCAGTTAAGTCTGATACTACATTCAACCAGATTTATCTCAAACTGGTTTCAGCCATTCTCAAACTGGTTTATGTGCACTGAACATCTGTTCTGTTACAGGTTTAAACCAGTTTTTGATCACTTAAACAGATTTATGTGTAATATATAGATAAGCTATCTGTAGCTTATCCCTGGGGTTTTTAAACAAAACCATGTATTTTGTGTTAGGAGCAATGGTGCGGCTCGTTTTCCCTTGACAGAAAACATTTTGAACTATATACATAATGCTCAGATTCCGATGATGCACGTACTTGGTAAAGGCTTTCTCAATTTCGCCACTGTCACAGGCAGAGTCCATCAAATCATCTACCACAACCATATTTATTTTATTAGGAGGAAACAAACAGTTGTCATTAAGACTGTCCAGTAGACCCTCCACAAACTTGATAAAAGGATATTTACAAAGCAGTTCTTCAAACAAAGGCTGCCAACAGCTATAGCACCACACCACATTCTCAGGCATAACAGACAGCATTCTATCAGCGTGATCCAAAAGGTTTTTTATAAAGTAACTTTTACCACAGTTGCTAGGGCCTGCCAAAATCACAGAAAAGGGGTGCTTC
>NW_005842255.1:1459501-1473214 GCF_000455745.1 Alligator sinensis
CCTACACTTACCCCCACGCTAACACCCGTGTGGTGCATTCAAACACTTGAGGACAAATTTAAACCACAGCACAAAGACACCATCTTCCAAATTCTCAGCTTCTGCTTAGTGGTCAGGGACCTGATAGGCCATAACAGCACCATGTGATCTAGGGCGGATCTTGCAGCATGAAGGGTTGGGCTTTGAGGGTCTGCCTGGGATGTCCTTCTGATGTCATGAACCATGTGGTGTTGGTGTCACGCACCATGTGTCCGGGGTCAGGGGCGGAGTTGCTGATGTCATGCACCATGTGACCGGGGTCAGGGGCGGAGTTGCTGATGTCATGCACCATGTGACCGGGGTCAGGGGCAGAGTTGCTGATGTCATGCACCACGTGACCGGGGTCAGGGGCGGAGTTGCTGATGTCATGCACCACGTGACCGGGGTCAGGGGGTGTGGTTGGTGACGTCACACACCATAAAAGGGGGAAGGGGGCGGAGCGAAGGGGCGGGAGTTCCGGTCCCGCCCACCTGTCACATTTGCATTGAAGGACGGAGAGCCATATACTACTGTTGGCAATTGCCCTACATGCTATGCAGTCATTTACACAGTGCAGAGAAGGTGTCAAATATATTTTTTGAGGAGAACTGGAGCATTTAACATTCACTTTGTTCTGACTACACATGGTGTAGAGCAGTAGTGAACTGTGCACAACCATTTGGATCTTTAGACAGCCAGATACAGTCAGGCAAAAATTATGTTCCTCAGGCCACAGTGTACCACTAATGTTGTCATTCACTGGTTATTTAATCTAAAGGACCCAGATGGAGGATGGACATTAATCCTTTTTGTCCCTGTTGCTGGTATTTGTTTCCATTTTTACTTTTCATGTACTATTAGAAATAGGAAATTACATTAAAAGAGGAGAATTACACTAAACAAGAGGAAATTACATTAAATAAAACTGTTACATTGATGTTAAGGATTTGACTTAAACCAGCCTTACAAAACAAATGTCTCAGACATATGCTGACATAATCATGGGTCTCAAGGAGTTATTGTGACCTCAAGAGAAAACTTTGCTATCCCTACTGATTAGAAATACTCTCAGACCAGATTTTGCCAGGTATCTACTTCAAATTCACTACAGATAAGTAGGCTAAAATTGGTCATCTGAGGTTTATGTGAAATAATTTGATCATTCCAGCAGATGCTTTTGTAAACAGATGACCACTAGAGCTGTGCGAAATCTCACCAGCTGTTCCATTTTGATGCTATTTTGATTCCTTTCGAGCTCAAAACAGAGAAATTGAAATGAAATGAGGGGCTTCGAAACAGCCTCAAAATGAAATGACAGCAGATGAAATGTTTCGAAAATTTCAAAACATTTTGAGTTTTGAAGTTGAAGCTGGGCTTGCCTGCAGGAAAACAGAAAGTAAGGAGAGGGAGAGGGAAGAGGGGGGGAAGAGGAGGAAGGAGTGCTCTCATATGGACTGTGTAGCTGGCCAGTGACTGTCATCCTTCCCTGAGGTCCCTTCCAATCCCAATGCTCTGGGGGAGGGATGGAAAAACAGTATAAAAAGCAGCATTGTTTGAACTGACCTGCTTTCTGCCTTGGGGTCAGTTACTGAGCTATCTTCCAGAAGCTCAGTGGCATTAGACAACAATGGCTACTACCATTGATTTCCTACTTCTTAGCCTAGCAAGTGAGATTCTGCAGTACCTTTTGCTTTCTTTCTAGACCCTTTTGTTTTATTATTATATTCATTTATTGATTCTTTTCAATTTCATATTATATTGCATATTATAATATAACATTTATATAGGAAGACACATATATGTTTATATGTCTTTATTTTATTTATTATATTGCATATTATAATATAGAATTCATATAGAAAGACACCTATACATTTATATATACATTTATATATTTTTATAAAGATAAGACACTATAAAACACACCATGAAGTGCGCTGGAAAGGCAGCTGGCAAGCCTTCATGAAGGGGTGGAAGATGGGGTGGAGGGAGAGGTGTAAGTTCCCTCCCCCTCCCCAAACTGAGACACAGCCTCTTTGCTACAACAAGCAGGCATGAGGCTTCCACTAGTACAGGCAGCAAGGAGAGGGGAGCAGTGCCAGTGCCACTACCTGTGCCTGAGGCTGCATCCCCTCCAAAAGCACCAGCCATAATCCCCCACCCCACCACCACCACCACCACCACCATGACAACAAGCAGCAGCACCAGCACCAGCACCAGCACCAGCATGACAGTCTCCCCACCCCCATTTCACTTCCCATGCTGAACCTTCCAGTCCCAGAGGAAGAGCTGGAGCTGGAGCTGAGTGCCCTAGCAAGGGAAATTCTGGGGAAGGAGGGGGAATCATCTGAGTTTGTGCTCCACACCCCTCAAGCTTCCCCTAGAGCCAGGTCTCCTTTCCCAGAAGGCACTTGGGAGGAGACTGAGGTAGAGGTTGTGGAGGCAAGTGGCTCAGCTGAGTCCGCTCCTCCTGTTGCTGTGCCTCTGCCTGCTGAGGAGGGATAAAGGCAGCATCCACACATGCACCCACACCCCAGAAGCAAGCAGGTAGTGTCGTTTGGGATCATTCTGAGCTGGCAAATGATCCAGCATATGCTATCTACCTGTACTGCTGAGCCAAAACCAGCCGGGGCAAGGGAACAAAACACATGAGCACCATGGGAATGCTGATACACTTCCACAGGTACCACCCTATTGCCCTTGCTCCTCCTCAGCCTGGCACCAGTGGGAGTGTGGCCAAAGGGAAGTTCCCCTCTCACTCCAAAGCCCCTGTCCCCACAAAGCAGAGGCAGGCCACCCTGGAACAGTGGGGGAAAGGTGAACAGAAAAGGGGGCATGTTGCAAGGGTGAGAAAGATCACCCAGAGCATTGGGGAGATGCTTGCTATCATTGGCCAATGCTTCTCCTTAGTGGAGCAGCCAGGGTTCAGGCAGCTCATGGCGCTTGTTGCCCCATCATACCAAGTGCCCGCATGCACCACCTTCAGCAAGACGGTGGTGCCTTCATTGTATGAGGAATTCTGACACACTACAACCTGCCGGACATCTGACTTCCCAGGTACCTTTCCATTTTACCTGTGCTGCTACATCCACCTTCCCACCCTCCCACCCCAGCCTGACCCTCACCCCCTGACACTTCCATTTCCATTTTCACTGACTGGCTTTTTTGCCTGCATTGCATGCCAGCCTCTAGCTTCTTTACTATTTCTTCCATCCAGGAACAGCACACGCACCAACTGCAAGTGCTTCCTCAGCCTGACAAAGGGTTTTTCAACCTGAAACCTTGCTAAGATATATTTCTTTAACTATTCAGTTGATCTGCTAAAAGATACTAGATTAGATTGACCCAAAGAACCTTTTCTGCCAGTGCCATGTCCTTAGACCAACACCTCTAGCACCTGACAAGAAGGACACAGGGCCCTGGGCACATCTAAACCCCATGTCTGGGGCTGGAAGGGAGAGTTTTCTGGCAGCTGCTGGAGAAGAAGCTCCTGCAAGAGAGGAAAGTAAGACTGTGTCAGAGTTTGGCTGCCTGAGATGCTGCTGATGCTACTGTGCTGCTTAGTAAGTTATTACCTGTTGTCATGTAAAGTGGTGGACATGGGAGGCTGTAGGGGAGGAGAAGGCCTCGTTGGGGCCCAGTGCCAGTGAGGGCATGCCTTAACACACACACAAAGTCACACATCACGAGTTTTGCTTGTCAGCAGCCTGAGGTGCAGTTTCCCAGAAACCCCTATACTTATCTCCTTGAAACTTTGCAGGCTTTGTGGCCTCAGCAGGTGCTACCATGTCTGCAGTTTTCAGTCTCCTGTGCCTTCACACTTACAAATGACACGAGTTCTGTTTTCAAGAATTTGAGGTGCAGTTACCCAGAAACCTCTGCACCTATCTCCCTGAAACTTAGCAGGTTTATGCCCTCAGAAGTGGCTATCATCTCTGACGTTATCATACAAATCTGCCAAAAAATGACAAAGTTATAGGCAGTTTTGTCCTTCCCCATTATAACCTATGGGCAAAACTTCGAAACAGCATCAAAACATAGAAACAGTTTTGACGACATGAAACAGAACAGTGCTTTAAAATGTAATGAAACTCAAAACAAAACACTGTCCCGTCGAAATAGTGAAATGGAAATTGAAATGAAATGGTGCTGTTTTGCACAGCCCTAATGACCACACCGCCCTCAGATTTATACCCTGTATGATGTAGACCACGTAATGAATGAAACAAAGATGTAAAAGGCAAAGTAAATATTTTGCTGGACTCATGTGTCAGACTACTGTGCTCAATATAAATTTTCAATAAGTCACAACAGTAAAAATGAGAGACAGATCCCTACCCAATATATATGTCACAATCAGTGGTGCCTTAATAATGTACAGCAATGGGACATCTGGGAGCTAATTTTAGGAGAAGGTCTCCCAAAACATTAGTGCGACTTCATTTTAATAGGTAAGAGCAATTTTTCTTTTTTATTCCTTACAGACAGTAAGTAGATTCAGACATAACATCAGAGACATGAGCAAACTGGGGGTAAAAACAGAAGAAGAAAGATCTGATCATACAGTTGAATGGAAATAAAGACCAAAACGAGGGAATGCAATCCAGAAATGAACCCCCTAGGTTAGGAAAAGGCACGTTGGCTCTCAAAATATACTATATTTCTATACATTTTAAGACCAGAAGAAATTATAATAATGAAATATGACTTGTTATATAATCCAGGTGATAGAAATTTTCCAAGTGTCATTCTGTAATTTGTGCATATATCCCTTATCTTATAGTTAAACTGGAATCTATTTTTAGAGCAAAATTCATTTTTGATTTAAATATCCATGGACAAAAGAATGATTTTGTACACATTTGTGGTGTCTCAAAATAGTCCAGTAAGAAAAAGATTGAAGCAATGTAAGCATTGCTCCCATATCAGATCTGTATATATAAATAGAGCATAAATTACCAAGGCTCTTGGTTTAATACTGAAGGAAATCATAGACAAAAGGGGAAGAACAGAAACAACTTAAATCTAGAAAGAAAGAAATAATTAGGATCCAGAGCAAAAGAGTATTTTTTCTTGGATTTCAGCAATGGCTCTGACTCTGGTATTTAGCAACTTTTCAGCCCTGTAAAGCACGAGTTAAATTTTGATTCTTTTCCACAACTTTCCACACTTACAATGTTGATCAGAAAAGCCATTTAAAAGTCAGCACGTCTCAATTTCTGGGGTGCAGAAGAGTTTCCAAGACTTTAAATGACAAAGGCAAACTTACAAATGTCAGTTAGCCAAGACTCAACTTTTTTCTTCCTATTTACACGGAAAGGGAGAAGTCAAGCTTTCATGGTTGAGTGGAGCAAAAATCTATAAATCTAGGACATAAAAGAAAAATAATAAAAAATTGGCATTATCTTTACTCCCCACAATAATGGGTTGTAGAGTTCATTAATATTTCAATGAAAGTCACTACATCTTAGTCATTTTAGTAAGCTAGCTTTAAAATGAAGGCCTTTGATTGAGTTAGGGACTTTCATAATTAGATTGCTTGAAAGGTCACTACTACTAGAAAACAGGCAGCATGAACTTTCAAATACAGAAACAGCTGAGAATCTGCTGGATCTGAAACCTTCTAGTTTCATGTGTTCTATATAAAAGTGCATGTGTGCGTTTGATTTTAGTGTTTGAAAAGACTATTATCAGATAGTTTAAAGCATAGAAAAACGTGCTCATATCTTTAGTTTCTCATAACAGGATGGATATGGTACTAATCAGGGGAAGGGCCCTGTGAACCCTACCTTTGTGATTTTGATTAAAGAAAAAAAAACACAAAACAAAACAAGAAAGAAATCTGTTGAATAATACAATTTTTCTCCAAATGATTTTTCCACATTTGCTGCCAAAGCAAACACATGGTACATGTTAGTCAGCGGGGTCTACATCAATTCATCAGCTGTATGAACTGTAGCAATTCATTTGCCAAACCTGTTGCATTAAATCCCACTGTTTTTAAAACCTAACTCCAAACATCCTTTTAGGCTTGTGGAGAGTTTTAAGGGCAGATTAAATATATTACACACACACACATGGCTTTAAAGCCTTTAAAGATATATATATCTATAGATATAGATATAGATATATAGTGGAGAAAGAAGGTTTCTAGCTTTCTGTTTTACGTGTTTTTTGTCTACATGTATGTATGTGTATGTGTGTGTATGGATGTATATACACACACACACATTTCAAGATACACACACATGTATCTTTAAAGCCATCCTCCTTGGCTGGGACCAGAATGACCAACATGTCAAAAGACAGTTTCTAATTGTTTCTCTACCCAATAACATATGGTTTAAAATACCATAACTCTCATTTGGGACTGAGAACAAGAGAATGTGTTAAGCTGGTTTGCTTCAGTTCTGATCTGAAGCTGTGTAAACATTCCAAAGAGCAAATATGTTGGTGGCCTATTGTACATTGGGGTCTCATAGCTTCGTAAGGAAAGACAGAGATCTTGATATATGTTGCTTCCATGTGTTACTTTCTAAAGACTTCCAACTTGCTGTTAGGAATCCTGGCTTCTCTAGGCCACCAGTATTTTCTGTACTAAGTGGGCGCATCTACACATGCTCTTTAGTGCGTAGATGACTAATTAGCTCAGGAGTAAAGTGTCACTGTCTACATGTGTCGTTCTATTAAGCCACTGTAAACTAATTAACTCAGTTGTAGGATAGTACTGCCTGACACAACTACTACCCTACAGCAGTTTTTTGGTGCACTGCAATACATGTGTAGACAGTGACCAGAGCTGGCTGGGTCATGAAGGTGCTACCGTGCAAAGGCTGCTTGCTGGCTACCACACACTGTAGCACCCTCATGCCCCGGCCAGCCCCTCTGCAGCACACTGAGCTGGGGTGAAGCAGCTCCAGGCTGGCAAGCTGACTCCCGAACTCCCCCTGCCAGCTGGGGCTACACCACCCTGGCTCAAGGTTTGGTGGTCCCAGGCACATGTGTAAACACTGCACCCAAGAGCAATAAACTCCAGCGTGAACTGTTCCAGAGTTTATTCAGGCCCATTAATAGAATGTTTAGATGTGCCTAGTAATACTGTAATCAGAATACCTCACCAGGGCTTCAGAACATGAGAGAGGAGATTCAAGATAGGGGCTAAGTGGGACATGGCCCTCTGCACAAGGAAAAATTTCTCTCTTTGTAAATAGCTTACTAGAATTAGTTTTTCAAATAAGGTATAAAAATCAGAGGGGGATACTACTACTTCTAGTTAATTATAGCATTCCTGATGTCTTTATATGTGACCAATAAGTCTGCTCCAAACATACTGGACAAATAATTCTTGTCACTTGGGATTCACTCCTATTTCAGTTTGTGCTCCTACATGACATTTACATAGTGGTACAACTGCAGTTTGCAGCATTTACACAGTTTAGATTCTGTTTTATCCTCCAGTGAAATAGAGTTGCCCTGCATTGTTCCAGCTCAATAGGATGAGATGGAGAGTCCTCTCAACTTTTATCCCAATTGTCAAGTGGCTAGGGAACTTACCCAGGGAGCAGATAACACAGGTTTCACCTTATTCAGGGGGTTTTGAATCTGCATCTCCTGATTCCCAGCAGAGACCACAAGTTACGTATTACCCAGAGCAATCTCCTGCTGTCCTCTTGAGGCTGGCTTACTGCACCTTACATTTAGTATTCCATAAATAAAAGCAACTAGGAATTTTTTGGATGCATTGGGAGCAAAGGCCCAGAATAGAACCCGGGATCCCTTCCAAACCAGGGAGGAATCCACCTCATTGAACTATACACTCTCTAATTTGCTTGCTTTCTCCTGATACAAGTCAGACTCATGGTAATAGTCACAGAGATAAAGTTTGAAGGGACCTTCAGAGGTCATCTAGTCCAAGCCCTTGCCTGAGGCATGATCATCCCTATCCAAACCATAGTGGGCCAGCTTCCAGAGAACTGAAGAAGGCCGTGGGTAATGCCTAACCTGTGGTTTGGTGCTTATGTAGCTTTGTTAGGATAACAGGACACATGTTTAACCCCACCCTGGATGTAGAGGAGTGGGGCTATTATCTCAGTTTCCTGCTTCATGGATGAGTGCCCTAACCATGCAGCTACTGAGGATGTTTCTGGGGCTTGGCCATGCACATACAGAGTGTTTAGTCAGTGTGTAACTTACTGCACATGCCTTGGTGTGTACATTTATCCATCCACACTACATAGCTAGTAGTATCAAAGACTGTGCATAAGTGCCAAAATTGCTGCTTACATGGCTGAAAAACTACCATTTAGATGCAAAAAGTGAAATAGAATTCTAATAGGTCTACATGGTCCAGTGCTGTGCTATGTCTGAATAAGCTGGAGATTGGGTTCAAGCCCTGTCTGAGTGAGAAAGGATTTGAACCTGGCAAGTATATTAACCACTAGACGGTTGGGCTAAAACACCTTCTCCAGCATTTAAGACCTTCTAGTAGTGGTTTCTCTACAACTAAAAATTTGGGACTAACCTGGCCTCACACATGGATCAAAGCAATTTTGTTTCACTGTGCTGATGCCCAGTCAGATATAGCTCCAATGAACAAGTTCAGTGGGCATGTACATGCTCACTTGCCCAAATTTGAATTGCAAACTCTACAAGAGCCAAAAACTGTACTTAAATGGCTTCATACTTGCCACGTGGATACATACAGTAAAATAGGATTTACCTGCTAGGTACTCTCTCCTCACTTACTGTAACAGATGGAGTGAGAGAGCATAGTCATATGGTATTGTTAATGGGGCAGCATAGAATTCAGCTCCTGTGAGCTAATCTAATTCTAGCCCAGGTTATTACATTCTGGTATAATGCATTTCCTCTCTAATTCAGTTATAAAATATATCCTTCATACAAACTCCTAAAAACAGTTTTTTGGAATTGCCAATGCTGAACGACTTCCATTTTTCACTATAGACATGGCTGCATTTCAGAGTTTTTAAAAGACTGCAATTCAGAGGGACATGATTAATATCTGTGGTTTCTTTCAGGATCTTCTGAGCCATGTATCTGAATGTACCTTATTCATACTTCAAATCCAAAGTCCTCCTGGAAGTAAACTCAACAGCAGTTTGAGTAAAACCTATAAATGATCTTCCAAGGTCCCTTCCAGCCTCACGGTATGAATCTATGAATCTATGAAAGACCTGATGGCTTAGCTCATTCCATGTAATTTTTGTTTTTCCCTCTGCAAGTTCATTTTTATTTAAGATGATTTGAATAAATATGCGCAGAAGGAGCATTTGAGGACATTTTTGTTCCTTTCTCAAAACTCTTTCTGCATAACTTCCAAATAGTATTTCACCCTAGTGTTATGTACTGAAATGATTAACAAATATTTCTAAAACATTGTTACATGCAACTCATTTACACAGATTTCAGAACAACAGGATATGCTAACTCAATACATCTTTCCTTGGAAGTCACCACTTGTGTTCATATTAAAACCATAAGGGAGGCTCAAAAGATTGGTACTAAAGTTATATGACCTACCAAGGTGTAATAACATGGCTGGGAGCCCAGGGTAGCTGCAGCTGCTACACACAGGGACAGCAGTGACTTCTGGTTGCCACCATACTACTGGTGCAACTGTGCAGCTGCAGCAACAATACAGTTTTTTTTGCATCATCCGCACAAAAGTCAATGCCCAGAGCAGATGCCCCAGTCACCTGCTTCTAGTTATGCCAGTGATGGCTTGTTTCTGGTAGATGCTTTTTTAACTGTGCTATTTGTCATTATGAGCATGAATTCAGGGTAGGTGAAAGATACAGGGCAGCCCTAGGGACTATCCAGTATGAGGTGAAAAGCAGTACCAACTTTCTCAAATACTTAATGTGCCTCAGATCTTGCCTGCAGGTTTCCCCACTAGGGTAAAGAGTATAAACTAATTTTTATATTTTTCACTCACTTGTAACAGAGCTGACAATACATTCTGAAGTGGCTCTGCATGTGTATAGGTTTGCGATATACAGTAAAATCTTTGTTATCCAGTATCCCCAGGGTAAGGAGACTGCCAGGCTAAGGAGACTGACAAAAATTCTGGTTATCTGAAATAACCCAGCAGGGGTTTTTAGATAATGCAGAGTGGAGGGTGTTGCTTTGGTGTAGGGAGTTTGTCGGCTCTCCCAGCTGCAGTGACACCAAGTGAAGGGTAAGCGTCACATTTGGTGCTAGTAAAATCAGAAGCCACCCACCTGAGAGTCTTAACTTTAACTCTCATCAAGTCATGGCAGGCGAGAACAAATGTAGGGAAGGGAAGCTCTGCCAAAGTGTGCTGTCTTTCTGATAGATTCAGAACACCCGCTCACACTGGGTAACCTGTTTCAGCATCTTACTACCCTCCTAGTGAGAAAATTCTTCCTAATATCTAACCTAAACTTCTTTTGCTGCAACTTTGAACCGTTGCTCCTTGTTCTGTCATCTGCCACCACTGAGAACAGTCCAGCTCTATCCTCTTTTGAACCCTCCCTCAGCTAGTTGAAGGCCACTATTAAATCCTCCCTCAGTCTTCTCTTCTCTAGACTAAATAAGCCCACTCCCCTCAGTCTTTCCTCATAAGTCATGTCCCCCAGCCACATCACCATTTTTGTTGTTCTCTGCTGGACTCACTCCAATTTGTCCATATCCTTTCTGTAGTGGGGGGCCCAAAACTGAACACAATACTCCAGATGTGGTCTCACTTCCCTTGACCTGCTGGCAAAATACCTAATAATAATAATAATCACTTACCTTGACCAACATACCTAATAATAATAATCACTTCCCTTGACCTGCTGGCAACATACCTACCAATGCAGCCCAGTATGCCATTAGCCTTCTTGGCAACAAGCGCACACTGCTGGCTTATATTCAGCTTATTGTCCACTGTAACCCCCAGGTCCTTTTCTGAAGAGCTGCTGCCCAGCCAAGCAGCCCCCAGCCTGTACTGGTGCATGGGATTGTTCTGTCCTAAGTGCAGAACTTTGCACTTGTCCTTGTTCAACCTCATAAGATTTATTTTGGCCCAATCCTTCAATTCATCTAGGTCACTCTGAATCCCAGCCTTACCCTCCAGCGTATCTACTACTATGAATATTTATTCATCAAGAACTACAAGGACTACCAAATCATTTCATGTAGGCCACTAAAAAGATCCATCATATGATCAAACTGATTTCATTGTTCAAATGAACTATATTTCAACAAGTGACCTTGAAAAAAATTATTAAACCAATGCAGGACCCCACCAAAACAATTGTTTACCACTCTCTGGGTCTGACGTCAGAGCCAGTTCCCCAGCCATTGTACTGTAGTGTAATCAAGGCTGCAGTTGCCCAATTTTTCCATGAGGACATCATAGGACACCAGGTCAAAGGCTTTTTTGACGTCCAAATATATTATATCAACTTCTTCCTTTTTGTACAGGTGATATGTCACCTGGTTATAGAAGGAAATTAAATTGGTCAGGCAAGACCTACCCACAACAAACCCATGCTGACTAGAACGTGTTTTTTGTACAGGGCTTTGTACTCTTTTAAAATGTTCATCCAGGAAGCTGCACATTCATAAAATACCCTGTGGTAGGTCTTGAGAAGACCTGGGAATTATGGTTCCCTTCTACCAACATATCTGCTCATGTTTATACTAAAAAGTAGGTCTGTTGATAGGATATCTAGAACTGGATATGATTCATGTAATTTGTATGTCACAATTTAGGTAGTACTAGGAGAAAAGAAAAGAAAAGAAATGAAAAGAAAAGAAAAGAAAAGGATATTGTTTAAAGATCCAGACCAAGAGGTGAATACATTGTTCCTGACTTAACTTTAAATAGAAGCTGTTAAGGGAAATAGGCCACCTGTACTACTTCATTTTCTTTTCCTCATGGTCACTAGGAAAAACCCGAGATTTCCCAGTGGACTGTCATTCTTTTCTAACAAAAACTGATTAAGTAGTCTACAGGACCAAATAGCTAAATGGATTTATTTTTTAAAGGCAGTAAGTCCTCACTTCCAACACAAACTCCTCACTTCAAACACAAAACAACAGGTGGGGCCAGCACTTAGTATTTTGTTACATAAACTAGGGGGAGATAGAATACATTATCTAAATTAATACCTGTGACCTATCAAATGCATCTGTTTACTATATAGCTCATTAGCTCATAACACAAATAGAAGCCTATCATGGAAAGGATCATCAAAAGACACAAGCACAACATAGTATGGTGTGTTGATGGATTTATAACTCTTCTCATTTTGCCTTTACTCAGATACAAAACTGCCTGCTTAAAATATGCCAAGTTCTTATGTGTTTTATTGAGTGAAAAGACAGGTTTGTTGGTTGCAGTAAAATCCCAGCCCTTTCTATAAAATAAATCCGCCTAGAGAAATATGCTGATCTGAAGTGATGCTGTGGTTATTGGTTTAATAAGTGTAAATGCTAATACCATTGTCACTGGTATGAGTGGGTACGTACTTGTCTAACTCTCTCTCTGATTTGAAGCCATCTATGGGTATATCCTTATACTACAAGGCAACACCATATTGAGACACACAGAGCCTGCTTCCACATGGACTACCTCTCAAACCAGAAGTAATGTAGCCTCAGAAGTATGAAGCTGTCTTGCATTATATACACATACTCTATAAATCCAAATAAAATCACTGTGTCTGCTCAATCAAAACTATCTTTGGTCAGTATGGTTAAATTTAGAATTAGTACAGAGATAAACTCATGCTATTATAAAGAGGAAGAATAGCCTTATGATTAAGGCACTAGACAGGGAATCAGATTTGTATTCTATTACTCACCCTGCCACAGAATTTCTGTGAGACCTTGAATCAATCACTTAACCCCTCTACGCCTCAGTTTCCCTATCCATAAAATTGGAATAAAAATGCTTTGTCATTTCTCAAGGGTGTTGTAAGGATAAACTCATTAATATTATAGATGGTGTCAGATACTGAACTCTATGGACAAGGCTATAAAGACACCAAGTTTAAATTCTGAATTCTGTCCTTGATTACAGCCAGACAGCTACTAAGAGTAACAATCAGTTGTTTTATTGCCCTTTGATATGACATCATTCATTTCCTCTCCAAAGCAGATAGACTCACTGTCACCAGAAGAGTCTTCATATTTAACCCCAATTAATCTTCGCTACTCCTATTACAGAATAGAAATCCTAAAGTCAGAGGTTCCTAAACTCTAGTCTGTGGGCAACTGGGAGTCCATGGCACACTTATGGTGAGTCTTTAGAAAACTGGCCACTCACAAAAGCTGGATCCAACTCCCACTGACCTTAGTAGCAGTTGAGTAAATCCCATAGTGATATCTTTCTTGTTCTTTTCACCTGTTTGACTTTACTGAGTAGCAACACAAAATGTATGTTACAAACTCATCCGTGGGGGACCACCAGAGCCCCAAGTGTCTCCCTATTGTGCTGCCAGTGCTCCCAAGCAACAGATCAAGATTGCCCTGAGATAGCTCTGTACCCCAGAAAGTCTCAGCTCTGTTGCCATTATTCTAGACCTTGGAGACACAGTAGATAAATCTCTGCCAGCTCCAGCTACCCCCCAACTGTTGGGGTTGGATTGAGAAGAAATTATAGGTCTCCTTCACCATAGAAAGAGCTATCCTGGAATATCACTCACCCAGAAATCAATCGTT
>NW_005842255.1:1473224-1482692 GCF_000455745.1 Alligator sinensis
AACAGTAAGGAAACAAATAGCAAAAGGATTTATTACATAGGATAAAAGAATTAGACAAGCAAAACTGACTATAGGTTTGGAGACAGAAAAACAAAACAAGCAACATTTCTTACCCATTCATAGCTCAGCCGTCCTGAGAGACTTGCCAGTGTTTTTAAAGATCAGCCTACCTGATGAGACATTGAAGCCCCACAACCTGAGATTCAAAGACACTGATTCTAGCTAGTCCCTAATGGCACTGACAGATTCACAGGCCCCCACTCTAACTTATGGTGCTTTACATAAAGCACTATGAGTTAGAGTGGCTCCTCTGACCCAACAGACATTCACCTGTTGGGTTGAGGCGGGGTGAGGGGGCAGGGGGGGACTGTGAGGAGGGAGTCAAGCTCCATTTTGGAGCTGACTGATCTGAGAAGCCTGCCTGCAGCCTCTCTCCCCTAGCCCTGCTTCCTCCCCCCACATTCCTTAGGCCTAGTACTGTCTGCAGGAAGGGAATGGGGAAAAGGGAGGTGGAGCAAGCTGCAGGCTGGGATTTGCCTAGCTGGCATGGGTGGGGAGAGGATGCTGAGGACAGACCATGAGGCAGAGGGGCTCCAATCCATCTGCCCCCTTCTAGCTCAGGCCAGACACTTCTCCCTTTTCCCCACTCCCTTCCTGCAAATAGCAATGGGACAGAACTGGGCTGTATCAGACCAGCCCTGATCATGCAACAAATTGACCCTAGGGAACAAAAGTTCCCTAAGGCATTTCAAAGTGGAGCACCTTCATCTGATCCTTCATTTGATGAGGGTCAATTTGTTGCATGATCGGCCACTTTTAAAGTGCTCTGTAGCCATGCATGTGTGTCATGGAAGAACTGTAGAGTGTTTCATGGCTGATCACATGACAAATGTAACCTCTGTCTGGCCCTAAATAGCCTTGGAGGCAGTCCCCTCCCATCAGCATTATTCTCATTGCCAATGAGCCACCAGAGCCCTCCAGAAGTTTCTGCGCTCCCTGGCTATCTGATGGGCCATTCCTCTCAGGTGACTTTGCTTTAGAGGAGCTAATATCCCTATTATAGGCACACAATGACCTGGTTGTATGCTAGATACCACACTTGATTATCTTTCATTTACACCACAAAATTATAAGGTATATTTATATCAGTTTTTTATAATATACACAAGCAGGCTAGGTTATTTGGGTAGATGTGATATCTTTTATTAGATCAACTAAATAGTTGGAAAAAATATTATTTGCAAGCTTTCAGACACAAACACCCTTCTTCAGGCATATAGAGAGTCTGTGGGTGAATTGTGTGCTCTCCTGGGTAGAATAGAAGCCAAAATGCAAGATGCAGGTCTGTGAAAATGCAAATGCATGGCAGTGAGGATCAGCAGGGTGGAAGACAATAGGTGTGAGACAGGTATGGGGTGGGGGGGGAAGAGGGGAAATGTTGGACTGGTGATAGAAGAATGTAGAAACCTACAGACCAACAGACTATCTACACAGAACCAGCAATCACTCTAAACACAACAAGAAAGCTGTAATATACAGCCAAGCCTTCCGATACCACCAAATTTGTTTGCAAAGAACAATCTTTCCAACTATTTAGCTGGCCTAATAAAAGATATCACATCTACCCAAAGAACTTTGTCTGCCTGACCAGCACAGCTACAACCAACAACCCTAAAACCAACAACCCTAAAACATGGATAATATACGCAGACTGAACCAAGCTTTACACCAGCTACAACCAGAGACTACACAGTATAGGAGTAAATTTAACTATGGAGAATATCCAAGCATGCCACTTGGTGAACCCCAAAGGTACATGTTTTGGGGTGAATTTATGACAATTTATCTATTCTTTCCTATGATTACTTTTTACATAAGAAACAGTCACCAAGACAAGTGTGAAAAAAGTTAGTACAAATGTGAAAGTCAGAGCACAAGACATTCTCTTAAATAAATTATAATCTCACTATAGAAAAGTAAAGAACTCTTGACCTAGATTACACTGAGTTCATCGCTAAAAGAACACACAGACTGGATGAAAAATGGGTTTTATTTCCAAAGCAGTTATTTTCAATAGAAGTGGACTGCTTGATCTAGGATCTAGCAGAAGAAATATGGGTTTCCTGCTTGCCTGCCCATGATGTCTTTCACTGAATATTACTGCTGAGAGAACTATTCATAACAGACAATTTATCCTTCAAATTTTACCCACCTATCTTGGCAGACTGGTTGCAGTTTCCATGACCTGAATAATTTATGGAAGTTAGCATATGTTTTATAGGCATATATATGTATGTATACATGTATATCTAGTTCCATCAGTGGTTGACTGAGTGATAAATATTGGTGTAACTTTTCAATATTCCCACTCTCCAATTCAAATGTGGGCTAAGAGTAGTACATGTATCATGTGACCCTGTGTATAACCCTTGATTAGTGAAACTCTTAATAATTATGATTATGCATTCTGATTCACCTTCCATGAATATCCTGCAATATTTGCTTAAAATCACTGTCCGTATATGTATACATACTTGGTAGAATTTTATAGTAAAAAACATGAACTGGTTGTGAAGAAGCTGCAACAAAACAATGTGTTTAATTGCAACAGTTGTTTGCAAGAAACATTTTCAGTATTCTCCCAACTCTATTGCATATGAATATGGCAAACTCAAACTCACATTGGATGAAAGCATAAAATAAACATCTTAAAATAAATAGATGCATCTAATTTTCCATTTGGAAAAATTATACTTATTCTTTCTAAAGAATGACAGACTGACAAACTGTAAACCAAAGTCCATTGAAAAAGACACAGCATATGCACAGTGGATACAATACTACCTAATTAGTGTACCCCAATAGCCATTCCTACTGGTGCTAGACTTAGTCCAGGCTCTAGGTTCATTCAATTTCTGCTGAGATTGTCAATAGAAATGAAAAGCAATGCCCATTAATTTTTAAATACTTTTTAATACTACAAATAGTTTTTCAATAGGAACTTGAATGAGACCACCAATTTATTTCACACTAAACTCCCATGAAAATGGTACCAGTTTTTGCTCATTATTCCTGTTTCTACAATAAAATAGTTGTCCAAATCTTTTTCTTTTGTAAATTAAAAATAAATACATTACGTTCTCAGCTGATCTTATGTGCCAAATACTTATAGCAATGTGAAAAAAAAGTCTGAAAACCAAGCTTATGACAACTTTGCTCAGAGCTACAGAGAAGGTGGTAATGCTACAGAAATGGAACTACAGGTTTCCCTTGTTTTATGCAGTACATGCGTTCCTGGACAACGCTGCATAGATCGAATTTGCATAAATCAAACCCACTTTATAATGTAAGAAATAGGGATAGGTTTCTGTGTCGGCTGCTCCCGGAGCCACTCCAGCATGGGCTGGAGCGAATGCAGACAAGCAGAGCCCCAGGAGATGCAGGGCACAGCACACAATCCAACCCCAACTGTAGAGGCCCCAGGAGCTGCCAGCGCCAGCTGCCTGCAGCCACTGGGCTGTACTGTGCCCTGAACCCCCTGGAGCTCTGCCTGTCCCCACTTACCCCAGCTCCTGCTGCACTGCCCTGGGAGTGGGCAATGCCAGCTCCCTGTAGCTGCTGGGCTGCACTGTGCCCTGATGCAGGCAGCTCTCGGGGCTGCTGCAGCCGGAGCTGGGGTGGGGGCACCACCCAGGGCTCTGCTTGTCCACACTCACCCCAGCCCATGCTGGAGCAGCCCCAGGAGCAGCCAACACCAGCTGCCTGCACCAGGGCATGGTGCAGACCAGTGGCTGCAGGGAGCTGGCAGCAGGAGCTGGGGTGAGTGGGGACAGGCAGAGCCCCAGGCAGTTCGGGGCACAATGCAGCCTGTGGCTGCAGGCAGCTGGCGCCGGCCACTCCCGGGGCCGCTGCAGGCGGGGCTGGGGTGAGTGGGGCCATGGCCCTTTCCCCTCCCCCCACAGACTTACCTGCTTGGGCGGGGGGGCATCTATGCTGATTGCATAACAACAAATTTACCTCGCATATAACGAATAATGGATCTAAATATGCTCATCGCATAAAAATAAATTTGCATGTAAAGAACCTGCATAAATCAAGGGAAACATGTACTGGGTATTTGGTATTAAAAAACATCATTTTTTGTTTTTCTTTCATCTGCATATTTTCAAAATAAATATTCATTGTACGCAAATTACTTTTGAAAAATCTAAAATACTTTCACTGAAATGAACAATGAAGTTCAGTCTGTGCCTTGTGGTAATGGCAATGGTTTATGTATTTAAAATGAAAATTCACTGTATCAAAAATTCAAATGGTTTCTTCCAAAAATGTTTCTTCCTTTCATTCTTTTCCATTACAGTGAGAAATTAACCTGCTTACTAGGCAGACCAATATGACTAAATAACATTTTCTTTTCAAATGAATATAAATTATCTCAAACCAATTCTAGTCTACATGTATTTTACACATGTAGAAAAGGCAAAGTTATGAAAACATATATTTATACAGAAACACTTCATTCCACCTAAAAAAAATCTGGATTTTTTTTTTTTAGAACCTGTATATTTATAAAACCAGATTTGATGACATATAGAACTAATAGTTGAAGCCATTTTCACAAATAGAAAGTTAGGCAGTCTCTAGCCATAGCATGCAATGTAGGCTTTATAGGACCACTAATCTGTTGCAACCTTTTCTCTGAATGTTTTCATGCTATTTTTTTGTGCAGTAAGAAAAATAAAAGGACTTAGTAAGGGCCAGATATTTAAAGGTATTTAGTACCTAGATGCAGGTAATTACCTAATTTGTTTTGAAGTCAATAGGAGTTAGGCTCCCAGTTCCTCCTGAAAATGCTACTAGATGAATGCCTCTACCTTTTAGTATCTAAATATCTTTAGGAATCAGTGTCGCAGGCACTCAAGTTTCCTAGGAAACACAAGTTTCCTAGGCACCTAAATTCCTTATTCTGCATATGGAAAGAGTTTGGCACCTAAGAATGGGATTCATAATGGCCAGTAGGATAAGCAGAGTAGATGTATAAGTCAATAGGAAATGTGGAAGACAGTGTCTGAAATCCAACTCTTTCCTGGACAGACATCTATACAACATGGACTCTCAGTCTAAAACTGCCTCCCACATTTCAGCATCTAAATCAGGGCCATCCAGCTTCCCAAAAGCTGGAAGCCACACACCACACAAACCATGCCAGGGCAAACCATGAGCCCCTGAGCCATGCACTGCGTGGATACCCCTGCCACTGCACTAGATGCCCACAACTCCCTCCCACTGCTGCACCTTGCACCAAAGCGGGCACCCCACACCCCCCAGCGCTGCTCCACACACCTGTAAATTTCTGGACCCGCTTTCAACTCCCTGTACCACACTGCCCCAGCTCCCGGTGTGGGGGCTAGAAACAGAAGCTGGAGGAGGGAGTGGGGAGCCTTGGAGCCCCCAGCTGCTGTTATAGGTAGAGTGGAAGGGGGAGTACAGCTGAGCAGGAGCCCAGGGACTGCAATTCAGCGCCACATGGACTGCATGCCCATGAGCTGCCAGTTATAGATTCATAGATTTCTAGAGTCGGAAGGGACCTGGTAGATCATTGATCTGCCCTGATCTACATTTCCCCTTGAGTACAGGTATGTGCTTTTCTTTTGTGATATCCTAGTGGTGCTGTTAGTCTTTAAAGTAATAGCCTAATACAGAACTCACACAGAGGAGACCTAGATCTATCCCCCAACATGCTGAGGAAGTTACTGCTCAATTGCATGACAATGATCTAACCCACAGGTGAGATGCTGGGATGGGTTGTGGCTACTCTCTACTATTTCTGTTGAAGCTAATGCACTATGCAGCCAGAGAGGGAATAAATATAGCTGATGTGGGCACTTCCCTGAAAGGTAAGTTTAACACTTTAAGTCTTTTACCAGATATTGTATCCCATCTTGTGTGACCTATGAGTCTTTGTTTCTATGGCACTGCTTTGCATTTTCCAGTGTTAAAATGTTGTTCAAATTAGCCCATGTTGCCAAATTATCTGAATTAATCTGTACAATTCACTTAAAATGTCATTATTCAGAACTTCTATTTGTGTCACACAAATATTTTGCCACCATTGATTTTTGTATTTTCTTCTAGACCCCTGCAAGAGCAGATCCATGCACAACCCCCATTGAAATACCCTGATGAAGCTATAATTTCCCAGTTACAATTTTTTTTTAGACATCATTTAACAAGCTTTATCATGCCATTTAGTATGAGTTACACTGACTTAGACTGCTTATTTTCTATATAAACAGCCAAGTCAAATGCCTTACAGGAACCTAATACAATATTTCAACAACTGTTACCTTATTAATCAAAGTTAATATTTAATTTTAAAAATCATTTTTTTTAAAACCTGTTTTATATAAAAACATGTTGACTAGCATCAGTTATGGTACCATACTTAAATTCTTTTGTGATTATGCTTCTTTTTAGGCTTTCCACAATTTTGCTCAGGATCAAGAAATAGCCAGTGGCATAACAACCAAACAGGTCAGCTTGCTTACTGTTTTCAAAACTGGAAAAACCTTAGCTTTAGAAACATGAGTAAAGTCAATGGTAATGCTCACATGCTTAACATAGGCACTTGCTTAAGCACTTTATTGAACTGGGACATCAGTAAAGAAATCGTTCACTTGTGTCTCCAATGACACCTTACTTCACAAATGAAAAGTATGTCCAGGGCCTGAGCCATGATTTAAACTAACTTGGAGCTTGAAGTGAAAATCCCTCTGAATCAGCAAATTCACAATGACTTTCTTGTGTATATAAAAGTGGTTTCAGAGTTATTCATATGGCACATTGTAAGTGGCCATAAGAAAAGATGACTCCACAAGAAGGAGGTAGTCATACGACACTCTGGGGGAGGTAAATAATGCTGTTTCAGAGTTTCAGGACAAAACCTTAAGAACACCAGCCAAGTCTGATTTACTTCGTAGCTTAACCTCTTGGAAGCTGAAGGCAGACAAAAATTAGCATGTCACTTGTGAGGTAAACCATTTGCTAAATGCTCCACCGACTTAATGTTGTAAAAAGCTTCTAAATACTCTGTTGAATTCCATTTTGTTCTATAGGTTTCATTGTGGTTGCCCCACATGCTGTGTGTTCATTCTACCAATATTTTCAAAGAAACCTAAGAGAACTGGGTACCTAAATCCCACTGAAATACAATGGGACTTGGGCACCTAACTCCTCTCGGCACTTTTGAAAGTCTTAGCTTTGCTGAACATAACTTCTCACAGCAATTCAGCTGTTGTAAAACATGTATATTACTTAATTAAATCGATTAATGTTGGTTGTCCAACATTTGTCAGTTGGTTGTCTAACATCTGTTTTCCTGATCTGTTCTTATTCAAATTGATGGGAAACAAGGAGAACTGATATACTACGGTATGCTAAATGAAACGCAGCCCCCAAGAGAAATGTGATAAGTTCCTAAAAATATTTTTAAAAAGCTGAACAGATCTGTGAATTATTCCAACAAATACAGGAAACACCTAGCAATTGTTGATGAGGAGATGCTGGAAGTGTCAATTCTGAGCATCAAGGACTTTGGCAGACATTTTGTATAATTTTAAGCAGAGGCCTCTAAGGTATATGCAGCAGCTACAGAATCTTAACCTTTCTGTATGACCATAGCAAGTACCTTGATTATCATCAGGATAATCAAATGACTTGTAATGTCCATGACTGACCATTCAAATCCTAAAGTTTTCTGCCTTGTCTCTCTCCCCATAAAGTGAGTATTTTGGGCTCAATGCAGTAACTAAAACCAGACCATTATTTATTAACAGCATCCAGCTGGGGAACACTTTGATGGCAGAAAGCAAACTCTTTGCAATGCACAAAGGGCCAAAGACTTTTCATGTTAATTGAGACTGACTGCTCTTCTCTGAGGTTCCCCCTCAGAACAGCAATAAAACTCATTTTTCATTTAGCAGCTTGACATGCCAACATGTTTTTGCACACACTTCAACAAACTCGCAACACACAGGCAGTTTTGAACTCAGTCACAACTCATACTCAAAACTAAATGACAAACTTTTGCTCTTGTGGTGTGTGCAAAGAATGAAGCTGAGGCATGAATTAGTTGCTTGATTGCTCTGCATCTGATAGAGTGTATCACTAAATGTTGTCTATCAGTGTGTTTTGTGAAGTATCACCTAATGGTCATCATCTGAAGGACTGAAAACACATAGTCTATGTACAGACATTCAAAAAGCCTGAGGCAGAATCAATAAGTTACATGGTTTTCTGTAAGCAGCATTGTTTAGATCAGTAATGAACAGAACACACACAGCCCTTTCATGGTGGGGGCGCAAAACTTAAACCTGGCCATTTTTAAACTAGTCTATGTGTGCCAAACTTCTGTCCTGTTCCAGGTATAGCCTGGTTTTGTGTGCCAAACTTCTTTTCTATTATGGGTATAGACCAGTGCCCGAGCACTTATACTGGTAAAAGTGTAATGTCTGTACCTGGCCATAAGGTGCATATCAGAACTTCATACTTTTTTTCTTTAATCTTACTTTTAAAAATGAAGTGCCTTCAGAACAAACAGCCCCCAAGGTATGTCTTTTTGTCTCAGACCAACACGGCTACCAAGTACACCCCTGAAACATGGAAGATGCTGAATTTTAGCCGATTTTGGATTTTAATCTTCATTGCAGAACAACAAGGAAGTTTTTTTTTGCCTCCCTGCCTGCCATGTGACACCTCCAGGGAAGGAATTCTACCTGATCAGCACATCAAAGAGCTACTTAACACAGCTCACAAAGACACTCTCATGGACCCAGAGGGACAGCCTTCCATCTTCAGCTCCCTTTGTGTAAAAATTAAGTTTATTTCCTACCTATGGGGACTTTTTACCATCTTGTACCATCTACACTTTTCCCAGAGCCTGACAAAGGGACGTTGATCCCAAAAGCTTGCAGAAGAGAACAATTTTCTTGCCATTTTCCAGTTGGTCTAATAAAAGGTATCATTTTGGAACCAATAGTTCTAGCTGTTTGTATGTCTTCAGAACAAAAATCACTTCTCCTGGGTGTCACAACCCAGTGATTTTGGTGCCTCGGCACTATGGAATTTCTTGGCCACATGAGAGCTCCTTTGCACGGCAGAGTGTTCTGCTGCAGTTGAGAACCTGCGTGCAGAAGAGAGTTCCCACCAATTTGCAGTTTCCTTTGCAGGATGCATTTCATCTTTGCAGCACAGAAATGCACGGCGCAAAGAGTTCCCGCTATTCGAATGTAAATTTGTGCCCCGCTATTGGCCAGTGCTAAATTATTCACACATGGCGGCTAGTAATTGGCTCGCTGGCCGTTTAAAATTCTGCGCGACTTCCGCCCAAGTCGAAGAGCTTTGAGCACGCTGCAGAGTGCCTCTGAAGTTATCTGACTTGCGGCTGCCGATCGATAGACTGATCACCTA
>NW_005842255.1:1489640-1497223 GCF_000455745.1 Alligator sinensis
TAAATTATTCACACGTGGCGGCTAGTAATTGGCTCGCTAGCCGTTTAAAATTCTGCGCGACTTCCGCCCAAGTCGAAAAGCTTTGAGCACGCTGCAGAGTGCCTCTGAAGTTATCTGACTTGCAGCTGCCGATCAATAGACTGATCACCTATCGATCTTTCTTCCCGTCACCGAGCACAACCCCGACGTACCCCTTTCCTCGCCGGCTTCGAATTGCGGACGGATTAACTGGTTTGGGCCCCGCCAGCTGGAACAACTCGTCTGGTTGTTCAGACGACCGGACCACCTGCGTCGTGATTGCAAGTGGCATGAGTAAAGTTTTTACAACCAATAAGTTGTGTCTGCCTCTCCATTCACCAGCCCGCCCTAATGTACGACCAATTTCTAACGTAACTCGAGTCGGCTGTGGCCGTCCGAGACACTGGGTTCAGTTCTCCTTTCAGCTTTGCAGCTTTGCCTTTCCTCAGACATAGCCTGCAGCCTGATTTGGTTGCTGCTACAGTTACTAAAACCTGCCTTCATGAATAGAGGAACTGCAGTGTTTTTCTACCTGATTTCTATACTGACAGAGGAATCCAGAAATCAATTCAGTCCACTCCCTTGTTTGAATATTTCCAGTCAGGATTGAGAGATTTCAGAAACTATTTGATCTAGTAGAGCAGAAGTTGGAATCAGGACTGTTGGGCACTATTCTGAGTACCACTCCTCAGCAAATGTATGACAGGGCCATATATCTTAAGGTAGTGGTTTTCAAACTTTTTTGGCCACAGACCACTTTACCTGGAAAGTGATGCTGCTCATTCCCCCTACACCTGACATGTCTCTGCACGTTCATTCATTAGGAAGAATGTCAACAGTGACATCAGTGCACAGCAATACCATTACTCACTGTTCATTTACCAAACAAAAGCACCACCACCACTATTATTATTAAGCACGTACCCCTTGACAAAGCGTTGTGTTGCTCTGGTGCTCGATGTACATGAACCCCAGTTTTAAAACCACTGAGCTAAGGAAATTGGCCCCTGGAAGGACTGAATGAGTACTGCCACCCACAACCAGGTAATTGTGTCTTGTCCTATAATTAAGGCAAAATCTCAGCTTCCTTTTTTTTTTTTTTTGGAAAAGTAAGTTTCTAGACTTCATGGTTGCAGAGAAAAGTTCAAAAACATGACTGCCTTTAAGAGATGTGAATGACCTCATTTGGATCAAAGACATGTTAGCTGCAGACTGCTCCCCCTTGCTATGATAGGTGCTGCTATCATTACTTCAACAGAGGATTCTGTGTAGGAGAGTGAAGGGCTTGTCACATGTTACAGTTAGGATTTGGGAATTATAAACTTCACTCATAAATGACAAAAAAAGATTTCTACACCTCCTTCCCTTTCTGCCATCTGACATTACCAGGAGAATAAACTCTGCCTTATCTGCACATCAAAGAGCAACTCGTACAAAGGACCTCTCATGGACCCAGAGGAACAGACATCCACCTTCAGCTTCCTCTGTACAAAATGAAGTTTATTTTCTACCTATGGGGACTTTATGATCTTTAATTTTCCCTCAGCCTGAAGAAGGGCACATGTGCCCAAAAGCTTGCAAAGAAAGATAATTTTTTTGCGATTTCTTAGTTGGTCTAATAAAAAGTATAATGTCTGAACCAAGAATATTAGAGTTTGGCATTACACTTAGGACATGTTTAATTTAGATTATATTAAGTATTACTATAAGTTAGAACATTTTCTGAGCGGTCACGCAGTAATGCATGCTACGATATACATAAAACGTCCTAAGCACTGAAGACTGACCGACAGCCCATACACCACACCAGTCCTGAATCCACAGTGGTGCAGTGGTAGGGCTGGGACCAACAAACAGAAGTTTGCTGGCCCCCACTCCACCACCACACTCGTCTCCTGATCATATTATCTCTGTGGAGCACTTACAGATTCACAGAAGTTTAGGGCTGGAAGAAACATTATCAGATTACTGGGTCCAGCCACCCTGCTCTGAGCAGGAAAGACTGCTGGGAGCAAATAACCCCAGCAAGGCATGCATCCAGTCTCCTTTTGAAGATCTTCAGGGTAGGTCTAAAACCCCTTTGCAGAACTGCAGGCAGTCTGGCCCCACACAACCGGATGCAAGTAAGTGTGAATCTGACTCCCAGGTTTTACAAGGCTGCTTATCTCACAGACAGACACACCCCTTGATCCAGTAATGGCTTACTGACTTAATTGTTGCTGGCTTCTTTGAATTCAGAACTCAAAGGGCTTATTTGCCTGGCATTGCACTTGAAGAAATATCTTTTCAACTAAATGGTGTGCAGAAGATCTTCACACCCAATTCATTGCCAACCATCTCACAGTGTATGCACATAAATGGGAGCTTTATGATCTCATCCTCTCACCCCAGAAGTCCCCCAGGAGGTCCTGGGCATCTGTAGAGAAGCAGAATTCATAATCAAACAAATACATAAATAACTTCAAGCCACAGAAATCAACTACAAATGTTCTGAATATCAAAACAAGGCAGAAATGTGCTTTCACAATCTATTTTCTTTTTCTTAATGCTCCGAACATTTGTAGTTGATTTATATTATTATGACTTTCTTTAGTGTCTAGTCCTAATTTGTTTGTTTTACAGTTAACTATTGTTGTCCATTGTTGTCTCCTGCTGCTTATTCTTTAATCCAAATTCAGAGTGGACCTTGAGGCCTGCCACACTCTTTTAAACAGTTTATTATTGTAGCCTCTTTATGCTCTGCTAGATGCTGATTTGTTTTAAAGGCAGATCAAGATTTGGCAAAATAAATAAAATAATCCCTGTCTTTGTTTAAAGAGATTTAATCCCCAAAGCACATTCCTCTTACAAGTACACACATTTACACATTTTTATGCTCGACCTCAGTGTAATTGTGTGGAGGAGTATAGCCTTACAGTCTAATAATGAAATGTAATACATGATAGAGCACTAGGGTATAATGTTTTTACTGGCACAAGTTTCGGATGACTGTACTCATTAGTGGTGAAGCTAAATTATCACAGACTATGTATGCTCTGCAAAAAAAAAATCAAAGATACCAAATACTGACAATTTATTCCATGCTTGCAGAAATATGAGGTTTATTTAATGGTCATCAGTTATGACCAATTAGTTCATGATATAAACATTTTCTAGAGAATCTGATTCTTTTCTGTGGTGAGACAGGTTATTGACCAAGATAAATTTTTGTTTTCCATAAAAAGTTTATTTCACTAATGCCTGGTATGTTTCACTGACCTGTTGTTATGAGGGTAGGTTTTCATTTGTCCACGTGAAGGTGGGTTTTTTTAATTATCTGCTTGTTCAGCACTTTGCATAAAGGTACACTGATCTTTTACTAGAGGCTCAAGTCCCAATAATAAGATAAATAAAAATCAGTAACCTCACTTAATTATGACCCACCTCTGCTGCAGTACTGACAAATCACCATCACCATTCTGCTACAGTACTGTCAACATCCTGACTTTGTAGACTGGATCCAATCCTTCAGTGGGCCACACCTGGCCTGCAGGCCATAGGTTTCTGGCCCTTGCCTTTCACATGTGTTTTCATAGGGGTTAGCCTACTTTATCAGATGCTATGAAAGAACTGGCAGAAAGGAAAGCTTCTCCACAGAAGGGAAAAGGATGCCACTATGGTGCTCTTCGTCTAAGTGTCAATAATTAAACTCCATTGAAATTGTAACTAAACATAAAATTTGGCCCAATGTATGGTGAAAATATAGAATTTACATGCATAAATCTCATAACCAAAAGGGAGAAAAATTAAGCGCTGTAGACAGGAGACAAAAAGGTATTCTGAAAGTTGAGATAAAGTGGAGAGTGAACTGAAAGACACACAAAGTTGCCTTAGACAGCAAGTGATACAAAGCACAAAATTAAATCCGTTAAGGCCCTTTCCAAAGGTGACTGAAGACAGTAGGAGCCTTCCCCCATGTAGACTGAGGTGCATGTAGTCTATTTTATTGGGAGACATTTGGATGAAAACCTAAAAACTGTAAGCCTACCTGCTCTGTATGGACACAAAAGATCCAAAAAGATAGAAAGCACTATGGAGCTAGATTAATTAATGGGTGATAGATCCACTAATAGCTATTAAACAGAACAGTTAGGGATGTGTCCTTCTCACCCCTGACTTATCTCCTCATACCCTGAGGCACCCTTCAAGGGATCTCACAGCAGCCCTTTGTGTCCTGGTACCCTTTCTGATAATCTCTGCTCTATATAACCTCTTCATATATTCTTTCACTAAAGCATGCCCTCATAACTCTAGCAAGACAGGATACTGGGCTAGATGGACCATTGTTCTGACCCAGTAGGTACATCTACATGTTCATTAATGTGCCTTAGACACTGCATTTACTTTACTACTTCCTTAATAAAGGACTAACTAAATGCATAGTACCCAAAGTTACTGTGCAGTAGCACCAACATATGGTTATTTAGTGATGTTTACTTTGCATTAGCCTAATAACACTGTGCAACAGGCTATTAGCATGGTTTTTGCTGTGACACGCTACTGCACAGTGTTATTAGGCCAATGTGCAGTAAGTGTCTCGTGCACACCCAGTATAGCACTTCTATGTTCTTCTGCTCTTATATGTGTAACCCTTCTTCTGGGTTCCAGTTGGGAGCAAAAATGGCCCAAGTTTACATTTCACCATACCCCCTAAGTTATAACAGTGGCTCAAGCCCCCACCCAGAAATCTGGGAACACTAAATTTACTGGGGCATCCTGTATAGACAAAACCCACTCCTCACAAGCAGTGTAAACACAAAAACCCAAATTTATTACAGAGAATTAAAAAAAACCACAAGAAAATGCTTAATATAATTTTAAAACACTATTAACTACAAAGCAAAGTCTACAGGTAGCACCCTCTTGGGGAGGCTTCACCCATGCCCAGACAGTCTGGGACTTGGGGCTCCCTGAGGAGTAGTTCTGGGGGCCTTCACTCCTATACCTGCCCTTCATCAATGGCCTTGAGAGGGGGGCCAACACTGGAGAGTCCTGAGCTGCACCTTGGGTTCACTGTGCTGTGGGGAGCTGCTCGAGAGCATGGGTCCTTCTGCATTGCAAGGAGCTCTGTGGCTCCTGGAGTTGTTGTAGAGTACCGACCTCCACTTCCACATGATGGCTTTGAGGAGATAACTGCAGCTGTTGTCTGCCTACCATACCCCAAAATTCCTGGTCCCAATCTCAGCTCTGATGGGCAGAAAACTATAAAAGAACTTGAAGGAAAGGTCAGGTCTATCTTGGCTTGGGCCTGAACTACAACTAGCACCAACCACACCACTTGGTTGGGACATAAACTATAAAAGAGACAAAAGGAGGCCCAGGCATATCTTGCTAAGCCTGGACTGGGGGACAAAAGTTGGCCAGGTCTATACTGTACTGAGGGCTAGCTCACCAACAACTGCTAGGTCTCACCCTAACTCAAACCATACCAGCTTCACCCTGGCCCAGATCTGCCAGGCAAACATATGGCTGGAGTTCAGCCACACAGCTAGGCTGAAAGCTAGGTGTTCAACCACACAGCTAGGCTCAAACCATGCCAGACTTCACCAGTGTGATACCACAGCCAGCAAAGTGAACAAAACTCTGGCTTGCATCTACCAATGCATCTCAAGC
Organism: Alligator sinensis; assembly: GCF_000455745.1. Lineage (NCBI taxonomy): Eukaryota > Metazoa > Chordata > Crocodylia > Alligatoridae > Alligator > Alligator sinensis. The sequence goes on from NW_005842255.1 coordinate 1,495,311, forward strand.
AAAAGCCAGGATGTCATCCTCCCGCTGTACTCAGCATCCAATTATGGGTTCCACAATTCAGGAAGGATATGGAGAAACTTGAGAGAGTCCAGAGTAGAGCCACATGCATGATCAGAGGGCAAGAGAACAGGCCTTATGAAGAGAGGCTGCAAGCCTTAGGACTCTTCAGCCTGAAAAAGCACAGGCTCAGGGGTGACTTGGTGGCAGCCTATAAGTACATCAGGGTGAGCATCAGGATCTGGGGGAACACCTGTTCACCAGAGCACCCCAGGGGATGACAAGGTCTAATGATCCCCTGGGGTCCCCTGTGCCTGCAAGATGGTTTCAGGCTGGACATAAGGAAAAACTTCTTTACTGTCCAAGCCTCCAAGGCCTGGAATAGACTCCCTCAGAGGTGGTGAAAGCACCTACTCTGGACACTTTTAAGAAACATTTGGATGCTTATCTTGCTGGGATCCTTTGACCCAAGCTGACTTCCTGCCCCTTGGGCAGGGGGCTGGAGCCAATGATCTTACAAGCTCCCTTCCAGCCCTAATGTCTATGAAATCTATTAAATCAATGAACACCAATAGCTGTGAAACAGCAAAAAGGGCCCAGGACTATGGCTGCATCCTGGACATCCAGTCTCAGCTATACCACTATGCTGAGGCACTACCATTACAAAACAGAGGGAGCCAGGCCCATGTCACCAGTAATTGCCAGGACCCCATTCCTGGTCAGTCTGCTCCAGAGATTAACACCCCCATGGTATTATCCCACTCAAAGAAAAGGAAGGGGGGGGAAGAGGGAGGGAATAGAGGTTGCAAACTCCGAGACAGACTTTCTCTCCCTGTACCTGGATCTTTCCCTTCACATAGCTTTCACTCTCCTCTCCAGTAGAGAAGCAAGGTGACCCCCCCCTCCCCCGACCACAGGGAGCAGTTTTTCTGGCTCACAATTCAGCTGTGCAATTCTTAGCAGCCCCAGAAGAAATAGAGACAAAATTTTAGTTGAGTTGTTTTTGTATACCTGATGTGACGTCGCCCAAGCCTTTTCCAATTAGGGAGTGCCACGCTCCAGCGTCTCTCATACTTAGTCTGCCTGGAGAATCTTCTGCTTCTTCTGGCCAATGAGACCAGAGGAGACCCCAACTTTCCATGAGTAGAACACATGGCCAGAATAATGGGGGCCATCTTGCCCACATAAAAACACACACAAAACACAATACACAACAACCAAAAGCACACGCCTTACCATACACAACCCGTGGGTGGGTGGGTGGGTGTTACATACGTATTCACAAGGGTTGGTGTTATATTTAGTATTCACAAGGGTTGGTGTTATACTTGCAAGCAAATGTTTCCTCTCTTGTACGGTGTTGCCCAGAGGAGACTGCTTTTCAGTGATGACACATTATATATTAAATCCTACTATCCAATCCACACCTGCAAACTGTTGTTCCTGTGCCTTAGTGAATCTGATGAAGTTCTGAGTTGATGCAAGACATTGCTTACAGATAATCTCAAATCCCCTTGATTTCACTGGGATTCCTTGATGATTCACTGGTACATTAACACAAATCTGATTACAAACTATGGCCCTGTCCCTGTAAAGTCATTTTCTGTCCTTTGAGATGAAAAATATGTGTAGCAAGATGTCATCAACTTGTGAGTACCTCTCACAAAATAGTCACTTCCCCTCTTGGGATGGCAGCAAAATTTATCAAACAAATAAAACACACTTGAAATAAAGTTGAACGAGCCAAAAACTATCACTTTAGCTCACCTTCCTGCCCCTTCATGCCCTGTAGGAAATGATCCCAACCTCTCCCCTTAGGATCTGGGAGTAGAGCAAAACCCAGCATATAACAGCATCTATACATTCTTCACCTACAAAGCTAGTAGCAGTTTTCTTACCTACCATAATTTCTTTCC
>NW_005842255.1:1497254-1511071 GCF_000455745.1 Alligator sinensis
TGCTAAGGTTTTCCTAGTCTTCTCTCCACTACCCAAGACTACTTTTTCTCTCTCTCAGCAGTTGCTTCTGTCATTCACTGGGTCTTGGTTTACAACTAAATTTGTGAAATGGGGTAGCCTGAACCCTGAGAATTCCTTAAAAGGTCAGAATACCACAACCTAATTATCTACATAGCTTTATTGCTTGCATTTGTTTCCTGCAATACATTGTATTTGTTGCTTGCCTGGTTTCTTGCATATGTATATGTACTTTTTAACTATAACTGTCAGGCAGTTATTCAGATTACATGCTGTCTGGTCAATACACTATTTGTTGAAATAGGTCTTCATGGTAGCCTACAACAGCCTCAGGATCAAGTAAGCAAATGCAGCAAAAAATGGGAAGGATCCAAAGAAAGAGAGAGAAGAAAATAAAGGTGTTGGGAGGGTTCAGTAATGTCCTCTGACTCTGATCTGCATTGAAAAGGTTTAATTTAAATAAAAAGACCTAGGAAAAGATCATCATATATACTTAGTAGACACTTCTAAAAATTTGGCATGGCCTGGCCATGGTTTTTTTGGTTTTTGGAGTGGCTCTCAGTTCCCCTATTCATGGTTATCTGTGAAAACCTTGGACAACGTTCCACTGTAGTTCTACAGCAATCTGTACTATATCCATTGTTCTCACAACTATCCATGAAAAAGCAGGACAATGCAAGCCACATCATTTAATCTGAAGAACCACAGCCCTGTTCCTTTTACTTCTAAATTTGGGACCCGTAATCAAATGTTTCTTTATTATGAATATTTTCTCTTTCTACTTTCCCACTATTGAGGATCAGTGAAATATTTATGTAAGTAGAACAATTCTAACAAGTCAATGATGTCACTCTAATATTTATTAGGGGTGTGCAAAATGGGCTGTATTCAATTTGGATTTGGATTCAGCTCAAATCAGGGACAGTGATTTGATTAATCGATTTAGATCACTGTCCCAATTCAATCTGGCCAAATCTGAATCTGAAGATTTGATGCTGATATGGGAGAATCAGTGATTCAGCCATAGACACAGCTTTAAATATTTTTCTACATATCCCAAGGTACCAGATGTGGCTCGTGAATGCTGCGATGGTGGGGTGAATGGAGCGCCCCACAGAAGTGGGGGGGGGGCCATGTGTGCTCGGCTGTGAACCCAGAAGTGGACCAGAAGTACTTCCACTCCACTTCTGGGTCCACCACTGAGCTCACAGGAGGCCCCCCTCAGCTTGGCAATCAGGCACAAGGGGACCCCAGGTGCACCCCAGACTCAGGAGGCACCAGTTGCCCAGCCAGGGGGTACAGGGGGTCCTCCTGCGCACTCCCTAGCAGACCCAGAAGTGGACCAGAAGTGCTTCTGGTCCACTTCCAGGTCTGCTGTCGAGTATACTGGGGACCCCGCCATACTCCTGAGGGACACTCCGTCTGCCCCACCATCTCAGCATTCACAAGCTGCCTGGTACTTTGAGGTATCTAGAAAAAACATTTAAAACTGTGTCTGAATCATTGAATCTTTCCAAATCTCTACAAATCAATTCGGAAGATCCCAATTCGAATCAGACAGATTTAAGGGTCTCCTGATTCAATTCAAATTCAGAGATTTGACCACCAAATTGGGTCGAATCTCCGCTGAATCAAATCAGTGACCAAAGCTTCACACAGCTCTAATATTTATGATATTTCCAGTTATTCATGGGAATGGACTCCTGTAGACACAAGATTATCGTATTTCATCTTGGAAATTTCACAGAATGGCAAATGATAGCATTGCTGTATTGTTTCCTGATACTGAATTGTGCTTACAATCATAGTCCAATGACATAGCTAGAGGTTACCTTTAATGCTGTTGTAAACCAAAACCTAGTGAATGGCAAAATGTGGACTTGATTTACCATCGAGGTCCATTTCCCATCTGCAATGCCTGAAAATGTGTCTAATGCAAATGCAATAAAAATTATGCTGCAATCCCTTGGTAGGTGTCTGTGTGAGTCTAATATCTAAAGGCAATTAATTCTGTGGGAAATTAGAAAGCTTTGAGTGCAGTAGCAACATTTTTAATGGCTGCATTGAAATAAATCATTGTCATGTTGCCATCTGTTTTTCTCTTGTTCACAACAGCTCTTTTGTATTTTTGTTTCCTCAGAACTCTATTCCAAATGACTTATTGCCACTGAGTTTTTCTAGTTGTTTTGTAACTCCCTTAAAGACATATCTCCACCAACCTTACATTTTATCTATGCCTTACCTTGCTTACTTGTGATAAATAAGAAACAATTGCCAGAATTTAATTGACCTCTACAGCATCTAAATAAGACTTAAGTAGAATTTCAGGGTGTCTACCTATACACAAATGTGAAGGTTGCTCCGATGCACTGGAATTCCAGTGTAGATGCATAAGCATTCACACAACTACTGAGTGTGTTCAAGGGGCTGTGCTCTAGTCAGGAAGGTAACCAGGTCCATATACATGTAAGTCACAACATTTTATCCAGCAGAAAACCCACCACCATTGTTTAGAGAAGAAGGCAAAGAAGGATGTTTTCCATGTTTTAGCCCCAGTAGCACTGTGCTCTAACCACCAGACCACAAGCCACTTTAATCAGGCCCTTTGCAGTATTTCTTTTGAAGCTGTCCTTCTGGCAAGCAAGAGGAGGAAATACACAGAGCCAAAAAGAAAGAACAAGTTAGTGAGATACAGCTGCTCTGGATAGGAATAGGTTCTGGGTTATAACTTGGACCCTTGTTCCTAATGGGGCAGAAGTTTCCCCATGCTCTCCATTCATTTTATCCAATGACTATTAAATAAACTGGTTCATCTTTAAGAGGAGGGCTGGAGAAGGGGCTAGATAATGCCTCAGCTGTGGCTTCATGGTTAGAGTGATATGTTAGGCAGTCAAAGAGATAGATTCAAACCCCATAAGATTTCACAGAAATGAAGGGCTCCCCACTTAGTAGAATAAAAGGATTCACCTAATTTGGCACTTATAGATAGGGACCTACCTAAATTGCAGTGAGACAAAGGGATTTTTATGGGCCGCTTGCAGTGTGTGGAGCCAATGTCATGGTCTTTGTGATAAGCTCCACCCCCCACCCCTTGCCACTCATTGGCAAGGGGCCCAGCAGCCTCATTGCTGAAAGGTCAATCACTCATCTTCAGACTACAACATTACTGCAGCATTGCACCTGGCTTCTTAAAAGATGGTGCCAAAAATAAAATCCCTTCACTTTCCTGGCTGGTGCCCTTACTGAGTCTATACTGTATGTCACTAGTTCAGCCTCTCAGTAGCTCTCTCTCAAACCACCTGCTTTATGGCTGCAGGGATTGCTATACTTTCTTTGTATTCCAGTAAATTTTTTTTTTTCAGGGGGGGAGGGGTGATTCCATGCAAAATGATGGATAATGCCATTTATCACACTGATCTTGAAGAACCACTATCCCTACTTATAGACACATTAGGTAAAATAATCATCATTATAATTAATAACTATGAACACTTTCTTTGCAAGTTTAAGCCAACTACCAAGTGATACTGCGAGAATAACTAATTTTCACTGAAGTTCCTAGCTGGGCTGGTATTCTTTAAGTGTCCAATACTGATTTTCTTGTCCCTTGCCCTACAGAGCTTGTACTAGCCACTGCTGGAAAAAAAGGGTTCTGGGCTGGGTGATTTACTAATCTGATTTTATATGACAAATCCATTGTATTCCTCAGTTGTAGATTCTCCTAGATGCTGGTGAATATAGCCAAAGTTCAGAGATTTTATTCCATTAATTGAAATATCAACAGCTATGGCTAAAAACTAACTAGAAGAAATAAAAAGGCAAGAGGAGGGTGGTAGAGCTGTGCAAAATTTTGCTGGCTGTTTCGATTCGATACAGCTTCGACTCATTTTGAGCTCGAAACAGTGACATCGAATTGAAATGAAGGGCTTCAAAATAGCCTTGAAACAAAACAAGGCTAGTCGAAATGTTTCTAAAGCTTTTAAATGTTTTGAAATGTTTTGAAGCCAGCAGCAAGATGATGAGAGACAGGGGAGAACCAGGGCTGCGCTCCCAGCTCTAGCTGGGAGCGCAGCACTGGCTGTCCCTGTCTCCCGTTGCCGGGCTGTAGGAAGCCAATAACAATGTGCAGCAAGGGAACTGAGCCCAGGCTCAGTTCCCCTCCCTAGTGCTGCGATCAGGCAGGGGGTGCTGGGATCGGGTGGGGCGATCGCAGCAGTGTGGGGCCACCCCCAGCACTGCAATCGGGAGGAGCCCTGGCGCTGTAATCGGATGGGGGTGGACAGTCAGCCCAGCTGGGCTGACTTCCCACCCCTGGCACAATCTAGCACTGGGGATGCGAAGTCAGCCCAGCTGACGAAACGTTGAAACAGTGTCGAAACAACCTTTCTGTTTTGACGGAACAGAACAGCTGTTTCGAATTGAAATTAAGTTCGAAATGGAACGCTGTTCTGTCGACCGGTCGAAACTCAAGGCAAAATGGAACAATGCCATTTTGCACAGCCCTGGAGGATGGTATTGCCACGTGTAAAAAATATTTGTAATTTTATGCAATTATAATGCAAATGTAAATATTTATATTTGCAAACTGTAATTCAGCAAACGTATAACAATAAAATCCTTTAGGTAAGGGAAAAAAGAATGAAAAACAAAAGAATTGATAGTGAACATCATCTATATACTACCATCACTTGAAGGATGGCCCAGATCTCCAGGTATGCCAAACCACTAGATGCTGTATTCATACAGGATTTTAAATCCACAGGACAGGTACGAGGCAGCCTGTCCAGAGCAGCACCATGTGCTTGAAGGCACCACTTCCAAGCACTGTAAGTCTATTAGGTAGACATGGCCTTATTAATAGTGAGGAAACAATTGGTAATTTGAGGTTGTCTGGGATGGTTAGTACTAGAGAACAAACAATACAGTATCTCAGTTCACCTCTGAAAAATACATTGTCCCAGACAGCAGCACAATGGCACTACATTTCAGGCTTAAGTATTTCAGAGAGAATAAATAAGGTGCAAGTTGGAAGAACAATTTAATCCATCACTAAGAAAATGGCTTCAGGAATTTATACTGAAGACACGATGATTCAGGCACAATAGGATTTTGATCTATTTAGCTCTCCAAAGAAAAGATTAATGGATACCACAAGCTTAGTCTATGAGAAGGGAACACTCGGTGTTATGCAGACTGGACAAGGCTTTTACATTTCTAGTTTTTAAGGTTCCATGATACCTACATAGATATTCTCTAGCAATTAAACACTATATATTTTCCATGAAAAGAGGGGTAAAGGAGAAAGGCCAGATGTTTATAGGCATTTTAGTTTCTTTTTGGTGTAGTTTGAACATAATCTGCTGCCCTTGAGTTTCACAAACAAAATATCTAAATTTTAATATCCAAGAAATGAAGCAAATATGCAAAAGAATAAGAGTAGGTTGTATGGACAAAAGAAGAAAATTGAAATTGTTTCTTGTCTGGGAAGACCTTGAGCAGCTAGTGTTTTGATGCTGCAACAGTGATTAATGTGTCCTATAAACTTTCATCTTCCAGGCAGTAGCTATTAGGTGGTGCCACACAAATGCATTTATATTCTTGGTTGCCTCTCATTCCCTTAAGTTTCCCATTCTATCTTCTCTCTTTACAGGGGAGCCAGATTCATGAAAAAACTAGTTTTAAGTCTGTTATTTCTAGAGCATGTTAAATCATGAATGTAAAAATGAAATAGAAACCCACTTTAAGAATCAGATAACAGTTTAATCCATGTAGATAAGGGTGGTATGGTCTAAATTCCAACTCTTCTTTCCATTAGGAGCCAAAACGATGAAGGTAATTGATGATCAGGTCGGAAACACTGTAACTGAATACAAAACTGCTAAAATCATTTTTCTTTCATTTCTTTAAATCTCACTAGCTGAACACTCATCATTGCTTCTGCATTAATAGATTCTCATCAGGGTAATGTGTATCATTTTGCATATAAAGTGAAGCCAGAAATGTTTAACTCTTTGTTTATTGGCTTTGTTTTCAGTGGTTGTGGGAGGATTAAGTTCAGAAGAGACAATTTTGTGCATCAACTGTTACCTCCTGCATAGAACAGTTCAGAGAATTTCACCCAGATAAAATTATATAATATGGTTTAAATAAAAATAATATATGATAACTGGTTCCATGAACTGAATTTGAAATAACTACTGAGAGCTGAAAGGCTATGTTTCCTATTACTAGCTTCCAAGTGCCAGAAATATCCAAGGAGCAAGCAATTGTACACTTTCCAGTTTCCTTACAGACAATTTCTATAGGTATTCTGTAGGCTAATATTTGATGTATAATAAAAATTGAAATGAGGACAGCATAAGTAGGATTCATTTACTGTCAAAATAAATACTATAAGGATGGAAGTTATTCCCTTTGTTTGTATTATTCATTTTCATGCATTAAGTAAAAATTCGAATGTTTAAATTTATCTGAAGGTTCTACAGAATTGTGTGTGTTACAATATATGGAAAGGAATTCCAGTTTTGCAAAGTGATCCGAAGCCCAACCAAAGTCAACAGAAATATAGATAAGGCCCATGGCAAAAATCCAGTTATAATGCAATGGTTCTGTTCTGTGGGGGTGGGAATCTGGGTATCACAGTAATCCCATTTCTTTTTCAACAGAGATAAAATAGATGTCACAGATGAAACTTAGCTCACCCTAAACAAGACTCCTTTTTGTGCTCCCTCTTCCTTGCTCTACATGTGCCCATAAATGGATTTCCAACTGCAGCAGAAAGAGTAGGGCAGTATTAAGAAGCGGGTAAGATGTCCAGATATAGACACTGTTGTTTTAGTTTTTTTTCACATGTATTCTTACTTTTCCTTTTCTCTGAAACACAAAGCTGTAAAGTATTTCAAGAATGCCCTGACTATATTCTGAATGGAAACTGATGATCCAGATGCTCAAAGGAAATTCCTAAGCATTTATATCTGTTTATCTCCTGTCCTCAAAATGGTATTTTTTTCTGATAGCTCTTACAAATAGGTATTGTAAAAAACAAAAGACAACTGACCACAGGCAGCTAACATGCTTTTAATAATTTCTAAACATGTTTAGCCCAGCATTTGAAACATATCAGCTAACGTGGTTGTAATTGCTATTTTCTTATTGTAGATATGGCCTAAGAGGAAAAATAGATAACTATGCCATACAAGAAATGAAACATGGCTTACAAAATGCAAAACTACAGTAGTAATTTGTCTAATGCAAACTTGTTCAACCCATAGCTGGCAGGCCAGATTCAGCCTGTGGAGCCATGGCATCCAGCCCGCCAGGTTCCTCACAGGTTCAAAAATTTAGTGGCAGGAGAGCGGTGACAGATAATTAATTGCTGCTCCCCTGTTGCCAAATTTCCAGAACCACGGGAAGTCCAGCAGATCAGATGGTGTGACCATGTGCACAAGAACAGGCATTTGGCACCAAGCCAAAGTTGGACGGGGCCTGATCGAGGCACAGTGCTAAGCCAAGGTGGCTCAGGCCCTACTAGGATATGTGGGGCCAGGATGGGGCAGCACATGGCCTGATCTGGGGCACACAGAACAACATGTACAAGAGATGCTACTGTGCAGGGGTTACTGCACATATATTTAGTACTTGTATAAGCAAATACTAAATAAATGCAGAGTAACCAGAGTTACTGTAACCAGAGCACCAGCAAATGTCTTTTAAGTAATGCTACTGAGTAGTAGCCTAATAATAATACTGTACAGCAGTGTATTAGCACTGTCAATGCTAAGCAGTATTATTCAGCTACTGTACAGTCACCATCTTGTGTTGGTGTGCCCACAGGGGTCTAACCCTGTACAGGTTTCCCTCGCTTTGTGCGGGTTCTGTATGTGCAAATTCACTCTTATGCGATGATCCTTTTAATACCAAAAATTGATTATGTGCAAGGTAAATTCACACTTATGCAATCGGTGTGGTAGAAGCCTGCAGTCAGCTGCTTTGTGCATTATGGGAGTGATGTGTACCAAAATATAGTCTCCTGTGTGGATCTGTGCTCCTCACTCATTGTCTGCAACATGTGTTTCTGTAGTTGCCATCTCCATTATGATAGTGCCCTGTGCTTGTGTGTACTGTCTGCTGTTGGTGAGTACCAAAATTATCTTGAAAAAGTAGTAGAAATGGGTCTGGGGGTCAGTACAGTTGAGGTTTTGGAACATATCCCTATTTGTTACATTGTAAAGTGAGTTCCCTTTATGCGAATTCAAGTGTTGCGCCATTTTCCAGGAACGCATGTATAACATAAAGCAAGGGAAATCTGTACATTGTTCCTGCAGGGGATCCAGCCCATGGACCAGCCCTGTGCCATTCATTCACCCCACGGGACCAAAAGGTTGAGAACCACTGGTCTAAGCCATGGTCTTTCAGCACAAAGTTGCTTTTCAATGGGTGCATCTACACATGCACTCTACTGCGGAGTAGACTAATTAGCTCCTCATTAAAGCATCTCTGTCTACATGTGCACTAGTATTAGAATGCAGTAAATTAATTAACTGTGCCGTAAGATCATACTGACAGTCTTAGGACAGAGTAATTAACTGCAATGAAATGCACATGTAGACAGTGACCCTGGGCATAAATTGCACCCTGTCAGCCAAGGCAGCAGGGGGGTAGACTCCTGCCTGCCACCTAGCTGCATGGCTCTGCATTTTTCAGTAGTCTCGTGCCCCAACTAGCCCCTCTACTGGCCAATGCTGCCACCTGGAGCCCAGGGCTCACCCCCTGAGCCTGCTGCCAACCCAGGCATGCTCTGTCTTGGCTCCAATTGCTGGTCTCTAGGATGTAGGTGTAGACACTGCATCCAGGAGCAGTGTACACAGGCTGAAACAGCACTGGAGTTTATCCCTTTGCATTAATTGCATGTGTAGATGTCTAGTCAGGAAACTTAGAAATTAACTCATTTAATTTTATGTGGAGGATAAATTAAGTTCTAAGTGCCATATACTAAAAGGTGGTAGTTTATCTAAAAATGGTATTAATTTAGATGAAGTTAGGGTGTAAATTTAAAGCAGAATGACTAAGTAATTCAAAATAAAGCATTCATATACCAAAATAGGAGTATCCACACAAGTAGCTTATCAAGAATAAGTAATTTGGAATAGCTACACGTCACAATTCTAGCACTAAGAAGCAAACATTTTCATCATACTTTCTGCTTAACATAATGAAATCTAATGGGAAAAAATCATAATTAAGCAGTTCCTTAACTCACTGTTTCCTGTGGCTCACTGTTTGGTCTTCATGCTTGAAACAACCATAAACTGTGATTTAGCAGGTTGCTTTGCACCTGATAATACTTACATTTTCTTAGTTCACATATTTTGACATTCTTTAATGATATATTTGCTATACTTGTCAATTTAGAAAGGGAACTGGTTGCTCGTTACAAGCTTCCTAGTTTGCTGTCCTTTGTACCAAATGTATTATATTACAAGAAACTGACCAATAAAAATTGTTATTTAGTCCATGGTTTTCATCTAAAAGGTGCATTTTTAGCCTAAAATGGAATACCTTGTGTTCAAGGTCATTTCTGTTCTGTTAAAAATGAACATAGTGAACAGGAAGAGTCAGTCTGTGCCACTTTGACAAACAGTTTTTCCCTCACCAGTTTGGTAATATATTTTTTTACTCATTAATAGTTCTAACCAGCTATTCATTGGTAGGCAGCTACTGCTAGAAAGTCCTTGTAAACAAGGTGATTTATCTCTGAGCTACTGCTGCCAAGCCTTAGACAACATCACTTTCAGGAGGCAAACAAGGCTAGATGTTCCAAGTTGCTTTTATTCAAACTTTCCAAAGAGCACCGTTTGAACCAACAGAAGAACCAGGCCATCCATAAATGACATCTACAAGAGATGAGCAGGAGGTGGAGTTTGTTAACCATGGAAGGGGAAAAAAAAGATTAAGGTCAACAAATATCTGCATAATAGTAAACAAAGCCACAGCAATCCCAATTTTAAAAATATCAGCATATACCAACAGTGAGTTAAAATGGTAATCTATTTACCATTTCACAAAAAAATAACTGCACTAAAATTGCTGCAAAGTGCACATAGCAAAGCTGAGAAATCCTTGTGCTTCCTTCCTTTCTCTCTGTGTTGCATCATGTATTACATTATCCATTGGCATCATTGGGCAATGATTTGCACTGTGTGACAGGGATTTTGAGTTAGTATTCCTGGCCAAGATCATGTGACTAGGGACAGAAAATAAACTTCAGTTCATTCTAGCCAGTGTTCAAAAGACTTGTAATTTTATTATAACATCTAAAATGAGACTGTTAATGGTTTGGAGGAAAGACCCTGGTTTTGTATGGATTTTTGATGTTTTGTTTTGTTTAAAGCACCAAGGACCTGATCACTTAAGTAAATAAGGCTTTCCAGGCAAGCTCGAACACGCATTCTCCAGGGACATATCACAATGGTACGTACCTCTCCTACCTCACCAGGGGCAACTTGCTGTGTGCCAGAGTGTGCATGCAGGGGCATTCCTCGGGCACAACTAGAAAATCAGGAAAGGACAGCAAACTACAAAACTTGTAGCAAGCAACCAATTTGTGCTGCTGTTCGTTGTCCCTGGGGAATGCACATTTCAGCTTATCTGGATGTGCCCAATGGGCTTTGGATCAGGTCCTCAGCTCAATTAATTTAACCTTAGTAAATAATATTAATGGTTACCATCTGAAATGCTGTAGCTATTCCCTCCACTTAGGGAAATAACAATGAAACATGAGATAAACATGCAATATCTTTCAGTAAATAATAACTATTAGAGCCAGCACAGTAAAGTAACAAGGGAAGTTATTATATTTGTAACATGGATTATACTAAGGTTTAAATATTCAGGAGAAAGAGTTTATAAAAACAGCATTACAAGAAACAAATTCTTGCACTGGGAATACTCTGATTTTTTTTCCATATTTCCCTAAGGCACTAGTGACTTTTTGTCAAAAGCAGGAACTTCTCTTTTTCTAAGCTATAGATTTTTCAGACCTGGTACATAGGGGTGTGCAAAATGGGCCCTATTCAATTTGGATTCAGATTCGGTCTGAATCAGGGACAATAATTTGATCCGTTGATTCAGATCATTGTCCCTGATTCGATTTGGCTGAATCCAAATCTGATGATTCAATGCTGATTCAGAAAATCAGCGATTTGGACACAGATATAGCTTTAAAAGTTTTTTTCTACATACCTTGGGGTAGCAGCGCGGCTTGAGATTACTGTGGTGCTGGGGTGGATGGAGCGTCCCACAGGAGTACGGGGGGCTCTCCAGCGTGCTTGGCAGCGAACCTGGAAGTGGACCGGAAATACTTCCAGTCCACTTCAGGGTCTGCTGGGGAGCACACTGCGGGGCCCCCTGTGCCCCCCCGGCTTGGCGATCAGCCACAGGGGGACCCCAGGTGCCCCCCCGACCCAGGAGGCAGCAATCACCAAGCCGGGGGGGCGCAGCTGGGCCCCCCAGCATGCTCCTCAGTGGACCCAGAAGAGCTTCTGGTCCACTTGGGAAGAAAAACCCGCAGCCTCCTTATAGGCTCGGCAGTGCTATGTTGGCTAGCACTATGCAAGAAAGAGACTTGGGGGTCATCATTGACCACAAGATGAACATGAGCCTGCAGTGCGATGCTGCGGCTAGTAAAGCGACCAAAACACTGGCTTGCATCCATAGATGCTTCTCAAGCAAATCCCGGGACGTCATTCTCCCCCTGTACTCGGCCTTAGTGAGGCCGCAGCTGGAGTACTGTGTCCAGTTTTGGGCTCCAAACTTCTCCAAACTTCAATTCAAAAAGGATGTGGAGAAGCTTGAGAGAGTCCAGAGAAGAGCCACGCGCATGATCACAGGTCAGGGAAGCAGACCCTACGATGACAGGCTGAGAGCCCTGGGGCTCTTTAGCCTGAAAAAGCGCAGGCTCAGGGGTGATCTGATGGCCACCTACAAGTTTATCAAGGGTGACCACCAGCATCTGGGGGAACGTTTGTTCACCAGAGCACCCCAAGGGATGACGAGGTCGAATGGTCACAAACTACTACAAGACCGTTTCAGGCTGGACATAAGGAAGAACTTCTTTACTGTCCGAGCCCCCAAGGTCTGGAACAGCCTGCCACCGGAGGTGGTTCAAGCGCCTTCATTTTGGGCAGGGGGCTGGACTCAATGATCTTCCGAGGTCCCTTCCAGCCCTAATGTCTATGAAATCTACTTCCAGGTCTGCTGCCAAGCACACTGGGAAGCCCCCCGAGCTTCTATAGGATGCTTCATGTGCCCCAGCACCACAGCAATCATGAGCCCCTGGTACTTTTAAAGCCGTCTCTATATCTGAATTGCTGAATCTGTCCGAATCTTTCCGAATCAATTCAGAGGGTTCTGAATCAATTCGGAGAGATTAAAAGGTCCTCTGATTCAATGTGCCAGGTAAGTGGGGTGGAGGGACCCGGCACAGGTGAGCCGGATCCAGAGGGGAAGCCCCCGGGCTCCCTTATAGCTGAGCCGGTAGGGAGCCATGCTCCCGAGCCACACAGCGCGAACAGAGCACGCAAAGCATCTGCGCACGTGTTCGTGCCAGCGGGCAAGCAGGAAGGGCCAGGAGGGAGACTCCTGTACGGGTAGAGCATAGACACCACACAGATGGAACAAACAGCAGCTTATACAATGGTGCCGACCAGGAGTGCTGCTAGGGCCTCTGCCCAGGGGGCCATGCCTACCCAGGGCTGGTCTGAGGCCTCCACCCAGACTGAACCCATGGGGGAGCTGGTGTCCCCCTGCCTCCTGGCCTACAGGGGATCCCCAGCAGGGCCAGGGGGGGCAGAGATTGGGGGCCCCCACACCTGTCCGGCAGGTGCCCGTCTTAGGGCTCTGGAGGTGCAGATGAGGGAGCTCCAGGAGGAAGTTAGCAGGCTGAGGGGCATCAGGGAGGCGGAGGATGAAATTGACAGCTATTTCCTTTCCCTGCAGGACCAGGCACCCAAGGAAGAAGCACCCTGGGGAGTGCCCTCCACAGCAGATTGGCAGACAGTCACATACAGGACTGGAGCTGCTCACAGTAAACCGGTACCAGTTCCTGCAGTCCAACTGGAGAACAGGTATGAGGCCCTGGTGACCCTGCAGGAGATAGAAGGAGAGGAGGAAACCTCTGGGCAGGAAGCAACGCCACATTCTACACACTCCGAACAGGTCAAGAGAAACAAGCGGACCCAGAGGAGGAGACGTCGAGTGATCGTTATAGGCGACTCCATCCTGAGAGGTACGGAAGGGCCCATTTGTCACCAGGACCCCTCAACACAAGAGGTCTACTGCCTGCCCAGAGCAAAGATTCGGGACGTGAAGGGAATAATCCAGGCCAGGATTCAGCCCAACGATTGCTACCCCATGGTTCTTGTCCATGTGGGTACTAATGATGCGGCCAGGAGAAGCCCCGATCACCTGATGATGGACTACCATGCTATGGGCAGCGTGCTGAGGGAGATCGGTGCACAGGTGGCATTCTCTTCTGTCCTACCAGTGAGCGGACGTGGAAGATGACACAAGAACTGCATTAGAGAGACCAACTGGCAGCTTCGGCAATGGTGTCTCGAGGCAGGCTTCGGCTTCCTCGACAATGACCCGCACATCACGACGAGGGACATGCTCAGTTACTATGGGCTTCACCTGTCCCCCAAAGGTAAGCGTGTGTTCTCTTCTACATTGGCGAATCTCCTCCGGTGGGTTTTAAACTAGGCTTGTTGGGGGAGAGGGGGAGATGAGGGCGGGGGAAGGCG